>NC_133392.1:155658707-155975791 GCF_047511655.1 Castor canadensis | reverse complement strand
GCCCTGTGTTTTTTTTTTTTTTTTTTTTTTTGAGATAGGGTCTCTTGAACTGTTTGCCTGGGGCTGGCTTCAAATTGTGATCCTCCTGATCTCTGCCTCCTGAGTAGCTAGGATTATAGGCGTGAGCCACCAGCACTCAGCTAAAATCATCTTTTCTCATTGTCTCTTTCTAATGAAAAGGAATATTTGGATTTTTGTATACTGCTTTTATATTTAGAAGCTTTCTTAGTTGTAACACGGGTGTGTAGCACATTCACAGGCCTGATGTTGATGTCTCCTTGCACTTCAGGGACAGCCTGACCAGACCAAAGTAAATTCAATTGTATAGTAATTTATTTATGACTTTAAATACTTCTTTTGTACAAAAGTGAATGGCTGTGCAGAGTGACTTCACCTGAAAGAGGGATGAAAGTCTCTTTTGACCTTGGAGCCTAGAGCAGCCTTATCAGCCTCTATTGAACTTTCTCTGTGTGTTTTGCTTAATGTGGCTTGTGGGGATTACCACCTGGCTCCCTCACTACCTGTTAGGTTCATTTCAGATTGAGCTCCATTGAGTGCTCAAATCACAGTCAGTCATCCAGGATTTAGTAACTCCAGGGTGCTTATCATAGTGCTTATCAAAGAGCCCCAAGCTTGGATCAAGTACTGGGTACTGACAGATGTCTTGGCTTTGGGGAAGCTAAAATTGAGTTACATACTTAGAGTTGCATATTCCCTTGGCTTTAGCTTTTTTGTTTTTGGTATAGTTGGGGATTGAACTCAGGGCCTTATGCTTGGTAGGCAAGCATTCTACCACATCAGCCAGGCCTCCAGATCAACTTCAACTTGTTTTTAAAAATTATTTTGCTAAGGCAGGCACTGGTGGCTCACACCTATAATTCTAGCTACTCAGGAGGCAGAGATCAAAAGGATCTTGGTTCAGAGCCAGCCCAGGCAAATAGCTGGAGAGACCTTATCCCAAAAAACCCTTCACAGAAAAGGGCTGATGGAGTGGCTCAAGGTGTAGGCCCTGAGTTCAAACCCCAGTACTGAAAAAAAAAATTTTTTTTTCTAGGCCAGGCAACAGTGGCTCACACCTGTAATCCTAGGTACTTGAGAGGCTGAGATCAGGAGGATCATAATTTGAGGCCAGCCCAGGAAAATAGTTCATAAGACCCCATCTCAGTAGGCTCAAGAAGAAGAGCACCTGCTTTGCAAGCACAAAGCCCTGAGTTCAAACCTCAGTCCCACCAAAAAAAATTATTTTTCTCTGTCTATGTACTCTGCTTGTTCCTGCAACCTTTTGTTCATAGCCTTTTATGACTTGCTTTAAAAAATTATTAACTGATATCATAGCATGATAAGGGGTATCATGCTGTTTGGATACAGATATACATTACACAGTGTTTATTTATTTATTTATTTTTTATTTTTTTTCATTTTTCTTTTATTATTCATATGTGCATACAAGGCTTGGTTCATTTCTCCCCCCTGCCCCCACCCCCTCCCTTACCACCAACTCCGCCCCCTCCCTCTCCCCCCCCAATACCCAGCAGAAACTATTTTGCCTTTATTTCTAATTTTGTTGTAGAGAGAGTATAAGCTCCAGAGGCACCTGCACATCCATGTTTATTGCGGCACTATTCACAATAGCCAAGTTATGGAAACAGCCAAGATGCCCCAGCACTGACGAATGGATTAAGAAAATGTGGTATCTATACACAATGGAATTTTATGCAGCCATGAAGAAGAACGAAATGTTATCATTCGCTGGTAAATGGATGGAATTGGAGAACATCATTCTGAGTGAGGTTAGCCTGGCCCAAAAGACCAAAAATCGTATGTTCTCCCTCATATGTGGACATTAGATCAAGGGCAAACATAACAAGGGGATTGGACTATGAGCACATGATAAAAGCGAGAGCACACAAGGAAGGGGTGAGGATAGGTAAGACACCTAAAAAACTAGCTAGCATTTGTTGCCCTTAATGCAGAGAAACTAAAGCAGATACCTTAAAGCAACTGAGGCCAATAGGAAAAGGGGACCAGGAACTAGAGAAAAGGTGAGATCAAAAAGAATTAACCTAGAAGGTAACACCCACGCACAGGAAATCAATGTGAGTCAAGGCCCTGTATAGCTATCCTTATCTCAACCAGCAAAACCCCTTGTTCCTTCCTATTATTGCTTATACTCTCCTACAACAAAATTAGAGATAAGGGCAAAATAGTTTCTGCTGGGTATTGAGGGGAGGGGAGCGGGAGGGGGTGGAGTGGGTGGTAAGGGAGGGGGTGGGGGCAGGGGGGAGAAATGAACCAAGCCTTGTATGCACATATGAATAATAAAAGAAAAAAAAATAAAAACATAAATAAAACATAAAAAAAAAAAAAAAGAGAGAGAGAGTATAAGCCATAAAAGGAAGGGACAAGGGTTTTTGCTGGTTGAGATAAGGATAGCTGTACAGGGAGTTGACTCACATTGATTTCCTGTGCGTGGGTGTTACCTTCTAGGTTAATTCTTCTTGATCTAACCTTTTCTCTAGTTCCTGGTCCCCTTTTCCTATTGGCCTCAGTTGCTTTAAGGTATCTGCTTTAGTTTCTCTGCATTAAGGGCAACAAATGCTAGCTAGTTTTTTAGGTTACACAATGTTTAAATTAGGTGAAACATATTTACCTCCTCAAACATTTATCATTTCTTTTCTTTTTTAAGACAGGGGCTTGCTTTGTAGCCCAGCCTGGCCTTGAACTTGGGATACTCCTGCCTCAGCCTCCTGAGTGCTGGAATTACAGGAGTGTGTCAGCGTGTCTGGTCCACATGTATCATTTCTTTATGATGAAAACTTTCAAAAATCCTTTCTTCTAGCTTTCTGATACTTATAATATATTATTGTTATCCATAGCACCCTATTGGGTAGTAGCATCCCAGCACTTCTTTTTTTTTTTGTCAGCACTGGGATTTGAATTCAGGGCCTCAGGCTTGCTAGGCAGGCTCTACCACTTGAATCATTCTACCAGCCTCCATCAGCCCCACTTCTTACTTCTAACTGTAACTTAACACCCATTCATCAACCCTTCCCCATCCTCCAGCCCAGCCTTTTGTTTTTATTACTTTTCTTTGTTTGAGACAGGGTATCCTTATGTAGCTCAGGCAGGCCTTTAACTCAGGATTCTTCTTCAGCCTTCAGGGGCTGAGACTAACAGGCATGAGCCAGCAGGCCTACCAGTATTTTTTTTTTTCTTTTAATTATGATGAATTTTACTCCTATAAGCAATTTTATTGCTCGTATGCTTGAGTATAAGCTATGTCAAATCCTTTTGTGGGTAGGTGGAGTATAAATTCCAAATAAAACGAGAAATGTTCAATAAATGTTGACTCTGTGGAGGATCTGAGTACTTTAGTGGTGCAGCGATTTTCCAGAATCACTAGTGTAAAAAAATAACTTAGCTGTCTTAGCATGTATGCGTGTAAGTCAGGCTTTTTATACCCAAAAACACTGTGTAGAAATCTGATTTTTTACTTTCAACTTCTGCTAGTAAATCCAAAAACATTTTTTGCAGTCTTACAAAGTAGCAGGAGTTGGCAAGGGCATGAGTTATGCAAATTATCATTGAGATAGTTTATTAATTACTGGCTTGAGCTGCTCATAAGCAGTGGTGGGGGTTTTTCTTTGGAGCTAGACCTAAACCTGATTTTTTAAAACATCGCTCCTAGAACTCTTGTGTTCTTCGAGTTCCTACATCCTAGTAACCCTCCTTCAAGGGCACCTCCCAGAGGGCCGCTCGGTTCCCTACTTTGGGGCCATACAAAGCGTTTTGTTCCTTTCCCCAGACGCACGCGGTCTCCCAAGGAGACGAGCTGAAAGCCCACTAAGTCATGCTTTTCCATTACTCATTCCGCCTTTTCTCCCAAGGTGGCGTGTGGGAGGTGTTGTGCTCGGGTTCGGTAAGAATAGGCCAGGGATTCTCAAAGGGAAAACACTCATCCCTTTGCGTGGTTCCGTTCCGCCTGCGCGGGGTTTGGTGGGTGCACGGTGTGAGATGTTTTCCAAAGGGACAATGACTCCGCACTCGGCTGCTCTTACTTCGATCCCAGCTCCTCCGCTGGCATCTGGACCGTCGAATCTCGCTCCACTTTACCAACCTTTGTCCCCTTATAAGAAGATCATCCGGTTGCCAAGGCGCGACTGCTGCTCACTAACGCCCTTTGGGGGTCACCCGGGAGGCCAGTCTGGGATCCAGCTTCGCTCACTCCGCATACCCGCACCAGCAGCTGCTCCTGAGCCACCAGGGGGCGCTCGAGTGTCCCGCAGCTACTGACAGTATCCCCACCCCCTCCCTCGTCTCGCCCTGCCATTGGCCGGCCACCTGGAATTCTGCACTCCGGTTGGCCTTCTTCCGCGTCATTTGCGTCCGGTGGGCGGGCCGAAGTGACGTGAGGCGCTCTGGCTCGGGGCGGTGCCCAGTGTCCACGGCTGCAGGCGGGGTTTTAGGAAGCAGCGACGCCCGGCAGTCAGACGGCAGCAGTCCAGCAAAGCGTCTGTGCGCGTCGAAGCCGCTCCCCATCCGCCGCAGCTGCCACCGTCGGACCGTCGCCGCACCTCGACCTCCCGCGCGCCAGCCCTCCGTCTGCCGTCGCCCTCGATGCGGAGCCGGGCCGCTGCGTGATGGGGCTGCGGAGCGGCGCCCTGCGGCTCGCGGCGGCCGCTGCTCGCGCTGAGGTGCGTCGGTGCCCGGCCCCCCGCACCCCCGCGCGCCGCGGCGCCTGCTGACCCGGCCCTCCCGCCCGCACGTCGGCCCGCAGCGTGGCTGAGGTAAGGTGGCTGGGCTGGGCGGCGGGCGGTTGGCGCCGAGGCCGCGGGGCCGCGGAGGGAGGCTGTGCCGGGATCCGGGCGGGGTCCGAGGGTAAGAAGCGGCGGGGTCGGGAGGACGCCGGTTCACCAGTTGGGGAGCCTCGCCCTCGGGCCCGGGATAGGGGGCCCCGGCCATCAGCGAGCCCCGGGCTTGCGTCCAGCGGCCTGCTGGTCCCCCGCAGTGCCCGCCGCGGCTCTCGGTTGCTCCTGAGCTGCCAGGCCCGGCTCTGCCCAAGGGCAGCGGACCCGCCGCTGTCCGGTCGTGCCCTGGACTCTGCACACATGGCAGCTGTGGGGAGACGGCGCCTCTCCGCTCGAAGCCATCCTTCCTTATTTCCCCTTTGGTCCATTGTGGTTGGCATTGGGGTTCCACTGGAGATGTGGCTCTGCCCTGAGCCGGATGAAGGAAGCAAAGGGCATCGCGTGGCACGGGGGGAACCCAGGGCGCCAGGATTGGAAAAGGGGGCGCGATGGAACGGGAGGGGGCTTGTTGGATGTGGGCCAGCTGCGAGCGAAGGCTAGTGTGGTCGGCGTTGAGCCGATCAGGATTACTCTGGCAGCCATATTGGGAGGATGATCTGACAAATCCTTTAGGAGCCAAGTCCGGTTGCTGGAAGGCACCGAGTGACAGCCCTGGCAGCTTTCAGGGTGACTGGCCGCACCAGAAGCCAAGTTGTGGGGGTTGGGAGGCCGCTGGAGCAAGCTAGGCATTGTTCGTGCAGCGCAAAACATTGCCGGCTGTAAAAATTAGAATTCAGCTTCAAGATTACTTTTTCTCTTTGGCGTAGCTAAATGAGCTTTCCAAGGTAAACTGCCTTCAAGATTCCATTCTTGTTGGGGTGCAGTTCTGTTTCTGTGCTCATTGTCTGTGTACAGTGCTGTGGCCATAGAAGGCATGTTGATAGGCAGATGTGGATGGAGATGGCTAAGGCCACTTTACCCCACTTCTGGATAGATTCACAAGGTAGCTCAGCCGGCAGAGGTGAAGTAAACTGAAAGATTCTGATCGTGGGGTAGGCTTGCAACAGTATTTCTGAGGTCACACGTTGTCATCTTTGTGAAATCTCGAGGGAGCTGAAATTAGATTGTCAACAGATCCCTTGTTCAGGCAGCTGTTCTGCCAACACAGAACATGCTGCTTTGTGTCATGATGGGCCTCTCGGAGCCCAGTGAATGTGCAGTGAGTGATTGGGTCTGAATAATTGTTAAGAAGTGATATCATGGTGATGTTTTATTTAAAGGCTGGCATTTTATCTACTTGGCTTAGTCATAATTTTTTTTTTTCTTTTGGTGGAACTAGGGTTGGAACTCAGGGGATTTGTGCTTGCAAAGCAGGCGCTTTACTGCTTGAGCCACACCTTCAGTCTATTTTGCTCTGGTTGTTTGGAGGTGGGGTCTCATGAACTATTTTCTGGACTGGCCTTAAACTGCCATCCTTCCGATCTCAGCCTCCCAAGTAGCGAGTATTACAGACATCCCAGCCAGTTGTAGCTCATGAGCTTGTCTAAGTGTGGGGGTGTTTTCTAATTTGGTTGGTATTGTTGGATTATGAAGTAAGTGAAGTTAATGTTTCACTCGAGGATGGAATAGAAAAGATTGCTGTATGTTGGCATTATAAAGAGATCTGGAAATAATAATGGGGTTCGGGAGTGAGCCTGGAAGTGTGTTTTTCTACATCCTAGATGTGGACGGGACCTGGGAGGTGACATGCCTGCTGCCTTCTTTGTGTCCATTTAAACTCCATTTCTTTCTTCTCTCATTTTTTGCCCCTGTACTTGAGAGCCAGCCCAGGGCCTCTACATGGTAGCAAGACTCCTCCGTTTTTTAATGCATAAGCTCTTACAGCTTATTAAGGTGAATGACAAATTTTCAGTAGGTTCCCCCCACCACCATGGTACTGGGGTTTGAACTCAGAGTCTTGTGCTTGCTGGTGGGCACTGTGCCACTTCAGCCATGCCCCCAGCCCTCCAATTGACTTTTCGAAGAAGTCTTACATGCTTTATTTTTTTAAATGACTTGGTGCTGGGGATCAAACCTAGGGCCTGTACATGCTAGGCAAGCACTACACCACTTGAGCCACACCTCCATCTTAAAACTTTTTTTTTTTTTTTGGCTGTACTGGGGTTTGAACTCAGGGCCTATACCTTGAGCCACTCCACCAGCCCCCCTTTTTTTTTGTGATAGGGTCTCACAAACTATTTTCCTGGGCTGGCTTTGAACTGCGATCTTCCTGATCGCCGCCTCTTGAGTAGCTAGGATTACAGGCGTGAACCACTGGCGCCCGGTTTAAGATAATTTTTATTGTTAAGCATCCTTTGAAATTAGTTGATTCAGATATGGCTTCAACAGAAACTAGTGTTTTTGCATTATCTTAAAATGAGAGAAATACAGAATGTCTACTTTGTAATTCCATGCCCCAAATAAGAAATATTTTAAAAGTTTTAAAATTTTTAGCATCACTTTATTTGTATAAAGAGCTGAAGAACTGTGGCTAAGTATAATTTCAGCACTGGTAAAATAAGACCTGCTCTGAATCTGATCGGAGGTGAGGTTTTACAAGTCTGTGCAGCTCAGCTCACATGAATGCTTGTGCAGAATTTACCCACCTAAGTGCAGCTTCTAAGGTGTAGAGCAGACTCTCTCCTTTTTAACACGAGATAGGAATGTAGCTTTCCTTTTTTTTTTTTCTCTTTCTCACTTTGAATCTGTACCTATATAAAATGCCTGAGAAAAGTATGCCAGTAGAGTTTCCAAGGCCAAAGCTTTTAGCCCATTTTTCTGCTATAGTCTCATCCTGGGTACAAAGAGAAGCACAGTACTGGGCCCTTGCCTTCTAGTTTGTAAGCTCCTTCCCAGGCTGCTAATGGAAGCATATCCCTTTGGTGCTACAAACTGGCATGATATAATTTCACCAGGCTCTGAACTTAAAGGCATATCATGCCTACTTCATGTATTTCTCTTTGAAAGAGGCCTTATTTCAGCAGATATTGGTGAATTTTTGGATTTCATAAACTGTTTCAGTGAATATATGTGTACTTCTAGAACTTCTTTTTTTGTGTGCAGGATAGAAGAGAAATTAAACAGATGCCTGTGATAGGAAAACCCTGCAGAAGGAACCTTGTACCTCTGTGAGTTGAATCACAGCCCAGTGATTCATTTTCGCTCACTATTCTACTGTCATCATTATCAGTTAATTGAGAGTACATAGAGACTTAGTTCTTTACTCTCAAGGAACTTAAGCTTCTCCCTTTTGTGTGGGTATGAAGACAGAAGGTTAGCTCCAACTCCTTTCATTTTATACAGTTTAGTCTACTGCTGTGGTGCGATGGTCCTCTCCATGATTTTCAGTCAGAACCTTTTCCTTCTTGTAATTACAAGCATACACAAGCTTCTCTTTGACAGCTTTGATTCTTGACTTAGTTTTCCCTTCCATCCAAATTTTAATTTTTAAAATTATTTTGGTTCAATTTAAATTGAACCTGGCTCTAGCTCATGCTAGGCAAGCATTCTACCACTGAGCCACAGCCTCAGCCCCCATTTTTGACATTGTCTTGTCATATGTTGATGACTATGTAAATAACACAACAATGATAAAATAGCATACTTAATATTGTGTCAGGCTCTTTTCTAAGCACTTTACATTCGTTAACTAATTTAATCTGTAGACACTGTATAAAATAGATACCATTGTTATTCCCATTTTTCAGATGAAGAAAGAGACAGAAGCTGTGACTTCCCTAAGGTCACGAAAATTAGTGAGTAACCCCTATGCTGAGCTTGCTTAGTAACTATCCTTCTCTTAAAATGTCTTCACATCTGCTCAAGCAAATGTTGGCTTGGTTTTTTCCTAGTCACTCAGTTTTGTGACCACATTTCTTCTAATGTTACCACTTTCAAAACTCAAATTCGTCTTCCATTCTTAAACTCTGACAATTTACAGCTCACTTTCATGGTCTGTCTGTGGCAAAAGTGGCTATTCTAAAATCTTCACCACTTGACTGAAGCCTCCCACTGCCCCATGCTTGGCAGAAAGCCTCATCTACCACCTCATAGGAAAAAAAGTCACGAACACCTTGAGCTGCCCCTTTCTTTGCTTACAAGCTTTTCTGGCCTTTTTCCTCCAGGGAGAGGTTGTTCTCCCTGACTTCAGCTAATTCCTCTGCCTGCGCTCTGTAGTCACTGGCTTCTCATCTTTAAGGGCTTATTGCTTTGGCTACTGCTACTGGATATACCAGGAACAGTTCCACCTTGCTCTAACTCTTTCTTTTGCCTGGAATATGCTTTCCCTGAAATCTGCTTGACTAACTCCTTTACTTCTTTCAAGATTTTGCTTAAATCTCACCACCTTCATTTATGTAACTGCATTGTACCCCTGCCACCATATTCCCCCATCCCCTTAACTTAGCTGTACTCCCCTCATAATGCTTATCTGTGGTTTGTTATTTTTAATGCCCTTCCTCCTAGAATATTAATTCCTCTGTGATAAGATTATTTATCTGCTTTGTTCATTGATTATCCCAGGAACTCCCTATTACATTGTAGGTATGCAATATGTACCTGTTGAATAAAGCATAGAAAAACACAAGTCTTTTCTATGAAAAGACTTCATTCCTGTTCCTCTGTCCTTGGTGAGGTTCTGTCAGTATGACAGACACTTGCATTTTCACCACTGTGCACCCCAGCAAGAGTGGCTTCAGTGTCCCCCACTTCTCTGATACTGTTGATGTTTGGATTTCCAGCCTTTATTGCTGAAACCAGGGATGGAGGAGCCTGGGGGTGTGGAACCACACATTTCATGCCACTGCTGTGAAAGCATTGCTCACTCATTCTGTCCTTGAACTTTTAGCTGTTTGGTCTCCTGTTTTTCTGGAGAAAATAATAGTCACTCACATGGCTATTATTCATTGAACACAATTTTTGTATAACTTTTAAAGGCTTGCTGTTTTGTTTGATTTTGTTTTTAGGAACTAGAACTTGGACTGTATATATAACATGTTCAGTTTTAACGTAAATAGTGAAATAGGCTATTACAGAAAATATTTATAATTTAAATCACTACTTCTGGAAAGAATTTTAGCAACTTAGTATAAATTCCATGTATATACTTAGACTGTTAAAATATAAGAAACCAACAATCTATGAAACGAGGAAAAAAGTAAAAATACAATTTGCCTAGGCTAATGTGGTTGTTGAAATTTAGAAGTCAAAGCAAAAAGGAAAAGATAAATTATATAATTTTATTCTTATGAAAGAAGGCTTAATGGCTTGACAAGAAAAAACTTTTCTGGTGTTAAATTCTAAAGAAGGCCAGGTATGGTGGTGCACACCTCTAATCTTAGCACTCAGGAGGCTGAAGCAGGAGGGTGATGAAGTTCAAGGTTGGCTGGGCTGCCTAGTGAGGCCCTGTCTCAAAATGCAGTGCAGACTGTGGTTGAAGTGGTAGAGCGCCTGACTAGCAAATGAGAGGTCTGAGTTCAAACCTAGCACCACCAAAACAAACAGGCAAAAATTCTAAATACATCCTACGGGAACTGTGGTGTTACAGGCATCCTGATACAAAGTTGTACTTTCAGTGAAAGGGAGAAATATTCTTCAAAGATTGTTTTAAAAGTCATCTACCTGGTTTCTAAACCGAGACTGTAACATATTAAAATGAAACTATTTTCTATGACAATAAAACTGTGATTCAGGTATGTTACTTTTATATGGAGAGTAATCTTGATGTCCCAGCAGAAAACTTCTGATTCAATCCTGAGGAGAGCCTGCAATACTTGTTTTGTCATCTAAAAGAAAACATGACTATTAAACTTTGAATACTGGTTTATCATGTGTAGCCAGATTGACATGTTGTTGACACCTAGAGGAGGCTGACCTGCATTCTAGCCCAGAAGGTGAGCTGCCTCCCAAGCATGTATCTGCAGAAGGTCTGGTGAGGAGCAGATTTCAGAAAGAATTTTGGCTAATACCAAATTTGAATTAGCCTTTGATTGAAATTTACTATTTCTCCACCATAGCTGAGCTGAACTCATTTTATCCTGGACAAATCTAGGAGCAAGTGTTCTCATTTATTTTGACTATAGAATAATGTCAGTGGAATGTTGGGATTTGAGAGGCTTGAATCCCAGTGGATCTGACCACCTGACCTCCTCAAAAAATTTGTAGAAGGTAGCCAGATATTAGAACTAGTAAACTTACTAAATAGAATTTAGTACTTACTGTCCAAACTTTGAATTCAGCCCCACCTAAACAATTTAAAAAGAAAAACAGAACAAGTAACTTCCATTTAGAAGTTTTATTTTAAGCCAGGGGCTGTAGGACCTGTTGTTTTTTGATGTACCTTTTGGTTTATGAGAATAAAATGGAGTCACTAGTGAAAAGGAGCTACTTGATTTCTTAACTGAAATGGTGGGAGGACATATGTCTGATAAATCTAAAAATTATATCAGGCTATTTTAGGTAGTGGCTAAAAGAAAACAGTTGGAGGCCCAATTGAACCTGTTTACCCACATTGGAGATTGGAAGTCCATCTATCACATTATTCCTGTGCAGTCTGATTCTTGGCATTGAGTTAAAATGCAAGAAGAAGCTTTCCTGACATATAACCCATTTTGAACCTTCATAGTATGGCCCATGGCTGATTTTTATCCATAGAATCAAAGATTAAGAATATGCAGGTAATTACACACACACACACACACACACACACACATTCTTACATATTTGGGGGCTGTTTTACAGGTGTAGCTATGGTCAGTGATACAGTGTTGGTCCGCATGGAAAAGTTTTTTTTTTTTTAATGATACTGGTATTTGAACTAAGGGCCTTGTGCTTGCTAGACAGACACTCTATCACTTTAGCCAGTCCCTCTTTAGTTATTGTGCAGGTAGCTTCTCATCCTGAATGGCCTCAGAGCACTATATTCCTACCTACAGTGTCTCATCTCCAGTGTAGCTGGAATCACAGACATGTATCACCATGCTGGGTTTACTGATTGAGATGGGGTCTTGCTAAACTTTTTGCCCCTGCTGACCTTGATCCACAAGCTTCCCAATCTCTGCTTTCTGAGGAGCTGGGGTTACAGGTGTTGAGCCACCGTGTCTAGCTCAGTTTTTAAAATTATAATTCATTTCTTAAAAATGCAATTCTCCCGTGCTGGAGGCTCAGACCTGTAATCCTAGTGACTCAGGAGGATCTCAGTTTGAAACCAGCCCTGGCAAATAGTTCGTGAGACCTTATTTTGACAAAACGTATCACAAAAAAAGGAGGGGAGTGCTGGTAGAGTGGCTCAAAGTGTAGGCCCTGAGTTCAGGCCCCAATACCAAAAAAAAAAAAAAAAAAAAAAAAAAAAAAAGCAATTCAGTGGAAAAGAGTATCTTTAAAATATATTCTTTCTGCTGTTTTTATTTATTTATTTTTTTGACAGTACTGGAGTTTGAACTCAGGGCCTCACACTTGCTAGGCAGGCACTCTTACCACTTGAGCCACACTGCCAGCCCTTTTTTGGGATGGATTTTTCTCAATGTAGGTTCTCTCAAACCATTTGCTCTGCCTGGGCTGGCTTTGAACTGTGATCCTCCTGATCTTTGCCTGCTGAGTAGCTAGGATTACATGCATGAGCCACAGATGCTCAGCTTAAATATATTCTTTGTTGATGTCATTTTGTTATTATGTAGCAAATTAGGCTGATAGTGAATTTAAAAGACTATATTTCATGGGTAAAATCTATATTCTAACAAGCATGTACCAAACAAAGTATCTATGAGAACTAGTAAACTGACCACAACATAGGGTAGAATGAAGTAAGTAGAAAAATTAAAAATCAACAGGGCAGTTTTAAGGAAGAAAGAAAAAGGTAGGTATTAAAGAAGTTTGACTTAATGCTTCCTGCTTCGTGGTGACATTTGACCTTGTCTTTGAAAGATAGGAACTGTTGTAATAGGTTGAGAAGGGAGGCTGGATCTCCAGGAATCCTCATGTAGAATGTAGTCAGAATGGCTGGTGGAGACAGGTAGCTTAGAGGTGGGCAGTGGAAGTGGAGGCCAATGAGGAAGGTCAGATTGTGGAGGCCCTGTGAACTTTCAGCTTATTCTCAGGCCATGCAAACCTGCTGAAAAATTTTAAGGTGAGGGAATGAGGTGAACTAATCTCTGTTTTAGGGACGCAATACTGGCTGTTTTCTATAAGAAAAAGAATATTATTCAAAGCAACCAACCAACCAAAAAACTGGTATTTCATTCTTGCTGAAAGATCAGTTTAGTTTCTCCTTAGACTCCCAATAATTCACGGCACCTCTGAGAGTAAGTGAGAACTCCACAAGGTCAAAGTTAAACAACTAGGCAAAAATTAGTTGAGAAATATTCCACTGAAGTAAGCCTAAATGTTTTATTGTCCCTTTAATATTAGTGAATGCTTCTGGAATTTTCGCTCCATTCTACTTTCCTAATGCTTCTAATTGTATGTCATAAGGAAGGAAAACTAGTCAGAGGAACAGTCTAGAGCTGAGGCTGTGTGAGTGATTTGGAGGACTTATGGTTACCTTTCCTACCTGCCTTTCTTTCCTAGCTGTTCAAAACTTGAAAAATGTGTTTTTATGTTAAAATTATCAAGAAGAATTGTTTTCCTGTAACGTCTTAAAATATTCTTTAATGTTATTATTGTTATTATTGTTTCTCACTGGATTTCAACTTGATTTCAGTCTTACATAATAAGTGATTTTTCTAAAGGAGCAAGGAGTTTTGAGACTATAATTCTTGGTTGGACATCTGTTATGAATGATAACTGTTCACAGTAGTAGGGAAATAACAAAGTAACCTTATAGTTCACTTACTTTACCATATAAAATTTAACTTATTTGTGAAGATGGTTACAATTTTACCTCAGGAAGGTTAAATCAGAAAAAAAAGTACAGGTTCAGTGTTGGGGGGGTAAATTCTTTTCATTTTTATTTTTGTATTGTGGAAAAGTAACTTTTAAAATGTATGTATTGTTTCCAAAAAGGATGACTATTAGCTTTTTTAACAACAAAGAAAATTTTAAATTAATCTTTTCCTTTTGATGACATTAACCTCTTTTTAGAAGCAACTTACATTATTTTTTTTTTTTTTGACTGGACTGGGGTTTGAACTGAAGACTTCATGCTTGCAAAACAGGCATTCTAGAACTTGAGTCAACACTTCCTGTCCCGTTTGCTCTGGTTGCTTTGGAGATGGGACCTCATGAACTGTTTGCCTGGGCTAGACTCAAACCTCAGTCCTCCTGATCTCAGCCTCCCAAGTAGCTAGAATTACAGGCACAAGCTACCAACCCCCAGCTGCAACTTATGTTTTTTTTATTAATACCATTTCAATATCAGTCTGTTGACATAGTAACTAGGAGTTCATCAACAATAAAATTAAGTATTCACGACTCTGTTGTAAGGGATTAGAAACTTGACTAAAATTGTGTTGTCTTCAAGAAATTAAAATTCTACAGCAGGGACAAGAAAACTAAATAATTTATTCCGCTTTTTTTTTTTTTTTTTTTTGGCAGTACTGAAGTCAGGGTATTATACTTGCTAGTAAGAGCTCTATCACTTGAACCACTTCACCAGTCCTGTTTTGTGTTGGGTTTTTTTGAGATAGAGTCTCATGAACTATTTGCCTGTGCTGGTTCTGAACCACAATCCTCCTGATCTCTGCTTCCCAAGTAGCTAGGATAATAGCTGTGAGCCACTGGCACCCAGCTGAATTGAGAAGTTTTAAAAAGAGAAGCAGTTGCATTTTTTTACTTTGGAAGATGGGAAAGTCTAGTCAGAGATACATAGCATGTGAGTAAGCCCTAGAAAACGAAATCAGATTTTGGAAAGAACAGGAGAGGCGGGAGGGCCACGGTGAGTGTGTATTATGGAATAGGGTGAGGACACCTGAACTAGATTAGTTTTAACACCACTTAGCACACTGGGTGAAGGGAACTTTGGAGCAAAGGAAGAGAAGTAGAAAAATTTGAGATGCTCTGGAAGCCTGCTGGTGAATGGTGGTTAGGGATTGTGAATGGAAGGCAGTATTTTGTGGGCTTGTGAAAATGGGTGGTTTATGTTACAGAACATTTTGAATGCCAGGTTGGGAAGTTCAGTCACTGAGTAGTAGACAGTAGGGAAACTGAGGGTTTTCCCTCAGTCGCAGTATTACACAATATGGATGGAGTAGATAAAAGAGATAGAAGGGGTAGGAGAAAGCAAGCAAGCTGATTAAGAAGGACTTGGGTGAGAAGCATTGAAGACCTAATAGGATGTGGTAGTAGAAATCACCATGTAGTTTGGTGATTGATTAGATGGATAGAAGCAGCATGCTTTTTAGATTGTGTGGGAATAAGAGACTGGTAGAAGCATTAAATGAAATAGAAAAGAAGCAAAGAACTGGTATTGTTTGGAGAGAGATCTTCACTTTGGTTACGTGAGGTTGAATGAAATGCTGGCAGAATAGTTAGGTAGAGGAATTAAGCAGCCTATTGAAAAATGAATGTGTGAGGACATCAGGTATTAGAGATGTTAGTGTTTTGGTTCATTGTTACATATGCATAGCACTTTATGTCAAAAGCCAAAATCCAGCAAAGAGGGTTCAGCTTTTGCTTTCCTGTTTGTAAGTCAGAAACATTTGGTATCTTGGTAAGACCTGGGTAGAACACAAAAATAAAAACTTGTTTACAAATTTAAGCATCCCTTGTAACCCAGAAGGCAGAGATCAGGAGAATAGTAGTTCAGAGCCAGCCCAGGCAAGTAGTTCGCAAGACCCCATCTTGAAAATACCCAGCCAAAAAAAATGACTGGTAGAATGGCTCAAGTGGTGTCCCACCCCCCACAAAAAATATAATACTCAATAACAAAAATTTGTCAGTCTTGTTTCTTCTATTCCTAGTTATCTAAAAAAATGTGTTTTTAGAGATTTTTCTTGGTTGAAAAGGCATTACATTTGGTTGATAAATGAACAAGTCTCTTTTTTTTTTTTTGCTGCTTTTTTTTTAATTTTTATTTATTTATGGTACTGGGATTTGAACTCAGGGCTTCATGCTTGCTAGGCAGGCACTCTACCACTTGAGCCACTCCACCAGCCCCGAACAAGTCTCTTATAACCACCTCTTCCACAATTATTTATTTGAAGAAACTGGGAGACTTGTTCTGCAAATTTTCCAATATTCTGGATTTGACTGGTAACATTTTTGATGTGTCACTCTGTATATGTCTTGGAAACTATTAGATCTAAGGTTTGATTCTATTCAGTTTTTTGGGTCTTTTAAGGGAGTGAGGCCAGAATACTTACTAGGTGGTGCTGTGTATTTCCTCTTGTAGCATACTCTGCTTCACTGTCCTAGTCTTCTAGTGACCTTAAGACAGATCAAAGACAGATCTCTTGTTTCAGTGTTTGCAGCCTAATCCATTATATTCTCTCATGAACCAACCTTTTTTCTCTTTTTCTGACACTCTCTCTCTCTCCTGTTACAATAATAACAGTTTTTTATTGAACTTATGCAGATTACCATATTGCCATATAAAGAAGAATACTAACGAGTATTTCCAAATTTTGAAGGGATAGGATAGAATTTTTTTGTCTAGGTACTGGGGTTTGAACTCAGAGCCTCATGTTTGCTAGGCAGGTGCTCTACCACTTGAGCCACTCCACCAGCTATTTTTTTATGTTGGGTATTTTCAAGATAAGGTCTCACGAACTATTTTCCCAGGTTGGCCTCGAACCTCAAGCTTCCTAATTTCTGCCTCCTGAGTAGCTAGGATTATAGGTGTGAGCCACTGGTGCCCAGCTCAACCAACCTTTGATGTAAAGCATTTTCACAATAAATAATGATTGTGGCAGAAAGCCTTTATATCAAGTCTTTCTTTCTCTCTTTTTTTTTTTTAACTGGGGTTTGAATTTAGGGCCTCATAGTTGCTAGGCAGGTCCTCCACCACTTGAGACACTCCACCAGCCAAAAGCCAAAAGCCTTTATATCAATAGGGTTGGAAGAAGGTGACCTTCTAGTATATTTCTTATGTATTTATTAGCTGGCATTTTCCTGTAAATAAGAACCCACCTTCATGGACTATTTGGTTATTTTGGAATGTTTTATATAGGATATTCAGACTGGATAGATGTTCAGTTTTTTATTTGCCAGTTTTCAGAATATTGAGTTTTGGGGTTGTTTTCCCCTTCATTTTCCTGTGCTGGGGATGGAACCCAGGGCCTCAATTTATGATAAGCAAGCGTTCTACAAGTAAAATACTTCCCCAGTCTGGGAGATTGAAATTTTATAAAGTATCATTATGAACATGACTTTATATATTGATATTTTTCTTTCGATTGTATCAGAGTTTGAACTCAGGTACTTGTGCTTGGTAGGCCTGTTTGCAGGTTTTTTTAAACAAAATTTTTTTTTTCATTTTTCTTTTACTATTCATATGTGCATACAAGGCTTGGTTCATTTCTCCCCCCTGCCCCCACCCCCTCCCTTACCACCCACTCTGCCCCCTCCCTCTCCCCCCCCAATACCAAGCAGAAACTATTTTGCCCTTATTTCTAATTTTGTTGTAGAGAGAGTATAAGCAATAATAGGAAGGAACAAGGGTTTTTGCTGGTTGAGATAAGGATAGCTATACAGGGAGTTGACTCACATTGATTTCCTGTGCGTGGGTGTTACCTTCTAGGTTAATTCTTTTTGATCTAACCTTTTCTCTAGTACCTGTTCCCCTTTTCCTATTGGCCTCAGTTGTTTTAAGGTATCTGCTTTAGTTTCTCTGCGTTAAAGGCAACAAATGCTAGCTAGTTTTTTAGGTGTCTTACCTATCCTCACCCCTCCCTTGTGTGCTCTCGCTTTTATCATGTGCTCATAGTCCAATCCCCTTGTTGTGTTTGCCTTTGATCTAATGTCCACATATGAGGGAGAACATATGATTTTTGGTTTTTTGAGCCAGGCTAACCTCACTCAGAATGATGTTCTCCAATTCCATCCATTTACCAGCGAATGATAACATTTCGTTCTTCATGGCTGCATAAAATTCCATTGTGTATAGATACCACATTTTCTTAATCCATTCGTCAGTGGTGGGGCATCTTGGCTATTTCCATAACTTGGCTATTGTGAATAGTGCCGCAATAAACATGGATGTGCAGGTGCCTCTGGAGTAATAGTCTTTTGGGTATATTCCCAAGAGTGGTATTGCTGGATCAAATGGTAGATCGATGTCCAGCTTTTTAAGTAGCCTCCAAATTTTTTTCCAGAGTGGTTGTACTAGTTTACATTCCCACCAACAGTGTAAGAGGGTTCCTTTTTCCCCACATCCTCGCCAACACCTGTTGTTGGTGGTGTTGCTGATGATGGCTATTCTAACAGGGGTGAGGTGGAATCTTAGCCTGGTTTTAATTTGCATTTCCTTTATTGCTAGAGATGGTGAGCATTTTTTCATGTGTTTTCTGGCCATTTGAATTTCTTCTTTTGAGAAAGTTCTGTTTAGTTCACTTGCCCATTTCTTTATTGGTTCATTAGTTTTGGGAGAATTTAGTTTTTTAAGTTCCCTACATATTCTGGTTATCAGTCCTTTGTCTGATGTATAGTTGGCAAATATTTTCTCCCACTCTGTGGGTGTTCTCTTCAGTTTAGAGACCATTTCTTTTGATGAACAGAAGCTTTTTAGTTTTATGAGGTCCCATTTATCTATGCTATCTCTTAGTTGCTGTGCTGCTGGGGTTTCATTGAGAAAGTTCTTACCTATACCTACTAACTCCAGAGTATTTCCTACTCTTTCTTGTATCAACTTAAGAGTTTGGGGTCTGATATTAAGATCCTTGATCCATTTTGAGTTAATCTTGGTATAGGGTGATATACATGGATCTAGTTTCAGTTTTTTGCAGACTGCTAACCAGTTTTCCCAGCAGTTTTTGTTGAAGAGGCTGCTATTTCTCCATCGTATATTTTTAGCTCCTTTGTCAAAGATAAGTTGCTTATAGTTGTGTGGCTTCATATCTGGGTCCTCTATTCTGTTCCACTGGTCTTCATGTCTGTTTTTGTGCCAGTACCATGCTGTTTTTATTGTTATTGCTTTGTAATATAGTTTGAAGTCAGGTATTGTGATACCTCCTGCATTGTTCTTTTGACTGAGTATTGCCTTGGCTATTTGTGGCCTCTTGTGTTTCCATATAAATTTAACAGTAGATTTTTCAATCTCTTTAATGAATGTCATTGGAATTTTGATGGGAATTGCAGTAAACATGTAGATTACTTTGGGGAGTATCGACATTTTTACTATGTTGATTCTACCAATCCATGAGCATGGGAGATCTCTCCACTTTCTATAGTCTTCCTCAATCTCTTTCTTCAGAAGTGTATAGTTTTCCTTGTAGAGGTCTTTCACATCTTTTGTTAGGTTTACACCTAGGTATTTGATTTTGTTTGAGGCTATTGTAAATGGAATTGTTTTCATACATTCTTTTTCCGTTTGCTCATTGTTAATGTATAGAAATGCTAATGATTTTTCTATGTTGATTTTATATCCTGCTACCTTGCTATAGCTATTGATGATGTCTAGAAGCTTCTGAGTAGAGTTTTTTGGGTCTTTAAGGTATAGGATCATGTCGTCTGCAAATAGGGATATTTTGACAGTTTCTTTACCTATTTGTATTCCTTTTATTCCTTCTTCTTGCCTAATTGCTCTGGCTAGGAATTCCAGTACTATGTTGAATAGGAGTGGAGATAGTGGGCATCCTTGTCTGGTTCCTGATTTTAGAGGGAATGGTTTTAATTTTTCTCCGTTAAGTATAATGCTGGCTGTAGGTTTGTCATATATAGCTTTTATAATGTTGAGGAACTTTCCTTCTATTCCTAGTTTTCTTAGAGCTTTTATCATGAAATGATGTTGGATCTTATCAAAGGCTTTTTCTGCATCTATTGAGATGATCAAGTGGTTTTTGTCTTTGCTTCTGTTAATGTGGTTTATTACGTTTATTGATTTTCGTATGTTGAACCACCCCTGCATCCCTGGGATGAAGCCTACTTGGTCGTGGTGAATAATCTTTTTGATGTGTTGCTGAATTCGGTTTGCCATTATTTTGTAGAGGATTTTTGCATCAATGTTCATTAAGGAGATTGGCCTATAGTTCTCCTTTTTGGAGGTGTCTTTGCCTGGTTTTGGGGTGAGTGTAATACTGGCTTCCTAAAATGTTAAACAAATTTTTTAATGCTGTAATTATTCTATCTTCAACTAATGGGAGCTCCTTTCAGTTGGCATCTGTGTCCTTTTGACATGATGCTCATTCATCTTTTGCGCACACTAATATATCCTAGGATCATCTTGTAATTTCCTGTCCAGACTTGAAATTAGCCATTTTTTCAAGCCCAAGTTCAAAGAGATTTTTGAAGGAATAGGATTTTACTTTGAGTTGCAATTACAGAACAATGCAAGATAGAATACAGTCATATAAAATGATAACAGTGTTCTCATAGTGTGTTTGAATTGAGGCTGTAAATGCTATAGAAACGCCATTAATTCCGGGAATGTTTGGGTTAAGGCATTTTGGAAGAAGTGTGACTAGAGCTGGTCAATTTCACAGGAAGAAATCAAAACTGTATTTGACCACTGTAGATGAGAAACAGTGAGGAGGTGAAAGAATGTGTGGGGGATGGTAAGTGAGCTAGGCTAGAATACAGAGCACTTTGAGAAGGTTCTTACAACTGAGAGTGATGTGGAAAGTCATAATTTAGAAAGGTTGATTTTGCAACAGAGTTAAAGAGTGGCTTAATACAGAGCTTCTTGGTTAGGGATTTGCAACATAATCTTTGAAACATTAAAAAATCAAAACACCAAACTCCTATCATGTCTCTTTTAAAACTGTTGAGTACTGAACAGGGAGAAGTCAAGACTAATTGCTTTTCAAAAAACTTCCCCCGCCTCCCCAGCCCTCTCCCCTCCCACCCCAATTCTGTTTTGTATAGCCCTCTTAAAGGCTATTGGATCAAAAACTAGAAGTCCAAAGAACAGTTCATTCCTTGAAAGTACTCTAGGCATATGGTAGTAAGAACACAAATTAGAGTAAGGGCAATGAACATAAGAGCAAGGGAGGGACAGAAAATGCAAATTTGTGTCTGAATAACTTTCACATGGTTTTTTATGAATGATGTTAATATATGGGTTTAAAGCGTCTAGAAACAGAACTGTAGAGTGCCTGCCTAGCAATAGCAAGTGTGAGGCCTTGACTTCAAACTCCAGTACCACCAAGATGACTCCAAGACTTATATATGGACAGTAAAAGTGGGAAGATTAGATCTGGGCATAGTAGTATATACCCGTAATCTCAGCACTCAGGAGACTGAGGCAGGAGGATAGAGCATTCCAGGCTCCCTGGGTTAAAATGTGGTGTTTTTCTGTTTCTCTTTTTGTAGTGTTAGGAATTGAACTCAGAACCACTGAACTACATCTCCCAGCCCTTTTTTATTTTGAGACAGCATCTTGATAAGTTGTCCAGGCTGACCTTGAACCTTTGTTTTTTTTTTTTTTTTTGCAAGTATGAGGTTTGAACTCAGGGCCTCATGCTTGCTATGCTTGCTATGCCTCTAGCCCTGGCCTTGCACATGTTAGGCAAGTATTCTACCACTGAGCTACATCCCCAACCAACACTTTTTATATCTTGCTTTTTCTAACTGCTTCATTCACTCTTTTGTGGCTTAGTACTCAACCAGAGAATTTAAGACATGCAGTATTAATTAGGAGAGTTAATAATTCTAAGCTTTCATTTGATAAATGTGATCAAGATATTTAGTATCTAAATAAAGCACTCTCAATTTAATGGGAAACACTGGGGAAAAAGCATTTGTAAAAAGATTAATATTGAAAGTATTTTGATCATTTGAAAAAAAAATCAGCAAACCAAACAAAGGACTTATACAGGTAATTCTCACAACTGGGAAATAAAATTCATTAATTCATTCTGTCAACAGAGACGGAGCTCATGCTCCAGGTGCTGTTGTAGTGGAAGCACACAAGACAGTTCTCTGAACAACCTGGTGTGGTGGGACAGAGAGAAGATGTCTCGAAAAGCCAGAGCGTGAAATAGTGGTAATGGTATTAAGAAAATAAGAGAGGATAATGAGGGAGAGAATAACTTTTACGGTTTTGTTTTGTTGGATTTTTTTGCCTTTTTTTGTTGTGGTGCTGGAAGTTAGCATTTCTAATCTCTAATTCTGTGATGAAAGTTGGTCAGATTTAAGTTGTGTTGGGTTCCTTGGTAATTGGATTCATAAAACTTCTTTTCTGTTTTTTAGCTTTTTCTTTTGTTTGGCTTTTCTTGAATGTTTTCGTGATGAATACACTGTAGATTTCTTCTTGGTTAGAGAGATCTTTCATTTCTTGTGGAAATTACTTATCTGTTTTTCCCCACCCTGTGAAATGGAGTTGGCTTTGTTCTGTTGGGAAAGAAACTATTCCACTGAAAATGTTGACATTTTTCATATGGCATCTTGCAGTAGTGAAATGTACTGATAAGACTCTCTCATGAATCACTGGCACATCTGAGGATAGGACCTGGGCCTTTGGGAGCCATCTCTGTTTTAGTGCAGTGTAGTTGGGAGGGTCAAATGAGATTCGTATGCCAGGTATTTTCAAAGTTAAGGAAGCTGTTGCTGCATAGGAGCCAGCTAGAACTTATACCTGCCCTTGGCTATAACAAGTGTTTCAAGCTATAGAGTATAGAAAGCTTAGTGCATTTCTCTCCTTCTCTCTTTCTTTCTTTCTTTTTTTTTTGTTAGTACTGGGTGTTGAAGTCAAGGCCTTACACTTGCTAGGCATGTGTTCTACCCCTTGAGCCATACATCTAGTCCAAATCAATGCATTTCTTCCCTCCCTCCCTCCCTTCCTTCCTTCCTTCCTTCCTTCCTTCCTTCCTTCCTTCCTTCCTTCCTTCCTTCTTCTCTCTCTCTCTCTTTCTCTATCTCTTTCTTTCTCTCTCTCTCTCTTTCTCTTTCTTTCCTTCCTCTTTTTGGTGGCACTGAGGTTTGAACTCAGTACTTTGTGCTTGCCCAATGCATTTCTTTTTTCTTTTTTAAATTTATTTATTCATTTGCACATACATTGTTTGGGTCATTCCTCCCCCCACAATGTATTTCTTTAAAGAAAGGTAACAAATGGTTTAGAAGGGCTGGAAGTATGACTCAATTGGTAAAGCGCCTGCCTAACAGGTGGGAGGTTCTGAGTTCAACCCCCAGAACCAACAAAAAACAAAAAACCCAGTACCGCAAAAAAAAAAAAAAAAAAGTTTATAGGTAGAAAGTTACCTGTTTAAGGAATTTCCTCAGCAAATAAATATTTTGTATTTTTCATGTATTACTGGAATTTGATCCAGAAACACAGAGAACAAGATAGATGCCTGTTATTTTACAGGGGTTTTTGGTTGTTTTTATTGTAAAAATTAATTAAGGAGCGTTTTAGGTGAGAAAGAGATAATGAAATAGGAAAACAAATTTCAATCTTTAATATTTGATAATTTACTATTTGAAATATAAGATTTGCAGGGGAGCAAGGAATGAGGTTTTTAGAAATGGAAACAGAAATAGAACCATGATAGTAGCTGTCATGCTTAAGTTAGACTGTTTCCTTTATCTTCTGAATACCTTGTGTGGAATGTTTTTCTTTTTAAAGGGAAATTGAACATAACTTCAAAAGAAGATTTGATTCTTTCTTTCTGGACTGCACATATATAACAAGGACATCAGAATGTCGGGAGCCTCAGTGAAGGTGGCTGTCCGAGTGAGGCCCTTCAATTCTCGGGAGACCAGCAAGGAGTCCAAGTGCATCATTCAGATGCAAGGCAACTCGACCAGTGAGTGCACGTTGTTTTCTTATTATACTTCACCTTCCTTTCCTCCCTCCCACTCTTCTCTCCTTGATGTGATCAGAATAAGTGAAAGTGTGTACTCACACTTACGACTGTCATTCTGAATGATCCATTAAATATTTTCCCCTCTGAGATGTTTGCTGTAGTACTTAAATTTGGACTGCTTATTTTATACTTTACAACTGGGAAATCCTGAATAACTGAACTAATTTAACTTGTGTTAATTCTTATTAAGTTTTGACAGCTTAGTGACAGTAAGGGTGTAAGCACTGATTTTTACTGAATTCTGAAGTGAAGATACCTATTAAGGCCCCAAGATTCATTCTTTTTCTTTCTTTTTTGGCAGTACTGAGGTTTGAATTAGGGCTTTGTTCTTGCGAGGCAGGCACTCTGCCACTTGACCCATGCTCCCAGCCATTTTTGCTTTAGTTATTTTTCAGATAGAGTCTCCAGTTTTTGCTTGGGGCCAGCCTAAACCTTGATCCTTGATCCTCCTACTGCTGGCCTCCTATGTAACTGGGGTCATAGGTGGACACTACCATGCCCAGCTTATTGATTTCTTTTTTTTTTTTTTTTTTTTGGTGGAACTGGGATTCAAACTCAAGGGTTCATGCTTGCAAAAGCAGGAGCTCACTGCTTGAGCCACATTTCTAGTCCATTTTGTTCTGGTTATTTTTGGAGGTGGGGTCTCATTAACTATTTGCCCAGGCTGGCCTCAAACCATAACCTTCCTCATTTCAGCCTCCCAAATACTTAGGACTACAGGCATGAGCCACGACCAGTGACCAGGTTGGCTTATTGATTGAGATGGAGATCTCACTAACTTTTTGGCCCAGCAAGCTTCAATCGTGATGCTCCCAGTCTCCACTTCTGAAGTACTTGGAGTTACAGGCATGAGCCATTGCACCCAGCTGGCTTTTCTTTTTTAATTTTAAATAGCACTTGATTTGCTAAGATAGCCTTAAAACTTACCCTTTTGCCTTATGATGCTTGAGTTGAACCATGCATGTAACTTAATGGATATAATGGATATAGAGTAAACTGTGTGGTATTTGCCTGTGCCCAGCAAGTGGGAGGCAGAAGGATTGTGAGTTTGAGGCTAGCCTACTTAGTGAGACCCTGTCTCAAAACAAGCAAGCAAACAAAACTCAGCCCCAAAACACAAAAACAAAAGTGAAAATGTGAGTTTGGGAAAGGGCAGACAAGAGGATTCGTTAATGAAATGATGTTGAAGCTGGACCTTGAGGAATGAGTAGGATTTACATTAAATACCCACTATACTTGGAAAAATTTCAGAATTGTAGCTTATTAGAACTTGTTAGTAGTAATGTTAGAACTAGATAAAGGTACTGCTGACCAACTGGCTATAATATATTGCCTCTCTGAACATAAAATTTTTCTTCTTTTTGTGTGGTACTGGGGCTTGAACTCAGGGCCTATACTTTGAGCCACTCCCCCAGCCTTTTTTTGTGATGGGTGTTTTTCAAGAGAGGGTCTTGAAAGATTTGCCTGGGTTGGCTTCAAACTGCAATCTTCCTGATCTCTGCCTCCTGAATAGCTGGGATTTTACTGGTGCCTGGCCTGAACATAAAATTTTAAGGAGAAATTTGTGCCTTTTTTTTTTTTTTTTTTTTTGATGGTACTAGGGTTTGAACTCAGGGCCTCATGCTTGCTAGGCTGGTGCTGTAACCACTTGAGCCACTCTGCCAGCCCCATTTGTGACTTTTGAAATTAACATTAGTTTACTGAAAAAAATCTTTATTAGATGAGTTAGTCATGGAAGATTTAGAGCTAATTTTTTAACTAAATACTTACTTTGTTGTGGCTTGAAGGATTTGAGTCCTTCTCAGGGTGTCTATTCTTAGAAAGCAAGCATTTCGTTGTATGACAACATTTTATTTATCATATGAACAACTTACCTCTAGAATTTCTGACCTTGTCTATTTTTTACATCTTTTTTAATTTCTATTTTCGATTTTATATGGCAGTTTCTTAGTTTGACAAATGTGTAATTCTAATAATTTTAAGTGAGATTTTAAGTGAGGCATTTGTGCTATGTTTAGAAAGTATAAGACTTTTTTTGTTTTTTTAAAATATCATTGGGCTTAGATTGGGGGAGAGCGTGCATTTTGAACATACCATTGATGGAAGAAATGAAATGAATATGCTGTAGCCACATGTGTGAGCTGCATTAGAAGACTACTCTGCTACAAGCCGGCCTGGCCACTGCTCCCATGGATTGTAGCTGACTGCACATTGATAGATTGGAATGTTCCTGCCAGAAGGTCTCTTATGAAAAAGTAGAGAAATATAAAGAATACTTTAGGGAATATGCAAAATCTAAAAATTGAGTAGTAGCTGTTTTATTTAAGTACTTTCTGGTCTCAGAAGAAATAATTTTCCATGGCACAGATAAATGTTACTGCCTTACTGCCTTGACATTTTGGAGTTCTGAGCACATACAAATGGCTTTGTTAATGATATCGCTTTATATTCCAAGTTTCTCCCACTTGGAAGCATTTTTATTGTTTCATTACTTTGTAAAAAGGAAAATGGTGCAGTTAATGGTTTAACTGCTTCCATGTATGGTTAGGTTATATGTACACATCTGGAGACACTGAACCTACATAAATCCCACAAAAAAACCAGGAAGCAGGTATAAGAGGTTTTCATTCAGGATGTGAAATAAACTGTTGGGTGATTGGATTGTGATGTTTTGCTTTGTCTTTGATAGGATTTTGTGTGTGTCTTTGATAAATCTCACTCACTTATTTATCAGTCTTTGTTTGCGCTGGGTCTTTTTTTTTTCCAATGCTCAAACTTAGGGGGATAGAAGTATTCCTGATTTTTTCCTGTTTATTGCTTACATTGTATTTTTGAAGACTTTTTCCTTCACATGTACATTTCGAAGTGAAAGATGCATATCACAGCTGGCACAGAGAATTATTTCATGTCCACAGCTGATAATTTGGGATGCTGGAGGGGCATGAACCAAAGATTTAGGAAGGAAGAAATTAGAAAGGAATGCCTTTACATTTGTATGCTTTTTCTAGTATAATCTTAATTAATTTTGTAAACACAGGTGTTGTGTACCCATGCCTGTCCATACCAAGGCATAGGAAGAGCTCATATCCAAGGCAGAAGGCCTCACCACAGCCAGCTTGTTCTGAAGCTTTTTAGCCATGTTTCCACTCCTCCTTTCCCAAAGAGAGGAATGAATATTTATTTATTTAGTTAGTTATTTTCTGCATGTGTGTTACTGGGAATCAGACCCAAGGCTTTATGCATGCTAGGCAAGTGCTCTGCCACTGAGCTACATCCCTAGCCCCAGGAATCTTTACTTTAAAAATAAAGTCATATGTCTATGCTGATTAAATGACTCTCAAAGGTAAACAACAAGATAAAGAAGTTTATACAGCATAGGATGAAGGGTTCAGTAGACTGTAGTGAAAAGCTTTTAAAAATTTTAAATGCAGCAGTTTTCTTGTGGTTTTGGAGCTATACCAGTAAGGTTTGTGTGTGTGTGCGTCTGTGTGTGTGTGTGTGTGTGTGTGTGTTGGCAAGGGAGTGAGCATAAAGGTGGTTTTGAAAGGATGCTGCATTTATTTATTTATTTATTTATTTATTTATTTATTTATTTATTGTGAGACTGAGGTTTAAATTCAGGGCTTCATGCTTGCTAGCTAGGCAGGAGCTCTACCATTTGAGCCATATCTCCAGTCCATTTTGCTCTGGTTATTTTAGAGATGAGGTCTCTTTTCATGAACTGTTTTCCCCAGACTGGCCTTGAACTGTGATCCTCCCGATCTCAGCCTTCTAAGTAAGTAGCTAGGATTACAGGCATGAGCCACTGGTTCCTGGCATGATGCTGCATTTAGTCAGCATTTGTGTCAACAAAGGGAAGGTCCAGGTCCTGGTCCTGATCCCAGTCCTGAACTGTGAGGGAGGTTTGGTTGTAACTGACTAAACAGTTCCTCTACAGTATGGGTTGGGGACACCCTTCTTTGATACTGACCTGTTGGTCACTGACTTTGCTGAGGACTTTTCCCATCTTGACCCTTCTTTTGCCCGTCAGGTTTTAAAGCAATCTTTGCCTTCCTTTCTCTTATACTCAAGACATACTTTGTCTTTTCTTGTATATCTGACAGTTTTACTTAGTATTTTATGACTTTGCTGTGGCAGCTTACTAAGGTGTATTGTTTTTTCTACTGGGATAGCATTATGTTCATAAAGAAGGGTATTAGATTGTGCTCTCTTGTAGACAAGATATTAGGATTATTTCTTGCTTACATTTGCATACTTAGGTGTATCATAGCAAGCAAAACATTTTTGTATGTAGTAGAAGGAAACTTGGGTAAGTTACAAGCATAAACTCTTCTGCTTCTGCTGATCTGCTTGATTCCAGAAATAAAAATAACTGATGTTTGTTAGTAAAGCATTGGTTGGTTATGTGAACAAAACTCAATGGTATATTTGTGTGGAAACCACTTCTTTTTTTTTTTTTCTTTCACATCTTATGGTTTTTCACACATTCCTGCTATGGAGCTAGTATTTATAACACTGAATTTTGAGGAGGATGCATCTTTTGGTCACTTTGATGAACAAAAGAAGTTTCTTTTGATTTGACTGCCATTTTGCAGCAGTAGTTGCTTTCTGTATCTTGCTATTATTTTTTTTTTTTTGCGGACTGGGGTTTGAACTGAGGGCCTACACCTTGAGCCACTCCACCAGCCCTTTTTTATGAAGGTTTTTTTTTGAGATAGGGTCTAGCAAATTATTTGTGGGGGCTGGCTTTGAACCATGATTTTACTGATCTCTGCCTCCCGAGCAGCTAGGATTGCAGGCGGGAGCCACAGGCGCTGGGCCTTGCTTTATTTTCTTTATATTAGGAAAATACTGTAGGTAGTTTTTCAGGAATAGAGTTATTCCACAATTACCTTCATCTATTTCTCAGCAAATTAGAATAGGCAGTATGCTATTTTTTTGTGTGTATGTGTGTGTGGTGTTGGGGATGAAACCCAGGGCCTTATATACTCCAGGCAAGCACTTTACTACTAAATTACATACCCAGCCCCATTGGCTCATTCTTTTTTTTTGGTAGGACTGGGGTTTGAACTCAGGGCTTCATGCTTGCAAAGCAGGTGCTCTACCGCTTAAGCCACACCTCTAGTCCACTTTACTCTGATTATTTTGGAAATGGGGTCTCAAGAACTATTTACTTAGGCTGGCCTTGAACTGCGTTCTTCCTGATCTCAGCCTCCCTCAAGTGAGGAGGCTACTCAAGTGGTATCTACTCATGTGGTAGAACAACTGCCTGTCATGCTTAGGGCCCTGACTCAAACCCTAGTACCATCAAAAACAATAGCAACAACAAAAACCCCACAAGAATATGACTTCAGGGCTGGGAGTGTAGCTCAGTGGTAGAGTGCATGCTTAGCATGTGTGAAGCCAAGCTTAATCCCCAGCACCCCACCTGCACCCCACCCCCTACACCAAAAAAATGAAATATAACTTGATTTCGGTAGGTACATAATATGTACTTAATTCAGCCTATTATACTTTTGTACTGTGTTTTATTTATTTACTTAAGTCCAGAGAGCAGTTACTGTGAAAGGGATTGTTTATCGGACGCGAACCTTAGTTTCTTCATTAATTAAGTGGAGATGTTGGGCTGTGGTATGTAAGTCAGTGGTAGAACCAGTGTTCAACTTTTTTTTTATATTTTGGTGGTACTGGGGTTTGAACTCAGGGCTTTACACCTGCCAGGAAAGTGCTCTACCTCATGGAGCACTTCCGGCATTTGTAAGGCACAGAGTCAGTCTCCAGCACACCCTCCAGCCCCCCAAAAAATAAGTAAAAGTTGATGCTGCTCAGCCTACTATCCCAGGGTTAGTGGGGTAGGCTGGGGATCAAATGAAATATACTATTTGAGAAAAATGTGGTTCTTTTGTGGTACTGGGGCTTGAACTCAGGGCCCTCACGTTGAGCCACTCCACCTCCACCAGCCCTATTTTTGTGAAGGTTTTTTTTTTTTTCAAGATAGGGTCTAGCGAACTATTTGTGGGGGCTGGCTTTGAACCATGATGCTCCTGATCTCTGCCTCCTGATAGCTAGGATTACAGGCATGAGCCGCGGGTGCCCGGCCTGAAAAATATATTTTTTTGTGGTTAATTTTGGTACCTAAATTATTTCAGTTGGAATATATATTTAAAAGCAGAAATAATTGAATCTGTCATAAATTGGAGGGGGCCTTTTCTAATATGTATTTGGAACTGCTTTTTATTATATTATACAGTAGACTTTCTATGATTCCAGGGAGACTGCCATTGAGGAAATGGCAGCTTCGTGATGCTCAAGACAGGGAGAGTTCAGTTCTCTAAAGTCACTCAATTTTACCTCTACCCTACGTACAGTAGGTCTGAGCATCCATGATTGCAAACATGCAGAGAAGGCTACATTACTGTCACAGAAATTGCTGTTGTACGCATTAATGCTGCTCACCAAAAACTATGCTTCTCCCCTTCCCCCCTACCAAAGCAGCTGAGACAGACAATTGGATAAAATCTTACAGGAGACCAGTCTCTGCTGCTTGCCTCTTATTGCTCTCATTGTTTGAGGTTGCCTTGATTAAAATCTAAATTCTTCTTAATGTTTCCAGTGTTTTTGTTTTTGTTTTAAAATTTAATGTCTTATACTAACTTCCAAGAGATGTTTGGAGCTCACTTTTAAAAGTCCATGCCAATAATAACCTGATATGGATTGCTTTTGGTAGTTGCCCAGTGAAGTGGGAAGTGTTTTAATGAGAGCTAGCAAAGTCTGGAGAACAGTTACTGTGAAAAGGACTGTGAAAGCTTCCTGTGCTGTGTTAGTAAAAGTAGACATTCATAAATTTAATTTTTGATCTATCAAGGAATGTGTATTGTAATAGGCTGAAGAGTGTCCTTAGTTGTATTGTTTAGGGATGAAGACTGTGTGCAGATAAATGGTGGGGATAAGATATAAGAATTTGGGGTTTTGTTATTCAGTAAGCATAGGCTGCAAGGCTACCACACTTTCAGAGCATTTTCAGTCTTGTCTTAGAAATATATATATAAAGTAGTTTGTGCCTGTTAGGAAAGTGCTGTGGAGGGGCATCTGAATAATGAGGCATGGGAGGGGAAAGGTTGGAAGCTCTGAGAAGCCTTTTGTTTTGGCAAAACAGAGAACTAAAGGACCAGAATTAGCAGAAGCAATACAATGAGGAAATGATTTAACTACACTTATTGTTTCTCCAGACATTGTTCTGGTCTCATACCAGAGAATTCCTTTCACTGTGAATAAATTTGAGGAGGCAAAATGGGTGAAGGGAAAAACAAAAACCTTTATACTTTTAAAATTGCCTTTTATTGGGGAAAAACACCATGATTACTAATTAACAACAACAATAAACACTTTGCTAGACATCCTTAGGCATCTACAGGTTCTGGTTCAACCAGTGCTCATAGCAGTCCTGTGGTAGGTACTCTAATTGTCCTTATTTCACAGAAAGCATGGAGGGTCACACATCAGAATTGCGGGAACTAGAAAATGACCTTGGCTGTCTGACCCCAGAGCTCTCAGTCTTGTTCTCTGTGTATCACCTCTCAAAAGAGGTTACTGTGCAGTAATACCGATTGTGTCTTACTTGATCTAAACTTGAATTCCACTGTTAAGTTAAAATTAATTAATTAATTAGCTAATTAATTAATGTGGCAATACTGGGGTTTGAACTCAGAGCCTTGTGCTTGCTTGAGCCATCTCTATCCTCTAGGTCAAAATCTCTCTCTCTCTCTCTCTCTCTCTCTCTGAATTCCTCTGTGCTTCTCCCTCTCTGCTGGGGATTGAACCCAGGACTTTCCACATTCTACCTGAGTGCTGTACTACTGAGTCATATCCCTAGCCTTGATGTCTCTTCTTGCTGTAAGGAAATCATAAAAAAAGGGAGGCCATAATTGTCAATTCAGACTTTTTTTTTGAGACAGGTTCTCACAGTGTAGCCTAACCTGACCTCGAACTCAGGATCCTCCTTCCTCACCCTACTGGGTGTGGGGATTATAGGCATGCATCACCATGCCTGGCTTTGAGAATTTTAAAAATATAACTAGCATATTTTCATAGTTTGTTTTTGCGGCATTGGGGTTTGAACTCAGGGCTTTCTCAGTGCTTGCTAAGCAGGTGCTCTACCACTTGAGTCATACCTCCAGCCCTAACTAGCACACTTTCTATGACAGTGATCACACAGTGATATTGAAGAGTTGTAGGCTTTTTTCTTATTGTATATTTTTTGGTACTCTGGGATCGAGTATATGGTGAACACATTTATGTCTATTTTATGAGATTAAGAATCTAAGTTTGTTATTTTAAATAATAAGAACTTTATAATAGTCTTTATATCTCTTTACTATATTTCCAAAAGTATGTTATTATGAGGAGACTCCAGAAGGGTTTTGATTTTACCATTTTTCTTAATTTTTGATATAGGAGGCTTTTGGAAGAGGAAGGCTGTACTGAAGATGTCACTGGGATTTTTTTTTTTTTTATTTTTTTTAGGCAGGGACTCTCTCCCTATGTGGCTCAGATAGGCCTTGAACTCACAATCCTTTTGCCTCATTCTCCCCAGGATAGAGATAACAGGCCTGTACCACTATGCCTGGGCCATCACTGGGATTTTTAACAAGCTTCAAACATGCTTTGAAAGAAAAGTTAATATAAAGTTACAGTGTTGCCATGCTGATAAGTTAATTATAGTTGCAGGCAAAATCCTAGTAGTTTGCCAACAACAGTATAATTACTACATTAGAGACTTTGAGATATTCGATAAACAAATTTATTCTGGAGAATAAAAAGGCTTTTAAATACAAATCTTGTTTTGACTGCCTTATTTTCTAGGATTCAGTAGTGAAAACATCAGTTCTGTATCTGTATGCTGCAGTAACAAAGCTGGGAAAGAGACAAAAAGAAAAGAGGGCAAAATTGGGGGATTTAACAGACATTGTGAGGCTAATTTTGACTCAGAGTGACTCCAAGAAAGAGAACATGGTCAGCTGTGGTTCATAATAAACTTAAGACCTTTGAAACATTTTGTGATCATTATGTTAAAGGTGTTTATGTTTATTGTGGATCAGAGTCAGCCTTTTACAATAAGGACACTGTCCTGTACTTTTCTGGCTCTATTTTTTTTTTTTTTTTTTGCAGTACTGAGGCTTGAACTTAGGGCCTATACCTTGAACCACTCCACTAACCCTTTTTTGTGATGGGTTTTTTCAAGATAGGGTCTCATGAACTATTTGCCTGGACTGGCTTCGAATTGTGATCCTCCTGATCTCTTTGCCTTCTGAGTAGCTAGGATTACAGGCGTGAGCCACTTGCACCTGGTTTTCTCTGGCTCCTTAAGGTTACCAATGTTGGGTACAGCATGAAGCATAAAAAGTTTGAAGTTGGACTGGAGGTGTGGCTCAGGCAGTAGAGCACCTGCTTTGCAAGTGCAAAGCCCTGAGTTTAAACCCCAGTCCAAAAAAAAAAAAAAAAAAAAAAAAGTTTGAATCCTGGAGAGGATGAACAAGGGGTCATTTTCCCCTTGACTTGGGAAAAGACGCATTCAGGTCTTAAATGGTGCGGCTGCCTTTCACATTTATGAAGGAGGGTTCAGAAAAGCTGCTTCGAAACCAGACATGATCTGGGTGGTGACTGAGTCAAGGCTTAGAGGAGTGGGTGAGAGAGTGAGGGATTGGGGAAATCAGGAGACAGCTCATTCCCTGGGGAGTCCTGAAGATGGTTATAATAACCATTACTGCAATAATGGTAGGCAGTATAGCTTGGCTGTTCCTTGAACCGTTTCTGTCTCCTCGCTGCCAGTACCCAATGTTCTTTAGCTGCCTTCCTTCCAGGACATTCTCAGTTTTCCCTCACCCATGCTGGTCTTTGTCCTCATTTCTCTGTCTCCAGAGAAAAAAGATCTCTTGGTTATTTCATCTTATCCCAAGGCTTTAAATGTTCTTGGCATGGTAACTTCAAATTCATTTCTTTGACCTGGGCCTCTATGTAGTACTCTAGACCTAACTCTGCTTGAAGGCCAAAGAAGTGTCTCAAGATCAACATGTCCTAAACAAAACTCTTGTTTTCCCTCCCTGTCCACCCAAACTGGCTCCTCTATTCATTCTTACCCATTCTTTTTGTTGCTCAAACCAAAAATATTGGGGCTCGGGATATAGCTCAGTGGTTGAGTGTTTGCCTGGCATGCATGATGTTCTAGGTTTGAGCCTCAGTACTGAAAAAAAAAAATTAGAGTCATTTTTGTCTTTTTCCTTTTTTCACAGACCACATGTAACTCCTCAGTAAGTCTTACTGTCTTTGTCTTCACAATATAGACTGAGTCCAATTTTTACCACTTTTACTCAAGAGCAATTCAGTATGATAGCTTGATGTCTCTTTGCTTCTGCCCTTGTTGCTATCACTAGTCAGTCATGTTTTGGAAATGTGGATCAGAGCATGCCGCCCTTCTGCTTAATTAAAGCCATTTGTTAGCTCTTACCATTTTTCAGAATTAAACTTGGGGTCTTGTCCCCCTGGATTTGGCCTTTGGCTGGCTATCTAAGTTCCTATCTCTCATTGTTTAGCCCTCTGGTTAAACAATTATTTTTTATCTCTTTATTTCACCTCCACTGTTATTTTTTTTTTAATCTCTTGGCTCTGCTTTATTGTTTAACTTTATACTTTCTCTTAGTGATCTGACTTCTTCATTAGAAATTAAGCTCCATGAGGGCAGGGACTTGTTCTCAGTGGATATCTTCAGGTCTGGGCTATGATATACCGTTGCCAAATGACATAATATTTAAACATTTACCTTGTGTTAGACTCTGAGCTAAAACTTGACATGGGTTAGCCGTTAATCCTCACAACTATTCAATAAATTTAGGCACTATTACCAAACCCATTTTACACATAAGAAAATTGAGGTTTATTAGAGTTTATTATGTATGCAAGTTATAGATGGATCAAGGATAGTATTTGATACTAGGTCAGATTACTTCCTCCATTGGTAAAATCCTAAAAAATGTTTGTCTTCTAGAAATATTTTCTAGGTTTATTCTTCCCCCTATTTTTTTTTTTGAGATAGTTCTCTCTATATATCTCATGCTGGCTTGAACTCAAGATCTTCCTGCCTTAGCCACTTGAGTGCTGATATAACAGGTGTGCACCCACCATGCCAAACAGAAACTTCCTATTTCTTAATTGATTTAAAGTAATGATTAAGAGTTCAACTATTATTAATACAGAGGAAAAATCCTTTGGTACATTTGAATACTAGCTCATCATCCATGGAAGTAATAGTGGTGCTTATGGGTTTTAGAGGTTACTTGACGAGCCCAAGTAACATCATTGACATTTTATTCCCACATGAAGAATCTTTTTTAATTTGCAAGTTCTAGGATTTAAAAAAAATGTTATTAGGATGCTATAACCAAAAGGATTGCAGGTTTGAGATCAACGTGGGTTATGAGTACCTGCCTCAAAAAACTGAAAAAAAAGTATATATGGAAATATTTCATATAGTCAAGATAATCTATGTGTAAACATAAAGAATGAAATAACTCTACAGACCCCTGTAAAGAACTTAAGTAGAAATTACCAATGCCTTCTGGATGTCTTTTTTTTTTTTTTGGTGGGTGCTGGGCTTTGAACTCAGGACCTAAGGACCTCAAACTTTCTAGGCAGGTGCTCTACCACTGCAGCCATTCCACCATCCCTTACCAATGCCTTCTGAAGCCCCTGCTAATTCTCCCTCCTCAAAGAGGTAATAGCACTGTTGAATTTTTGCTTTGTTCTGAAGTGTCTTACATCTTTCATTTGGAAATTGAAAATTTTTAACTATTCGTAAATTTAATCTTGTTTGTCAGAAGTATTACATAAAGAGCTTGCATGTGTGTGTGTGTGTGTGTGTGTGTGTGTGTGTGTGTGTGTGTGTGTGTGTCATTGGAGATTGAGCTCAGGGCCTTGCATATGCCAGGCAAGTGCTCTTCCACTGAGCTACATCCCCAGCCCTATAAAAATCTTTTGAAAATTGTGTTTTTATTTATCTATTGATAAATAGTGTTTGTTGTTGATAGAGACAGCAGGTTGGATTTAGGGCTGAAGCACAGTAGTAGAATGCTTGCCCAGCATGTACAAGGCCCTAGGTTTGAACTCCAACACAGGAAAAAAAAAAAAAAAACAGAAAAAGTTGGTTTTTAGGAAAAAGTATTAGTGTCAGAAGCTTTGGTGATCTGGGAGAAAGGAATGCTGAAGAAGAGGAAAAGGATTCCATTCGAATCAAATGAACTCATTGGTGTCACTTTTCATTTTCTTTTCTAAAGAAAGGTCAACCAAAGAGTAAGGTCTGCGAATTAGGTCCTTCTCAAGTTGTTCTTGGCAGAACTGGTAGCTAAATGACTGAATGAAATATGGCTTAAAAGTTTTATAATAGCAAATTTTCTAGAGGGAGTTTAGAAGTGTTTATTTTCACCATGTTTTTGAGTGGTGGAGACTTCTTCAGAGGGCATGTGTGCTCTGCATCTCGTCATAGGTCATTGCTGAGCCACTGAAACCTGAAATCTGGCTCATGCAGTAGGGAACTAGTTTCCTTTTTTCTTGGTAGAGTTTGTGTGGTATATAATCCTTATAGTTAAAACTGGGAAATTTTAGATGGATAAAGAGAGTTTTAAACAATGTGGTTTTAGGGGGTAGCAATAAACATGTAACTATTCATACATATATTCATATGCATGAAAAGTGCCTTCCTGCCTTTTGACTTGGCAATCTGTGTGTAGAGAATAAATATTTAAATGATGCTGTCCTGGCTAAGAGTGTAAGCTCTGGAGTTCAAATCCTATATAGCTTTATAGCCTTGGGGAAGTTACTTAACCTCTCTCCATGATGGTTTCTTCATCTGTAAAATGGGGATGACAAAACATTTGCCTCATTGAGTGGTTGGGAGGATTAAAGAGGTTGATAAGCAGAAGGTTCTCAGGGCTTGGAGTAACTGCTCTGTGAATGTTGACTGTTACTTAGTCTCGTATGTTGCACCTTTTGGTGGCTATTGTGTCTAGGGAGATGCTCTTTCTAGAACTGTTCCCTCGTCACATGATTGTGAACAGTGGGAGCCTTATTAGTAGTCTGTCAGCATTTTAGGTTGGAATATAAGTGTGTGGCTGTACCCAGTGGAATCCAGCAAGAGAGAGAACTAAATACCATAGCAACTGTTGCTATTTGTGTCCTAAACAGCAGCTGCCCAAGACAGATTTACTTTTTAATCCTGATCTCACTGATAGCCTGAGATGTGGCCCTGGCTTAGAGAAGTGGATTGGTTGAAATGTCCAGTCTTTGAGGAGATTTCATGACCACATGTTAGAAAGATACTGTTCCATGTGAAATATGAGGAGCTAAAGCTTTGTGTGTATGAGAAAGGAAGAGATTAAGCTTTATCATTTAGTTAGTCCCTAAAGTATAGTGTAACTAGAATAATTACGTGACAAATCACTTTCAGGATGGGCAGTGAGACTTCATGTTTTTCAAATAAAAATAATTTTGCTCTATATTATATTCTACAAATGATTTATTAGTGCTCTGTGATTCTATCTAAACACATAATGCATGGATATACATATATACATAATAACTTTATATATTCATTATTATCAACTGAATTTCAGAAATAAGAATATCTTTGCAAGGAATGCTTCATTACCAGACGTTCTTTTCTACTTTTTATTTCTGATGTGTTGAAATATTTCAAGCTTTATGAGGTGCCTTCAAATAGTAACATAACTTATTTCTAAATTTTGGTTGTTAACTAAGGAGGATAAGCATTCAGTCACAGAATATTTACTGAAGACCTACTGTATACCAGGCTGTGTTCTGAATGCTGGTAACTCCCAGTGAATATTGTCCAAGTTCCGTATGTAAATTGTTTCTTAAAAATGTGATATTTTTGTTTTTTGATTGTCCTATTGAGATTCAATGGTATGGTTTGGATGTTTTGAACATACAGTGTAACATCATGTTCAAGTAAAGAACTTGTAACTGAAGGATTAATAGAATTAAATGTCTTCATCCTTTAGGTATTATTAACCCAAAGAACCCAAAGGAAGCACCAAAGTCCTTCAGCTTCGACTACTCTTACTGGTCTCACACCTCGGTGAGTCTCCTGCCTCCCTTTCCTTTCATTTGTTTTTCGCCTTACCCTGAGCAGGTCCAGTTCTCATTTTGTAAGTGTAGTCTAGCATGAGTTCATTGTTTTGATACAAGGAATACTATCTGAAGAACAAAATATGTTCTTTAAAAAATACTTTGGTTAATGGAAGGTTTATATACAACATACATACATATATATAGCTGATTTAGTTTACACTGAATTTATACTGAACCTAATTTAGTCTGATTTAGGCATCCCTTGAGGATTTATTTAGAAGTATCTTAGGATTCTCATTATGAATATTACTCTCCTTATAGATCTTAGGAAGTACCAAATTTTTAGGGAAGTGCTTAATGTATTGTTAGATGTAAATTAAAATTTGAGGGAATGGCCAGGAAGATTGGAATGACCATGGCTCAACATTTTTTTTTTTTTTTAATTTTAGTAGAATACTGTGGGTTTTGAGCATTTTGAAAGCATCTGAAAGTCCACAAAGAAAGCATAAGATTGCCAACATCAAGAAAAAATGGAGAGTTAGGTCCTTGTGGTACCTTTACTCCATGCAGAACCCATCTCATTCCCTTCTAGGGATTGTTTCTAAATCTGAATTTGCTCAAGTTTCCGCATCATCATCCATCTTTGTTATGTGCTTTAATTTTCCCTATTTTGTGAGGAGAGAAAGGTTTCAAACTATTGACCAAGCCTAATTGACAAGGGAAGGGTCTAAGGAAAGAATTGGAAGCTTTCTTCACCAAAGCTACGCTTATTAGGAAATGGCCACTCTAGCTGGAGGGAGTTCAAAGTATTTTTATATGTTCATTTCCATTTTCTACTTAAACTCTTCTTGGAGTGCCTTATACATGGAAGAGTAGTACTATAAGGTTATGGAAAGGAAAAGGTGCTGGCGCCAGTGGCTTACCTCTGTAATCCTACAAGAGGAGAGATCAGGAGGATCATGGTTCAAAGCCAGCCTGGCAAATAGTTCTCAAGACCCTATCTTGAAAACACCTATCACAAAATAGGGCTGGCGGAATAAATAGCTCAAGATGTAGACCCTGAGTTCAAGCCCCAGTACCATTAAAAAAAAAAAAAAAAAAAAAGTGAAAGGTAGTCAGTCATGCCAGATAATTTCATGTCGATGATAATTTTATGCCAGATAATTTTATGTGTGGCTGACTTTCAGAGTGCCTCTGTGTGTGAATGAGAGTGTGTGTGTGCACGTGTGTTTGTGTGTGTGTAGTGAAAAAACAAACTATATGTAGAAGTGGACTTAAAAATGTATAGTGTATTTTAGGTGACTATTCTTATTTCAAACACTTTGGTTTGTTATGGGAGCGATAAAATAAGGATAGGGAAGAATAAGAATAAAATGCCATTTACTTTTCCTCTTAACCTTTGCAGCCTGAAGATCCCTGTTTTGCCTCTCAAAATCGTGTGTATAATGACATCGGGAAGGAAATGCTCTTACATGCCTTTGAGGGATATAATGTCTGTATTTTTGCCTATGGGCAGACTGGTGCTGGGAAATCTTACACAATGATGGGTAAACAGGAAGAGAGCCAGGCTGGCATCATTCCACAGGTAAAAATAAGCAGCAAAACCCTCTTTATATCACTGCTTTAGTCTCATATTGCTTTCACAAGTGTTTTTATTTGGCAACTCAGAGCCCAGAGTCTTGTGCATGATGGATAAGTGTGTACCACTAAGTTACACCTCCCGCCCCTTAGTTTTGTTTTTTGATTGCCTTATTCAGAGATACTTTGTTTTAACTTGACAATTTAAACTTTGAAGAGTCTGAGATTTCTTTTTATTAAGAGTGGCTAGTGTTACTTCTTTAAATGTTTTGTTTTGGAATGGAGGAGGTATTTAAAAGAAACTTCATTTTTTTAATAACAAGGCTGTAGTTTGCATTATTAATGACATCTAGGGTTAATTTTAAAGTGATCTTTTACTCTGCATCTAATGCTACTGTTTCTATGTTCTATTATATTATTAGAGTATAATTTAAAATTATGTTATATCATTCAAATGCTTAGTAAAGATTAGGACATTTTCAGAAAAAATGGAACATAATATTAGCAAATATTTTATTAGAAATGTCTATATTAAGACATGTAATTAGAGATTGTCCTTCTTTGTATATAGTAGTAGCAATAATTATTATACTAAGTAGAGAAATCATTATGTAGCATTCACTGTGGGCTAAACATAGGCCTAAGTGCTTTACAGATACTAGCTCATCTGAGCTTCCTTGTATGCCCTTAAGAGGTAGGTACATTTATACCCTCACTTTACAGACAAGGAAACTGAGGCACACAGAGGACATATCGCTTGATCCAGTAAGTAGCGTTTCAGGGTTAGGGTGTGACAGTGGTAGAACTGTTGCTTAGCATGCAGGAGGCTAAAGAAAAAAGTAAATGACAAAGCCTGGATCCAAGGGCAGGCAAGGTAATTCTGGTGTTTTTACTTTTACCACCAGATAATACCTCTTCAGCAATAAAATTTTTTTTTTTTTTTTGTAGGGAATCTAACCTAGGGCCTCACACATACTAGGCAAGTACTCTACCACTGAGCTACATTCCCAGCCCCAAATAATTATTTATAGATTATATAACTTTTGAGCCATGCCTCTAGCCCTAAATGGAACTTTTTATTGAGTCAAAATTATTCTTGCCTACTCCATATAGTATAAATTCTATATATATATGTGTAAGTTTATAATGTATAGTAATTGATAATATGAAACAAATTGCATATAACATCTGTAATATATGTGTGAATATTGTTTAATAGTTTTATTGCTATAGTAATATTGACAGTAGTTGTCACAGTTACTTGAGTATAGTGTGAAGAATTGAATTCACTAAAATTCAGTGTGCCAATGATACAACTCCTCTATAACGATACAATGATACAATGCCTCTGTAAGATGCATGTTTCCTCTTCTTCCCCTAAATCTGGCTTTCTTCTTAGGGAAACAAAATCAAGGTTCTCTTACTGAGGGATAATACAGATTAGATAAGGAGGGTGTATACAAAAATTTTTTTTTTATTTCATTGAAAGCCTTAACCATGCCTTGAGGTTGATGGCATGCATATTTGGAGAGAGAAAGAGAAAGCATGTCTCTCACTCGTCTAGCACATGTAGATAACGCAGTACTTCTGATTTGGGCTGTTCATGCCTTCTCTCATTATACGTCTGTAGTTGTGTGAAGAACTCTTTGAGAAGATTAACGACAACTGTAACGAAGAGATGTCCTACTCTGTAGAGGTGAGTATGGTTGTGGTTGAATTCGCCGGCCTGTGTACTCCCATCCCTCCATCATTTTAAGTGACTTCTAGTTATGACTGTGCTGATATGCTGCTGATCACTTAGCTGTTCCCTCAATTTTGTACTTTTGGACTATTTCTAAGTTTTGGTTGTAATGAATATTGTTGCAATTAAGTCTCTGTTGATAAGTCTGTGCACTTGTTTTCAGTCCTTACTTTTTGTATACATTTTGGTTGTTAAATAATACATTTGGATTGCCAAATAGCCTTGTAGAAAGAAAGGGTGTAACCAGTTTTTAATTCCATCAGAAGGGTGTAGGCACCCATTGTGCCCTTATAAATGTTTTAGTATTTTCACTTTTTAATATCTGCCAATTTGATAAGATGTAATTTCTCTGTTTAAATTTGAATTTCTTTGATTATTATTGTGGTTGACCATCTTGTAAATTATCCACATGTCTATTTACCTTTGGGGAATCACAGTTTTTTTTTTTATTTATATGTGCATACAATGGTTGGGTCATTTCTCCTCCCTTCCCCCACCTCTTCCCTTACCCCCTCTCACCCCCCTCCCTCTCCCCCCCACCCCCTCGATACCCAGCAGAAACTATTTTGCCCTTATCTCTAATTTTGTTGAAGAGAGAGTATAAGCAATAATAGGAAGGAACAAGGGTTTCTGCTGGTTGAGATAAGCATAGCTATACAGGGCATTGACTCACATTGATTTCCTGTGCGTGTGTGTTACCTTCTAGGTTAATTCTTTTTGATCTAACCTTTTCTCTAGTTCCTGGTCTCCTTCTCCTATTGGCCTCAGTTGCTTTAAGGTATCTGCTTTAGTTTCTCTGTGTTGAGGGCAACAAATGCTATCTAGTTTTTTAGGTGTCTTACCTATCCTCACCCCTCCCTTGTGTGCTCTCGCTTTTATCATGTGCTCAAAGTCCAATCCCTTTGTTGTATTTGCCCTTGATCTAATGTCCACATATGAGGGAGAACATGTGATTTTTGGTCTTTTGGGCCAGGCTAACCTCACTCAGAATGAAGTTCTCCAATTCCATCCATTTACCAACGAATGATAACATTTCGTTCTTCTTCATGGCTGCATAAAATTCCATTGTGTATAAATACCACCAATCTGCCTCTGCTTCCTTAGTAGTTAAAATTATAGATGTGTGCTATCACACCTGGATAACATTCTGTCTTTCTTGTGTGTGTTTTATGAAGCTGTTATACGCACACACACACTTTTTTTTGGTGTTCAGTTTCATAGTATTTGAACTTTAGTATTAACATGAGGCTACTGTTCTGAGAAAGTGAGCTGCCTTTTAAGCATATTCTAATAATTTTATTTTTTAGTTTTTGGTATGTGTTGTGATTTTCTATAGGACTTAACACAAATCTAGTTGCTCCATTTAATTGCTTTGAACTTTTTTCTTTACCGATAAAGTACTACATAAATTTCTAAATTTTAGAGAATTCTTTAAAAAGAATGACTTTTATGACTGTCATACACCAAAGGGGAATATGCTCTAAGAATACTTTTGTGTTGCAGTAAATTTTCTAGGTATCTTGTCTCAGCCTAGACCTATTCCTTTTTGAACATACAGGCCACAAAAGAAGATACAGTCTTCTTTCACGTTAGTCAGCGTTCACAGGCTCGTTTGGAGCAGATCAAAGATCCCCAGTAGATACCGCTTCCTTGCCACATTTCCTGACCTGCTTTCCTACTTTCCCTGTTTGTTCCAGACATAGTGACTTTTTTTTTTTTACACTTTTCTAGAATATACCAGCAGTATTCCTGCCTAAGGGTCTTTACATTAACTGTTCTTCTTCCTAGCTATCTTTTTTTTTTGTATGTAATTTAATTTAAAAAAATTTTAAATTTATTTTTTATTTTTGTAGTGCTGGGAATCAAACTCAGGGCTCCACATATGATAGGCAAGCGCTTTACTGCTGAGCTTTACCCCCAACTCTATTTTAAATTTTTTTGCAGGGTTCAGATTGAACCTACAGTCTGCCACATGCCAGGCAAGTGCTCTACCTCTGAGCCACACGTCAGCCCTTCCTCTGAATATCTTCTTGACTTTTCACTCCTCCTTCAAGTCCTTGCTCATGTCTCTCTCTCAGTGAGACTTCCCTTGATCACCATGTTTAATAATGCAACTTGCCTCTACCCCAGCACTCCTAAGTTGCCCTTTGCCTTCTTCTCTTTATCTTTTTCCTGTAGCACTCACCATGTTCTAACATACTGCACAAGTTACATATTTTTTATGTTTGTTGTTCACTGTCAGTCAACATTGCTTGAATCATAAGCTCACTAGGGCAGGTATCTTTGTTTCATTCATTGTTATCTGCCAAATGACTACAGCAGTGGCTGAAAGATTGTAGTGTGCAGTGAATTGGATTCGTCAAGTGGGGTCTATAATGGTTGATATAGAAGCAAAAGACATGGTAATGGCTTTAGATGGATTCGTGTTGTAGAAAACAAGTAATGAAGCATGTTAGCCTTCACTCAGGTGATTTGAGTTCTCTCAGTCTCACACTTAGGTGAGATTCAGGATTCAGGATTGTATGAACAAGTTTTAAGTGGACAGGAATGATTAAAATACCATCTTACTTTCTAGGATGACTTGTTCTTAGAAATAGTACTTGTCCTATTGTTTTAATCTTATGATGAATTGATTACTTATCTTTCAAGGTTCTTAATTTTTTAACTGATTTTTTTTTTTAGAAAGTAGAAAAACAGATCAGAGACTGAAAGAAAAAGGTAATAGGAATGGAGATACATTTCAGAGTGCATTTTAAGCACTCTGAAAAATGCATCTGTAAAGATTTTAAATTGAAGGAGCTTCTATTGTGTACTTGAATAGCTCAGTGATACAGGAGAAGCTGATTCCTGGGATGCATCATAATGTGGCCTGCTATGGTGGATTTAATGCATTTCAGAGCCTGTGTGCCTGGAAGTGTGACTTTGTAAATGTATCCTTCAAACTCAGCCTGTTGGGCTGAGGATGGTAGCTCAGTGGTAGAGTGCTTTCCTAGCGTGCATGAAGCCCTGGGTTTGATCCCCAGCACTGCAATAAATAAATAAACAAACAAATAGATTAAATTAAAAAGTCGTACTCTTTTTGTTTTTTTTTTTTTTTTTTGGTGCACTGGAGTTTGAACTCAGGGCCTCCCACTTGCTAGGCAGGTGTTCTACCACTTAAGCCACTCCACCAGTGAGAGTCATACTCTTGAGTGAAACTTAATTGTCTAATGTTACGAAAACAACATATTGGTTTGTTACTTTCCCACAAAGAATAAATATTACCCAGACCAGAATGTTCACATATACAAGACTCGTATATTACCTTTCTGTGAATAGAGTGCTGTTGGAACCCTGATGGTTCTTTGGTGAGAATGGAATTAGAGGGAGGGGAGTTAAATAGGTAATATTTAATTGCCTCAGGTTAAGAAGCAATAGCCTGATTCACTTATCACCATGATAGGAATGATCCTGCTAATGGGATTAGAATTATTTCATTTTTTTGGTGACACTGGGGTTTGCACTCAGGGTCTCTACTTGCTAGGCAGGTGCTTTTAATGCTTGAGCCACTCTGCCAGCCATGTTTGAGTTGGATTTTTTTGAGATAGGGACATGCCAACTATTTGCCTGGGCTGGTCTCAAGTGGTGATCCTCCCGATCTCTGCCTCTGGAGTAGCTAGGATTACAGGTGTGACTGGCGCCCAGCTAGAGATAACCTATTTTCTACTTCATTTTCCCTCCTAAGAAAGTCTGGAAGCTAGTTCTAACCTAGGCAGTGTGATACTTATGTATACTATTTATAGAATAAAAGGCCTAAACTATGACATTTTACTTTGTAAAGGTTGTGTTGCTTTCTAGTCACATAGCTTTTATAAGTTTTTTTCTTTTTAATGAGATAGTGTCCCTCATATATAACCTAGGCAGGCCTACTGTATCAATATTTGGTTCTTTGTCACTGCTGAGTGATGGGATTACAGATGTGTACCACCATGCCTGGCTTTATAAAAGTTTTTAAAAACCTTTTTTGCTATATGTGATTTATTTTTCTAAGTACTTTAATTAGCTTTAATAATATGTTCCTAGGTGAGCTACATGGAAATTTACTGTGAGAGAGTACGAGATTTGCTGAATCCAAAAAACAAGGGTAATTTGCGTGTACGTGAACACCCACTTCTTGGACCCTATGTGGAGGATCTGTCAAAACTGGCTGTTACTTCCTATACAGACATTGCTGACCTCATGGATGCTGGGAACAAAGCCAGGTATAGTAGGAAATAGAGCAATGGTGGAGGTCTCTGGCACGTTTTGAAGTCCTTTGTTTATAGTTAAGGGGTTCTGGCCACATTTGTAGCTAGGAAAGTTGCTGCAGTTGTGGAGTCTTGATCTTTTAGCTAAAGTGGAAAGTTGTGGGCTTCAGCATATTAGAGTATCTTTCGCCTCTTAAAACTGCACTGCTGAAACAGGTTAGAACTTTGATTGTGTTTAACTCCTAGGCTTTAATTAAGTCATGGTAAGATGTTAGTCATCATGTCTATATGAGGCTATGGTAGTAATTGATTCTGGAATAAATAAGTTCCTAATAAAGAATAAAAATTAAATGCTCTGGTGGTTTCTAAAGGGTTAGCTGGAGTATGAAAAATGATTCTAAGGGGTGCCTTCAGAGCCAGAGGGTAGTGATGGGGCTCACAAATGAGGCAATATAGAGAGCAGTTGTGTAAGTGACAGTCTTTCGGTCTTATGAATATGTTTAAGGTTAATGCTTGTGATTGTTATGCTTATAATGTGGAGCTGCTGTCCTTGCTAACTCTTATGTAAAAATTTCTTTGTCATGTGATCACCTTTATATTTATTTAGGACAGTGGCAGCTACTAACATGAATGAAACAAGTAGCCGTTCCCATGCTGTCTTCACCATTGTTTTCACCCAGAAGAAACATGATAGTGAGACCAACCTTTCTACTGAGAAGGTAGGGGAACTTTGGTGTCTAGACTTGAGTTGTGAATGGTGGGAATTTTGAGAAGCCTCTTTTCCTGTCCTCTGCATTTTGTGGAGGGAGGAGAATGCTCTTTCATTTAATGGAGGGTGTTTGTAGCCTCTGTGGTCATTTTTTTTCTACATCACACCAGTTTTCAACATGGGTTCTTAAATGAAATAGCAAGATTGAAAATAAAGTTAAGGAAAAAAGAAAGTGAGATTTGGGGTGTCATAGTTATAAAATCCTCTATGCAAGAAAATTAAGCAGTTCTGTAGGGAGAATATCCTTCTGTTTTTCTTGATGGGATGATGATATATTTATTAATTGATAATTTTATTGCATAATGGTACTGAGGAATTAAAAGTTTGAGCAAATTATTAGGCAGGATAGCATAGTATGTTTCATTCTTAAAAAATAACACCACAACAATTAATGTTCTTTAAATACCTGTACTTGTTTTTGTTGTTGTTTGTTTGTTTTGTATTTGCAGTGCTGGGATTGAACCCACAGCCCTATAATTTTTTTTTTTTCAGTATTGGGGATTAAACCCAGGGCCCTGTGCATGCTAGGCAAGTGCTTTATTACTGAGCTTCATCCCAAGTCTTTAATTTTATTCTGAGATGGGGTAGGGTCCTGCTAAGTTGCCTAGGCTGGTCTTGAATTTGTGACCCTCCTACCTCAATCTTCTGAGTAGCTGGGATTACAGATGTGTACCACCATGCCAGGCTAAAAACATACTCATTATATAGGTGATCAAATAACTTGCATCAACAGAGGTGATGCTGTTTGGTAGTTAGTATTTATCTGCATAACATCAAGGAACATTCTGTATGAAAGCACTTATTGCCCTTCTCCTGTAATACCAACTCAGGAAAATTAATATGTTAATCCTATAGCTCTCTCTCACGTACTCTGTCTCTGTCTGTGTTTCTCTGTCTCTCTCTCTCTCTCTCTCTTTCTCTCTCTCTCTCTCTCTCTCTCTCTCTCTCTCTCTCCCCTTTGGTGGTACTGGGGATCAACCCAGGGTCTGGAGCATGCTAGGCAAGTGTTATCCCACTGGACTACACCCCCAGTCACTTGCTTTGTTGATAAGCCATTTTGGATACTTTTGTCTAAACTTTCCTGACTTTGTTGTTGTTTTGGTGGTACTGGGGTTTGTGCTCAGGGCCTGTGCTCACTAGCCAGGCGCTCTACCACTTGAGCCAGTCTCTTGGCCCGTGAAACTTTATTTTTAAAACAACAACTTTATTGATGTATTGAGATCTATAATAAAGTACACATATTTAAAATGTAAAAATGATCAGTTTTGACATTTTTACACATCTGAAACCAGGACCATATTCTAAAAAGTGAAAAATTTCTATTTTGTCAAAAAGTTGACCCATTCCTTTGTAATATATCTCTGTATATCTGTTCCTTCTTCTACCCCATCCCAGGCAACTCTTGTTTTTCTTTTTTACTTTTTTTCTTTTTTACTTCCCTAGCTTGAGCCACACCACTGGCCCTTTTGTTTGTATTTTGTTTTTGAGATAGGGACTTGTTAACTTTGCATGGGCTACATAGCAAGACCCTGTCTCAAAAACAGACAGCAATAAAAAGAAACTGTCAAAGTCTTTTCCAAAGTGATTGTACCATTTCACACTCCCACGAACAGTATAGGAGAGTTCTGGTTGCTCAGAGCTTTGTTTGTAATATGCTATTTAATAGGTTGATGAGTTTTATATATTGTTATAAGTATTGTAGTAAACTATGTCATGTTTACTCTAAACTTGAATTATTCAAGTTTCTGTTACTATAATGAAATATCCAAGGCCGAGTAACTTTATAAAGAAAGAGGTTTACTTAGCTCACAGTTTTGGAGGTTCAAGGGCATAGCCCCAGCATTGTCTTGGCTCTGGTGAGGACCTCATGGCCGATGGCATCACAATAGCAGGAGCACATGTAAAAGGGATAGGTCACATCACCAGACTGGAAGCTCAAGAAGCTGGGGAGTGGCCAGCTTTGCCCTTTTCTAACAACCCTCTCTTAGGAACTAACTCAGGGATCTACTATTCCCTTTGGAGGGCAGTTCCCCACCACGGACCTCCTACTAGACTCCACCCCTTAAAGGTCCTACTACTTCTTAATATTGCCAAGTGGGAACCAAACTTCCAATATACAAATCCTTGGGGGACGAATCACATCAAACCATACATAGCAACTCATTTCTTTTGAACCAGGATAATTAAGATACTTGCTATGAATTTTATGCACACTTTAGTGTGTGTGTGTGTGTGTGTGTGTGTGTGTGTGTGTGTGTATTGGGGATTGAACCCAGGTCCTTGCATATGCCAAGCACACAGTCTACTGTGCTCTTAAACTGACTATGATATATATTGCCTTTTTTTCTTGAGCCACATTTAAGAACTCTTATATTTTTAATCTTCTTCATACTTTACTCTTTAAAAAAATTCTGCCTCTAAATGTTTTCTACTTCTACTTTGCTTATTTTTTAATTGCCCCCATGGTACTGTTCTCTACCAGGTCAGTAAAATCAGCTTGGTGGATTTAGCAGGAAGTGAGCGTGCCGATTCAACTGGTGCCAAGGGAACTCGATTAAAGGTGAGTATTTTACCAGAATGGTCCAGTCAATCAGTGGTCTGTACCATGAGTCAGTAAACTACGGCCAGAGGTCCAAATTCGGTTTATCACCTATTTTTGTGAACAATTGTTTTTTTTGGGGGGTACTGGGGCTTAAACTCAGGGCCTATACCTTGAGCCACTCCACCAGCCCTATTTTCGAGACAGGGTCTCTCAAACTTACTTGTCCAGGCTAGCTTTGATCCTCCTGATCTCTGCCTCCTCAGTAGCTAAGATTACAGGTGTGAGCCACTGGCGCCTGGCTGTAAATAAAATTATATTTAAATATAGCTAATCCATTAGTTTATGTATTGTCTATGGCTACTTCTTCAGTGTGGTAGCAGAGACCATATGACCCACATGACCCACAAAACTTAAGTTTTATTTGACCCTTTAGAGAAAAATTTTTCTTTTTTTTTGTCATTTTTCTTTTATTATTCATATGTGCATACAAGGCTTGGTTCATTTCTCCCCCCTGCCTCCACCCCTGAGAAAAATTTTTCCAAGGCAGAATTTGGCTAGGTGGAAGTAAGGAACAGTAATGGGAATAGGATATATGAGATCCAGATGTAAGAACCAGCCTGGACTTTGATAGGGATAGTGTTTAACAAGGACAGAAATTTCATATTGCTGAGTTGTGGGAAGAAGGCTAGCATTGTAAGATTTTGGAGCACAAACATTTTGACGAAATACTTAGGACTGGGAAGTAGGCATTTGGTCCCAGCATGTTATCAGGTGAGCAGGGGAAAGATTAAGGACTATTGGAGGCTTTAGTGCTTGTGGTCATCAATAAGGATGCTAGCGTGTGGCTAGTTATACTGGATAGCTTCTATATGAATAATATTGCAGGAATGGAGATTCTTCACCATAATCCTTTCATGTCTGGTGTTTGTTTTAGGAAGGAGCAAATATTAATAAGTCTCTTACAACTTTGGGCAAAGTCATTTCAGCCTTGGCAGAAGTGGTAAGTTTTACACTTTACTATAAGAGAAAGTTTGCTCAGCAAATATACTTGATGATGTTTTATGCTTATTTAATGAGACTACCCTATTTTGGCCTTTTATGTAATCTCACCTTCTCAGATAAGAAACTAGGTGTAACACAGTTTGACTTTGTACCAAAAGTAAAATCAAAGCACATGTAGATGTGTAAGGCTGGAGCAAAGTTGTATGTTTGATTAATTTTTTGAGCCTGATTTCAAATCATAAAAGCGAGTGTGTGTTTGTGTGCTCTTTTCCTGTGCAGTTTTTGGTAGGATGCAGTGCATGCAGTACCTTTTGAGTACTTTGAGCACTTTGGCTTTGGTGAATGCCAATAATATTTTTAAAAAATTCAGTCACGCATCATTTAACAAGGGGATTAAATGGGAAATGCAGCATTAGGTGACTTTGTTATTGTTGTAGCATTGTAGAGTGTGCTCACACAAATTGTGGCATAATCCACTACCCACATAGGCTATATGGCATAGCCTATTGCCCCTAGGGCCATGAAGAAAAAACCAACATGAGATTAAATCAAGCACCTGCAGAAATGATGCAGTCAAGGTGAGATGAACGCAAGTGTATGAGGCCGTTGCCTGCATATAGTGAACATTGGAAGTTGAAAGAATATTCTCTAAAATCATGGAAAAAGTCTATAGTAAGCACTCAAAGCAGTCACATTCACTTACTGCCGTTATCAAGTACCATGCTCTAAACCTGAGGAACATGGTACCCTTGGAAATGACTTACAGCGCAGCATCATTACAAACATGTGAGTAGTGCATTGTGTTGCCACGCCAGGATGGCAAAAACATCAGGATGATTCCATGTCGTTGTAAACTTACGGCACACATGGGTGAAACGTCGTTATGCAGCATATAACTTCAGTGGAACACTAAAGCTAAACCAGTTTTCTGTAAGGGGCTTCATTATTTAGGCTAAGAGCCAAGGAAGTCATTATGTGTTCTACTTTACATTAATACCTCATTTAAATCACTAAGAAGAATTATACGTTTCTTGCTTGTCTCTAAGAAGTCATAATCTATGTTTTCCATGTAAACAAAATACTACCTTTTGGAGGCTTATCCTGTGTTCTTGTTCTTTCCTGTAAATGCTTTCATTGGTAGGATAACTGCACCAGCAAGGTATGGTGGGGAGAAAAAGGGGTGGACTGGTACACAATCAGCTGTTAGAGCTTGGAATCCTTAGAGGATGTGTGCAGGCATAGCTGGGATGGAATCTTTAGAAAACTGACTGTAATTTGTTTTCTGGCTCTGGAATTTAGAATATCTATTTACAGTGACCATAAATCATTAATTTAGGAGCATGAAGTACTTTGGAGATGGAATTAAGACTAAAGGAACAAGAAAGGAATTTGAGGAAGCTTTATATTGTGTCATCTTAAGGTGTTTATCCCAGTGAGCTGAAGGACTATCTCTTGACAGTTATATAAATCACTCAGATGAGCAATAGTTAAATGTTTAAGGGTGCTATTCTAAAATATCTGGAAAGTATTGGTATATACATTTTTTTTTCTTTTTCTTTTTTTCAGGTGGTCCTGGGTTTTGAACTCTGGGCCTCTTGCTAGACAAGTGCTCTACCTCTTGAGCCAAACTTCCAGCCATTTTTGCTTTCATTTGTTTTTCAGATAGGGCCTCTTGTCAGCCCAGGGCTGACCTTGGACCATGGCCCAATGTAGTTGGGATTATAGGCTTGAACCACCATGCCCAACTTGCTTTTTGAGATTGGATCTTGCTAACTTATTGAAGTTTGGGCTGGCAGGAGTGTGCCACACATCCAGCCTGGTTAAGTGTACATTCAGACTTCTTGGCTTTTCTTATTAGGTTCCTACCAGGAAGGCTCATGGTGACTTAAAACGTTCCAAATTGTTTCCTGCTCTTTGGTTTATACAACGTGAGGACTGTAAAATCAAGTGAGACTTCAGCTACATCTAGAAAACACTGTTTGCATACTCTTTTATACAACGGCTATACACTTTTCTCTTACTGTTTTGCACAAATATTTATTTAGAGCACCTAATAGGTATGAATCACATGAGAGAAATTGGGGTGCAGGCAGTATTTGCATTGACATGTATATTTTCAAATATTTAGATAGATTTGCTTATTCTTTCTACTTCTACAGTAATAACTTAAATAAAAAGTTATGTCCTTTTCATTTTTTTCTCTGTGTATCAATTAATGAGCTCTTAGTTTCTGAAGTCTGTATGCTATTTATTAATATACTTGTCCAATATCTAATCTGGGTTCCAGAAATTTGAAGATTTAGTGATCATTTTAACTTGTCCTGTCCATTTGCACATCTATTAACATCATATCAGCCACAGGAAAAGTTTACAAAATATTTAGCTTTATGTGTCTTGTGTACTCTGTGCCATAATAATTTGCAAGTGATTTTTACCATCAGTTTTATAAAATCCAGTTTAATACCTTGCATCCATTGTAAGTATTATAGATCAGGAATAAATTTTAGATTTTATGTAACAAGTATAATCTTTGGTGAATTCAGATGTTATTTCCAAGTTGGACGCATCTGTAATCCAATCCTAAGGAGGATGGATTGCAAGTTGTAGGCCAGCCTGGGCTGCATAGCAAAACCCTGTCTCCAAAAAAAAAAAAGGTGGGTTGGGAATGTAGGTCAGTGGTAGAGCACTTGCCTAGCACATTCAAGGCCCTGGGTTTAATCCCCAGCACAGTGAAAAAAACCAAGAAAGAAAAATATGTTGTTTCCATTGAGGAGAGAAATAGGCTTATTACTGTCCACACTTAACAGTACAGATCGAGTATTTTTAATCTGGAAATCAGAGATCTGAAATTTTTTGAGCACAGCCTGAAGCCACTAGTGGAATATTCCATACTGTCTGACCTCCTACAAATTGTTGTAGTCAGAATGCACACCAAAAATATTATATGAAATTACTTTCAGGCTATGTGTACAAGGTATATAAGAAACATAAATAAATTTTATGTTGAATATCTCATTATGTATATGCAAATATTCAAAAATACTCTGGTCCCAAGCCTTTATAATAGAGGATATTCGACCCGTGTTTCTTTTTAGAGAGAACAAGTAAAGCTTTTTATTTAACTATTGAAACAGTTATTTTAAAAAAATGTATAGTTGTGAGAACAGATGAGATTAATTCTATAAAGTAAGCAAACAGAAAAGAAAGAAATGACTAAATTGTAGGATATTCTATATTTTTATTGTCAGTACTGAGGTTTGAACTCAGGACTTCATATTTGCTAGGCACTCTACACTTGAGCCACTCTACCAGCCCCAGACTCTGGGGTATTCTCAGATGGAAAGAACTGAAGTTCTGTTTCTGCTCTGTCATATAGCTGTTCTTTCTTTCTTTTTTTTTTTTTTTGTGACACGGGATTTGAATTCAGGGCTTCATGCTTGTAAAGCATGCTCTCTATCACTGGAGACTTATTTTGGTTTGGAGATGGGGTCTCAAACTATTTGCCCAGGATGGCCTCAAACTGTGATCCTCCTGATCTCAGCCTCCCAAGTAGCTAGGAGTACAGGCGTGAGCCACTGGCTAGCTATTTCTTCTTAATTTAGCCAAATTGACAAAAATGAAATAGAATATTTTTGGCAAACCAACACTGCTTATTTTTATAGTACTGTTTGTGGTCATTGTAGCTGGCATACTTTAGTCAGCACTTTTACTACTAATGGTGGGTAATGGAAGCTCATGAGTAATTTAAACATTTAAGAATATGGGGGTTTGCTAGCCTGGGCAAATAGTTCATGCCTGAGCGATCCTCCTGATCTCTGCTTCCTGAATAGCTAGGATTACAGGCATGAGCCACCTGGCCTTGCTATTTTCTTTATATTAGGAAAATACTGTAGGTTGTTTTTAAGGAATAGAGTTATTTTGCAATTACCCTTATCTATCTCTCAGCAAATTAGAATAGGCAGTATGCTCTGGCAATAGTTTGTGAGACCCTATCTCCAAAAAACCTATCACAAAAAGGGCTGGTGGAGTGGCTTATGGTGTAGGCCCTGAGTTCAAACCCCAATACTGGAAAAAAAGAAAAAACCAAAACTATAAAGAAATAAACCTAGGTCTTAGATTTGGAGGATTTTGTAGTAAAATGAGAGTATGTCCCATTAGCCAAATGACTGAAAGGCTTCATTCTATGCAATTTTAAGTTGAACCTGCTACTGGAAATGACTTTTTTTTTTTTTTTTTTTTTTTGTGGTACTGGGGTTTGAACTCAGGGCCTACACCTTGAGCCACTCCACCAGTCTGTTTTTTTGTAAAGGGTTTTTTCAAGATAGGGTCTCATGAACTATTATGACTGTGCTGGCTTCGAGCCATGATCCTCCTGATCTCTGTCTCTTGAGCAGCTAGAATTGCAGGGGTGAGCCACTGGTGCCCATCTGGAAATGACTTTCTAATAGGTGGAATGTGCACCTGTGGGTGGAGTGGAATAGAATAGCACGAATGGGTTTTGTTTGTTTGTGGTGCTGGGGATCAGTCCCAGTGCCTGACCAATGTTGGCCTCTCACACGCTGGGCAAGTGCTCTGCCACTGAGCTACATCGCTAGCCCAGTGTTTTTTGATAAGAGAGGAATTAAAATACCCCCTTGCCTACTCCCTTTTCTTCATCCAGAAACCTGAAGTTAGCCCCTTAGTTCTCATTTTCTGAATATTGTGTTTTTGCAGAATTAGATCATCCTGTGTCGAACCTCAGATTATACCAGAAATGGACTCTGAATCTGCCCATTGCTGGGGTGATGTTTATCTGTGAATGCTGGATTTCTCTTTAGTAGCTTCTTAAGGCATCACAGTAGTCAGCCAGCAGATGTTTGACTCAATATTATCTGCAAAGCATTTGCATTATTTTATTTTTGTCTATATTAATTTTATCACTACTGGGGTTTGAACTCAGGGACTTGCACTTGCTTAGGCAGGTGCTCAGCCATTTGAGCCATGCCCCCAGTCCTTTTTGATTTAGTTTTTCTTCTGGATGGGGTCTCCTGGGGTTTTTTGTCTGGGGCAGGCCTCATACTGCGATCCTTTTACCTCTGCCTTTCTGAGTAGCTGGGATCACAGGTAATGCACCACCACAACCTGGCCCTTGTACTAATTTTTTCTAATTCTAGAGAATATCATTTCTTCCATTTCTGCCTTTTTATTGGTACTTTTGGCTTTATCCTACAGTAATGAGAAGATCATTAAGAGAGCAGTTTAAATAGGCCCTTAATGAGAAAAGTCATCCAGTGAATGTAGCAAATATCTAAAATAACAAATAACATAACTTTCTTAGTCCTTTTCACTTTTAGTCCTTGTGGTAATAGTTGGAACTTTTTTTTTTTTTCCATAGTTACTTAGATATACAACAACCTACCTGATGATTTAGTGGTTGGCCAAGTAAATTCATTATGTAAAGTCATTAATTGACTAGAATACACAGGATGCATATTTACCCCTCTGTAAAAAGGAAACTCATTGTTTAAATGCTTATATAGATGATAGTAAGGAATTTTGTTAAATATTATAATACTAGTCTTATAATTATGTTTTAAGTCCTTGCCTGTTAAAGATGTGTATCTGAAGTATTTGTAGGTGAAATGTTGGATCTGCTCTAAAATACTGGCAGCTATAAAGACATGATATGGGCAGTATTATATTGAGATTAAATTTTTTGTCATTGTACACTGTGTAAGAGAATGTCCCTATCTGCTAAAGTATTTAGACATGGTGCCTACAACTTACTCCAAAGTGGTTTAGGAATGTGGAAAAGTGTTTGGGGGATAATTGAGAGAGAATTATGACAAAGTACTGGTAGTGGTTGAAGCTGCATGGTGGGTATATGCAGCTCATTGGTACTTGTCTTGGATTTTTGTGTATGTTACAAAAATTTCAAATTAAAATGCAAAAGTAAAAACACATTTCATGATGGGATTCTACCGTAAGTTGATTTACTTGGGAATTTTAGACTGGCTCACCTTTCCCATGAGTTTTCCCCCATAATATTACTGAGGCTCTTCCTTTCTCTCTAATAGAGTAAAAAAAAGAAGAAGACTGATTTCATTCCTTACAGGGACTCTGTACTTACTTGGCTCCTTCGAGAAAATCTAGGTATGTTGACTGCTGGTACAAATTAACTTTGTAGTTATCTTTGTAAAACTGCTTTCTGATTGACTTTTGTGGTTGTTCTGTGTCTGTTTTGGAGAATTACCTTTAGCTATTCATAGTAGTCACTTGAGTGCTCCTTGCCTCTTTGCTTTTACTTCTTTTACTGGTTGGATTCACTCATTTTAAAATTGGAAGTGTTCTTCCAATTTATCATGGAACAGTTGTCTTCCTAACTCCCTACACCTGCTTCAAACTGTTTTTCCTTCCTGAAAGTTCTTTTAAAACCTTGTCTTCCTCTGAGGTGCTTATAACCAGCCATTGCCAGCCCTTACTCTTCCTTCTTGCTGTTTTTCCACCTTCTAGCTCCTCCCTTCAGTCTCTGCTCCTCCTCAGTAAGAAGGAGTGATTATCTGACATGGAGTGAACTGGTGGGCTTATCCCAGCCAGTGACAGTGGGGTGTGGGGGGGCCGGTAAACTGGCTTAAACCTTATTAGAGTGTGTGCAAAGGATCATAGGAGGATAGGTACCGGAGGCAAGAGATTCAGACACTAAAATCTGAGTACAATAGTGCCTGACATGGAACATTTAAGAATGTTACTGGATTTTTTTTTCTTCACTAACTTTTTGTTAAAGTTGTTGGCTTTTGATTAAGTCTTTAGGATCTGAGAATGTGCTGTCAGTTTTGATAGTCAGTAAAATTCTTTATAAATGAATATAATTTGAGATATCTGTGATTTATCTTCTTAGGTGGCAATTCTCGGACTGCAATGGTTGCTGCTCTAAGCCCAGCAGATATCAACTATGATGAAACTTTGAGCACTCTGAGGTACTCTCATTTTAGCTCAGTTGCTAAGTACTTTTGTTATAGCATGGGTTCTCTTATGCTTCGAGAGTAGTTGCTTGTATTAATAGTCATCCCTTCCTCTCATAACAGAGATAACACGGGGAGAAATGATTTTTCTTATAATGGAATTTACCTGTTTATGGTTTACAGATTCATTTGGAAAAGCAGGAACTTTTTCGTAGGAAAGATGTTCAGATTGCTCAAGTGAGATCATTAGATAACTTTTTAATTTTCATATTAATCTTAGTATTTATTTCTATAAAGAGTATTATCTTCCCATGAGCATAATCTTTGTCTTTATAGATATGCTCAAGTTATAAAAAGTAATATAATTTTGAGTACATGTAACATTAAAAAATTACCAATGTAATAATATTCATAAATAAGATGTTTTTATATGTGGAATAGGTTCCATTACTTTAATCTGGAGCCATTTCCCCTTCTCCCATTGAAGATACTTTCACCATAGCAAAAGAGCACTACATAGTCTGACAAACTGGTTTGAGTCCTGTCTCTGGTATTTATTTCTGTTGTAATCTTAAAGCAGTCACTTAAGTTCATCTGAGCCTTTTCTTTATCTCATAAGGATTTTAAAGCTTTATACAAATACATCGTTTCCAAAGCTCATAAAATGTGTAAATACACAGGATGTTTGACTTAGAAACAATGGTATGTTACTTATAAGCAGTAGAGGACCTGAGAAATGTCAGGAATGAGTTTTCTCCTTGGATCTAGATATGCAGATCGTGCAAAGCAAATTAAATGCAATGCAGTTATCAATGAGGACCCCAATGCTAAACTGGTTCGGGAACTAAAGGAAGAAGTGACACGGCTGAAGGACCTGCTTCGTGCTCAGGGGCTGGGAGACATTATTGATAGTAAGTGAATTAAGGATCAACACAAAATCTAATCTTCCTCTTCAGGTTCTTATATTTAAAATAAACTTTGATTTAAGGAACTTGTTGAAACTAGATGGCAGTGAAAATGGTTTATGTTTTTTTCTTAAAAAACCCAGTGAAAATGACCTCAAAACTCCTTTTTATTATGTCTCAGGCTATCCGTTAATTTTTTTAAAAAATGTTAAATTTATTCTCACTGAGAAATTGATCACTTCATAAAAGTGTTGTGTGGACTTTTTTGTTTCATGGGTTTCTCTGGATTAGTGTAGTGGTAATATGTGTGTGAGAAGTCCACCATTCCAGTCTATTGTCAGATAAGGTTCACCTTTGAGTGGCCCCTGCTCCTATGAACATATGAAGGGCAAAAGTCCAATTCCTGTGAAGTTGAAGAACTAGACTTCCAGAGAGTGCTGTTTTACAGTGTTGTCTTATATAATGCGCTATGTTTTAAGTATCTGTGACCTGCCCATATAGTGTCTAATCAAAAGGTATTAGTAAGTAGGGCTGGGGTGTAGCTCAGTGGTAGGGTGCTTGCCTAGCATGTGCAAAGCCTTAGGTTTGACTATTAAAAATAAAAGTTCTCAGACTGGGAGTGTGGCTCAAGTGAAGTTCTTTTAAGTGAATAAAATAGATTATTCAGATAGAATAGAATATGGATTTATTTAATAAATCATACATTTTTTGAGTGTAAAATTAATATTCTTTGAAATGCTAGTAAATTCTCAAGGTATCTTCTAGTTTAGTTCTTATTTCTTAAAGCCTGGGTGTAGATTAATACTTTTGTAAAAATGATAATATATTCTAAGTATTAACTTTTTTCATCTTCTGAAATGCCAAGTACTGCTCTTTTCCCTCTGTGTCACTGCTGAGTCTGAACTCTGACCCTTCTCGTATTTTTCCTTCCTGCTTACCTTCAGTTGATCCATTGATTGATGATTACTCTGGAAGTGGAGGCAAATGTGTGTATTTCATGTATTGGTTATTTCCAGTACACTGACCTGCTAATCTGCCTCTGCTGTATCAGCCGTAAACCAGCTTTGCATGCCAGAAATCCTAAAGGGAAATCCCAGACAGAGTATGCTGTAAAATCAGAAATTCTGATCTTGCCCTTCTCCAAAGGCTTAGAAATTTCTTGTTTCCAAGCTAGGTGTGGTATTACATGCCTGTAATCCCAATTACTTGGAGGCAGATATGGGACAATCATGGTTTGAGGCCAGCCTGGGCAAAAAGTTTAGCGAGGCTCTGTTTCAGAAAACAAGTTGGTTGCATGCCTGTAATCCCAGTTGTGAGGGAGGTGAAGATAGGAGGTTTGTAGTCTGAAGTGAACCTGAGAAAAAGTGCGAGACCTCATCTGAAAAATAAAGCAAAAATAATTGGGGGCATGGCTCAAGTCTGTTAGTAAGCACAAGGCCCTGAGTTTAAACCCGAGTACCACCAAAAAAAAAAAATTCTTGCTTCTTCCTCTCTTAGTTTCCCCTCCATTGTGATTAAATTAAATTAAAAAAAATTAGAGATGATAAGACTAGGGATGACATTGCCAGGCCCTTTTCTAGGTACCTTGGACATAGTATTTTTTTAAATTATGTCATCAACTCTGAAAAAAGTTCCATTTTGTCCATTCTACCAGTAGCCCAGAGTGGTTAGTTTTCCACGATCCCATGGTTCTGCGTGGTCAGGTTGGGTATTGAACTCAGAGCCCTTGGCTTTTTACCATTACTGCACTGACACTTTTTTTTTTTTTTTGGTGGGGCGGAACGGGGGTGGGGGGGCGCTCTTGAGTTGCTTCTTTCCTGGTCTGATTATTTAATAGAAAAACTCTTTTTTAATTAGCACTGTAAATATAAACCTTTGTATAATTAAAAAAAAAGTCATTTCCAGTCAGCCAACGTGCCTGATTAAGGACCTCTGTGCGTGTTGGGTTAGTGTGCAGCTGTGCTTATGCTAAGCTGGTTTTCTGTGTATCTTGGGCCTCACCTTACTTGATGATAAACATTTTTTCTTTTTTTCATAAATTACAAATTTTAAACATTGAGGTATCTAAAGTATGTGAATGAAATGAGGATATTTTATAAAAGATCATACCTCATTCTCTCCATAGATAGCATTAAGTTGGTGAGGTAATAATTGCTTACCCTTTTAAGATAACTCATTAAGGAATTACTATCTTAAAAGATGTGAAAAATCTTAGTTTTGGGGTTAATTTTTAGACTCATTGATTTGTTTATTTCTGCAGTAAGCCATGTCAGACAAGGAAATGCATAAGAGAACTCTAGTTGTGATGAGTTAGGTCCTGAAGACCCTAAAATGTCCTAATATACATATGACTTTTGGAACAGCTCTGTCTGAGATTTCCAAAGCCAAACAGTACGGGTATGGAGAAGATGCCTTCCTGTTCTTGCTTTTGTGCTTAAGATGTTGCTGCTGCCAGCTTGTTGCCTATTTCTTCTCTGAGCAGCTATGACATTTTCTGAAAACCGTGCATGACTAAATTTAACTCCATATGCATAAAGGAAAGCAGCCCTGACCACTTCTTGGTTTCTGTCTGGATTGACTTCTCCTAATTCTTTTAGGGCTTGCATGTGTCCCTGGGACCTTCTAAACTCCATCCATCATGCTCTATCCTACTTTGCTGCCATCACCTGGTGGCTAATTTTTTGCTCCAGTGCCTATTCCCCTTTTAAAACATGCCTCTTTGCTTGTTTCTCTATGTTCTATATTTGCAGATGGTAGTTTTCAAACTGTCTTGAAGCACTGCAGATTTTAAGGGGCTTCAAGAATCAGCTTTGATTAAGTAAAGCTGAGTCAACTGAGAGGCAGTGAATAATATTTTTTCAACTATTGCCTCATATTAAATCCTTTAAGGAAAACTTAGTTTTGACATAAATTTTAAATAGTATGGATTTTCTCAAATTTAAAAATGAGCCAGTTTTAAAATAGGAATGCCCCAATACCATTCCCAATTTCTTGGGAATTTACCTCTGGTGTTCATTTGAGAAGGATAAATAATGGAGGAAAGTACAAGCAACACATTAGTGAATTTTGTTGTTTGTGGCCTTTTTCCAAAACTTAAGTTGTAAATTATAAGCACAATTTACAATTCTATTACAGATGTTAGTATATTAAATATATGTCTCTAAAATTTTCCTATCAGACTAGGAAGCAGTGGTTGTACTTTTAGGTACAGTAAAGGCTTTACTTAAGTAGCAAATAAATAATGAATCTTATTTTTTGTTTGCTGTGGTAGACGAATGGCAAAAACCCAAAACCTCTTCATTTGCTAATTGTTCCTCCTTGTTGAGGCAGTCATTCAGTTCTAGGTTCTTACTCAGAATTTCTCTTATTTCTACAGCTACTTCTTTTAATTTAAGACATTTAAAAAGTCTCTTTGGCATATTGAAATGTTGCTATACAGAGGACACCACTAAGTGCCTAGAGTCTTAACTCTAACATCTTGAAAAATTTTGGCTGAATTCCATAAAATATGGGGCTTGGCCAGTACAGATTACTGATAAATAAATGATCTTTATGTTTCTCTTTCTTTTACAAACTACTAGAGTTTAAAAGTGATGTAAATCTGAAGGCACTGTAGACTTGGAACAATGGAAAGAAAAGATGGAACACCATTTGGCTTAGGGAGAGTGCCTTTGAGGTTCTGGTTACACCCTACTAGATACATTGTTAACCTACATTGGAATTTTTTTGTTTCTGAATTCAGAAATGATTCTTAATCTCTAGGATCCAATAGTACAGAGAGACGGGTTTCAGAACTGCCATCTAGAACCGTTAGCCTGTCTTTGTCCTGGCGCTTTAATGCTGTCCTTTCTTACACTTGTGTTCCTTCCTGTCTTTTTTTCTTCTTCCACCCTTTTCCCTCTTTTCTTTTTCTGCCTTTCTTCTTTCTGTCTCCCAGATCTGAAAGATTTTCAGAACAATAAGCATAGGTACTTGCTAGCCACTGAGAATCAACGCCCTGGCAATTTTTCCACAGCATCCATGGGGTCCCTTACTTCATCTCCATCTTCCTGCTCACTCAGTAGTCAGGTGGGCTTAACATCTGTGACCAGCATTCAGGAGAGGATCATGTCTACACCTGGAGGAGAGGAAGCCATTGAACGCCTAAAGGTAAGTAATCACACACACTGAATGCAGGGTATTCTGTGTATCTCCACAAGGCAGAATTAGGACTAAAAATCACTGAGATTTTGGCTTAGTGGTTGGAAAACTTGTTAACTCCTGAAGTATTTTGAAAATGGAATTTTCTGTTTTGTAAGTTAATTTATTTTTGCCAGAATGCTTGAATCTTTCCTAGCCTGACAGAGATGGGAAGGTCTAGATTGGCCATGCAAAGTAATTGATAACTTAGGTATGTATATTAATTTTGGAGTAGTTTATAAGCCACAGTGAAGTTGTTTAGTTAGAAATTTAGTTTTAAATAAAAGATTTCATTTGAAGATGGAATTCTGTATAGAACCATTCTTCTGTTAGTAAAATTAATATATAATTAAAAGAAAGTTTGAACATTTGGGTAGCTGTACTAGGTTTATTCAGATACCCATGAAATTACATCTTTTGAAAGTTTTCGGAAAGCCTTGACACCCTCTGATTAAAGGAGAGGAAGGACTTTCTCCTCTGCTGGTACACCTGGGGTCACACACAGGGCCATCAGGCTGTATGTTTGTAGGCCACCTGCCATGGCACCCAGCTTTGCTACTGGAAGTCTGTCCCAGTCTGTTTTTGCCTATATCAGGTTCTCTCTCTTGTGTCTTTCTATGAGTGAGAAAGTCAGGAGTAGCAAAGTCTTCCAACTTAGAGTTTCTGTCCTGCCCCTCAGTGACTACAGTGAGCAGACGTGTCACCTGTAGTGCTGAGACAAGCAGCCAGGAAATCCTGCCATCCATCAGATGACATCAGGGATACCAGATGTTTTTTCTTCCCCTACTGATCATCTGCAGGAAGATAGTTTGATCCATACCTTTTGGCCTTTGTATTCAAGAGTGCCAGGGCAGGGCAAAGAAACTTCTAAAGAATCTGGAAAGTTGCAGTCATGCTGCCATCCAGCGGTCCTCTTCGCCTTTGCTCCCTATTCCCTTCAGCTCTGCTCAGGACACTGACTGGTGATCTAAAGACTTGCTGAATGTCTTTACCACTAGAAGTGACTGAAAGTTGATAATTGAAGATGTCAGGTGCTTTTATTTTGGGTTTCAGGTGAAGCTGGAAAAGATTTTACATGAAGAATGGGCTTCTGCTTTTTCTTTTTTGAATGTCCCACCTTTTACCTTGGCATTTTACTCACTTCAAAAAGAAGGTACTTGAGAAACAAAAATAATGATCTTGCTTCTTCCTTCAAAAAGTGAGTTAAGTCTGGCAGAGTGGCTCAAGCAGTAAGATCGCCTGCCTAAGTGTGAGGCCCCGAGTTCAAACCCCAGTCAGTACTGAAAAAAAAAAAAAAAAAAAAAAAAGAGTTAAGTTCTGAAATGCCTGGCAAAAGGAAGGGGAATGAGAAATCTTTCCATACAAGGTTGCAAGCTGCAAGGTAATTTTTGCTCTTGGTAAAATTGGCTGTGAAGTTTTACTAAAGACCTTATTGAAGCCCTTCGTGGGAAGATATATTCATTCATGAGTTTTCTCACAAATAAGCATCGGTGACCACATTGTGCAGGGCTCTGTTCAGAGCTAGGTTGAAAAGTAGAGGGCTCTGTGGAAAGGAGAAGTGAAACCTCCACCTACTTAGTATTTAATATACATGTTCTTTTTTCCTGGGAATTTTGAATCTTAACTATTTGCTTATTAAAGTCTTGGTGAATAAATGAGTTTGTCCTTTCTTTTGGCAATCATTGTGGTATTAAGGAGAATTTTCTTCCTAACTGCCAAGTGGAACCAACCATTAGGAGTCAAGACACTAACTAAGCTTTTTTAAGAATTAGGTCACCTAGTGCCTTCCAAATAGTTTCTAGGGGATAATGTGATCATTCTTCAGGGAGTTCTCCCCCTGCCACACACACTTCTCATTAAAACAAAACTATTTTACTTTAGTCAGCAAATACATTCCTCTGTCTTAATTCTCCATTAAACCAACATAAATGAAATCCTCCATTTCCCTATCTTTACTCTAGAGAGAAAATGGCTTCTTTACAGTTTTGTATTCAGTGCTGAAGCATAAGCACTCAGTTCTGCTTTTCTTTTGTGAATGGTGAGAATTCCATTTGGACAGAGTTGCATTTTAATGATGCAGGCAGAGAACATCTTGCATCCAGAGTGTAGGACAGCAGTTGTACAATAGAAACACTTGAAACTGTCTAGGAGCTGAATTCCTAAGGCATGACATTATAGGAAAAAAATATTGTAATGGAAAAAAGCAATAGTGGAGGTTAACTCATTTTCCTAACAGTTTACTTCCCTTTGCTTCTATTTATTTTTGACTTCAGAAAAGATCAGTTGTTAGTTTAATAGTTTTTCACAGGGTGCTACTGCTGTTTCATTCATTCCAATAGCCTAATTCCATAAGCATCTTGATCCCTCTACAAACCTCTCTGGCAAAAGAGAGTGAGGGATATGTAATTGTTTTCTGTTTTAAGTCACAACTCAAGCTGAGTTAAATATATGTATCCTTGATTTAGTTTCTTGTTCAGTAAGTTGGTTTTTTTTTTTTTGTGGTACTGGGATTTAACTCAGAGCCTCAGGCATACTAGATAAGTGCTTTACCTCTTGAGCTAACCCTCCTTATACAATAAGGCTTATACAATAGGGTTTTAAACATAGCTGTAGCCACTGTATGATGGCTGTGGTGTTTATAGTCTGTCATTAAAGTCAGTACTGTGAGGACCATTGCTCAGGCTTAGCCTATAAATATCCACAGATTGTATTACAGAAACAGGCAAGGGCAAATGCTGTGCTAAGCATTGAGGGCTTCACATGTAGAACTCACTTTATAAAACATTCTGTGTTCAGTACAATAAAACCTTGACTGTCCAGTGGCTTCGAGGAATGTAAGCAGTAAGTGCTTAACCTTTTAAGTATCAAAACCTAAAATGTAATTTTTTTCATGGAAATATTTGTTTTGTCCTTTCAGTTTTTCTGTTACTTAACTGAGCCATCAAGAAAAAAATAGTCTTTACTCCCATTTCCTACATGGGGCACAGGAAATGTTTCTCCCTACTTTATCCTGTCAGACTAAAATAAATCCTTGCTAAAACTTCAAAAAGTTGTTTAGTTGTATAAATGTAATTAACTAGTGCTGTATATATGTAGCTAGAAAGCTACATATATTCTGAATACTGACTGCCTATTGGCTTCTCTTTGTGTTTTGTTTGTTTTTACACTAAGTTAATTATTTAGGCTTGAAAAAAAGAATATCGTTCAGTTTTTCTTAATTCATGGTGAGCTGTTTGTAGACTGTTTATTTGGATGGCTATTGACTCTGCCTTATTTAAAGAAAGAATAGTAAGTATGGGAATCCCATGACCTCAGGTTAATCACTAAGCTTCTCTTGTCCTTGATTATGGGATAAATGGTTTCTCAGGTTTGTTCAGAACTGAAGGTTTGCTAATATGCCATTTGGTTTGTTGTTTTCTCTAACACTCCTCAAAGTTTCAAAAATAGCTTTCTAGACAACTTAAAAATCACACTTAAGCTGCAATGACAAGTTACACCTTATTCAGTTTTCTCTTGAAGCCTCTTCTGTAAAGAGACTATGTTGTGATTTACCCTCCTGTTGGTAAGTAAAGTTAGAGAGGTCATGTTAGAGCTGCCAGCAAAGTGGTTAGAGCATTCCTGGAGAGTAACTGTACTTTCTTAGCAGTGGTTTCAAAATAGGATAGCTTTAATATGGCCAGATAAGCCTTGACTTTGAAATGACCTCATTTTGAAGGTGACCAACTAGGAAGAAAATATTTTTAAAAATACCTCATGAGTCAGTTTATATTCCTTAACTGGCATAAGTAGTTTGTGAGCTTTACTTTAGGTGATTTGCTCACGTATAGCCAAATTTCCTGCTTCTTTTGTTTTGTCTTTACTTAGAGAGTGTAACTGTTCTATCCAGCTGTCTTTAATAAAGCCTTAAACTTATGTAGCTTGTGGGATCAACTGGTTCTGTTTCTGCCCATGTAGAGTCCCGTGCACGTGCATTTAATACCACTCTGTTGGTTGAATAGCTTTGTGGTAGTAATAGATACACTGTTGACCACTTGGTACAGACTCCTTCCTTGCTTAGTGCTCTCACTTGTTCCCAGATTGTATGGCTTTTTCTTAGTTGCTGGCCCTCTAGGCTGGCATGTTGGTTGTCACTTGGCTTTTCTTTTTTAATATGCTCTCGTTTGTTTCTCCTGATTTTATACTTCTTGCTTTTGTAGCTGTTGCCCTTGAATCTTTCCTCCTGGCCTTTTTTTGGGGGAGGGGATATTGCTGGGGCTTGAATTCAGGGCCTCACACTCACTAGGCCTGTGCTCTACCATTGAACTGTGTCCCCAGCCCTTTTTGCTTTGGTCACTTTTGAGATAAGGTCTTGCTTTTATGCCAGTGCCAGTCTGTACCACAGTCTTCCTATTTATGCTTTCCATGTAGCTGTGATGACAGGTGTGCACCACCACGCCCAGCTTATTGGTTGAGATGGATTTTCATGAAACCTTTGCCTGGCTAGTATTGAATCACAACCCTCCTGATCACTGAGTCTCAAGTAGCTAGGATTTCAGGCATGATCTATAACACCCAGCTCTGCTCATGACTTTTTTTTTTTTTTAATGTGCTCCCCTGCCTTTGGTGTATTTTTGGTTTTGATGTGATGTCCAGTTATGGAATTATTCTCGAAGCCCAAGAGTTCTAGAAAAACCATATACTAGACATTTTAGGGCTTATTATATAATGCTACTCACAGTTTCTCTCCATATATATTATTATGTTTTGGAATCCTACAGGCTTCTTACAGTAACCTGTTAAATGATTTGTGCAGTGAAATATTTTGTGAACTCTTAAGACTTTTCCTCATTAATCATTACTACTTCTACCATTCCTGGAAGTGGCATCATCTGTTTTTTTTTTTTTAACAGTGCTGGGGATTGAACCCAGAGACTTATGCATACTAGACATGTGCTACACCTCTGAGCCGTACCCCAGCAAATTTCATCTCCATGACTAGCATTTTCTGCCTCTTTATATGCTTATACCCCTTTTAGAACTCCTTTTCACTCCTTTCTTCACCTCGTTAGTCCCTGCTTGTTCTTCATTCCTCTATCTGGTTATCACTTCTCCCTGACAGATAGAGAGCTTTAGTTCTAGCACTTAACACACTGTTCTGTTAGCTGTTTTCTTTATGCTGCTCTGACATATGACTATTTCTGGAAAACTCAGGTACTTTCTTGACCTGTTCCCCACATGTCCACATGGCAGCTCCTGCCCTTCCCTTGTCTCTGCTTACTACATATAACCTAGTAAGAGAGCCCTGCCCTGATAGCTTTGCCTTAAATTGTACCCTTGCCCACCCTTCTTGCTTTCCTTTCCTTTGCTTGCCTTATTTTTCTCAAAAGCACTTATCACTGTCAATGTAGCATGGTACTTACTGGTCAAAACTATCTTGGCCTTTTACTAGAATGGGAATGTCAAGAAGGCAGGGATTTTGCTCCCTGCCACATCTCTAGTTTCCTAAGAACAGGGCTTGGCATATAGTGAAGTGGTTGGTATGTAACTGTTGAATAAGTAAATCACCAGTTACTTCTCTCACTCTAATATATAGCAAGGTCCTTGAGAAGGGAACATATTGCAGTTTTTATGTAGTATAATAAAATAAATAAGTGAAATAAACTTTCATCACATTAGTTTCTGCCTCACATCCTCAAATAGCACAAGCTGCTTCTTGCTTTCCTTCCTAGACATAGCATGTTAAATTATAAGACTGCCATTTTAAATGTGTACTTCCATCCTTAGGAATCAGAGAAGATCATTGCAGAGCTGAATGAAACCTGGGAGGAGAAGCTTCGTAAAACAGAGGCCATCAGAATGGAGAGGTCAGGAGGTTAAAATCTGGGACTCTTTCTAAGTTTTCTCAGGAATTCGAATTGCTTTTATAATGAGAAAAGAATTGATAGAAGTTAAAGACAAAGAACCTCTCTTCCTAAAACACTGTACAAAAAAATCAGCCTGACTGTGGCTAGTCAGATTTATACTTGGAAGTGAAATCATGTATTTAGAGGCTCTCTGGAGTCTTGTGCTTAATAGTCATGTTACTTCATGTTGCTGGGGATCCATAAGATGGAACATATTGAAGGAAAGAGTTTCTCATTTGCAAAAAGTAAATTGCCTTTGACAAACTCGCAAATTCAAAGAGCTGTTCTGATGTCTGTCTTTCAGAGTACCTTCTCTCGAACCTCTTTGTGAGAGGTGTAGTTTAGGTTGCAAACTTTTAAAGTATCTATTCTACCTCTACTGTTCTCTGCCCTGAAGGTGTGAACATCACCCCAAATGATGCTGTCGAATACACTTAAAAAGTGTCAGTGCCTGTCTTCACCCTTTGTGGAAAAGGAGGGAGAAGTTCTAATGTACTGATACAAGAAATGTAAAAACAACTTTCAAGTTTATTTTACATATTTTAAGCTAGAATTATTGAACCAAAATGATGGTGCTAATGACAGCATAATAGTTGAGAAAAATCCCATTTAGACTGTACGCTGTGTACCCAAGTTACTTTTCCTCTTTTTTAGAGATGAGTACTTGGTATCACAAACCATGGTCTTACAAATGCTAGACAAGTGCTCTACTACTGAGCTGTACCCCCAGCCTGGGAGAAGCTTCTTGTCTGGATGAAAGAACTAATTTTAACACAGGAGAACATTTAATTTATTTTGAATGTGCTGTTTCTCTTAAAAATAGTTTCTCAATGATAAGCACACCAGTCTACATTTGTATTACCAACTTTCTATGTGGCCAGTTGTTTACTGATTTATTTTTCACTTCATACCAGACTGATTTATTTGACATTTTGGTATTGGGATTCTGATGTACCTTTTTGTATTTGTTTTGTTTTGTTTTTTTTCCAGAGAGGCCTTGTTGGCTGAGATGGGAGTTGCCATTCGAGAAGATGGGGGAACATTGGGGGTATTCTCACCTAAAAAGGTAAGAGGCTATGTGAAACAACAAACAGAAACACTGTCTTAGTCAGTGGGCTATTTCATGTCTTTCAGGACTGGTTTTTCTCCCTCCCCTTTTGATACTTGGCTCAGTTTCAGATATATCTGGTTTTATCTTATAGTACAAGGCAGCCTATTTCTAAAGTACCTATCATGTTTACAAAAGTAAATCTGTAATTTTTGGCAACAACTTGTGTGCATGATTCAGTCATCTTCGTTGTTGGTTTCTCTTAAATTCTCAACCTAATCTTGCATCCCTTGCTTCAGTTTTGGCTACTCTTTCTATGTAGAGTTTCCCACAGAAGCCATCAACCCTGCTCTATAACTTTTTGGAACCAATTTCAGCTGTTCAGGTTTGCGAAGAAAAATACTGTCCCATGGTTTGTGTTATTTGCAACCATTGCCCTCAGTAGAGCAGTTCTATCAGTCCTTATCCTTCTAAAGTCCTCTGCTCCCTTCTCAGTTTTATTTTTTTAAAATGATTCTAAGATTTACTTTCCTACTTGCATAATCATAGTTGTAGAATGGTTAGGTACCTCCTTACTAATTTGCATAGTAAGGTACCTTTTCTTTTTTTAAAATGAGTTGCTGCTTATTTGTTGGATACTGGAAAACCATTATCAAATTAATGTTTTTGTGATAATAACAGAACATATACTAATGTACAAAGCATATGTTTCATACTACTAATAAGTGGTCCTTCAGGGCTGCACATATAGCTGAGTGGTAGATTATTTGCCTGATGTGTAAGGCCCTGGGTTCAGTCCCTACTCTAGTACCACCAAAAAACAAAACAAAACAAAAAACAAACAAAAAAACCCCCAAACTCCCACAAAATTCCAAACTGAAATGTCTGCTTCCAAAGCTTTAATTTTGCCCATTTGCTTTCATGTTGTAGACTTCCTCAGAAAAAGAATAGACATACCACTGACTGTCCAAACTCCAGGAGAACCTGCTCCTGAGATCCTCTTTTTCTTAAAGCCCTGTAAGGCGTCTGCTGTCCACAGAGGGCTTTGACCTTTCAAATCTTCAGGTTCTTAGACTGCAGAGGGAGATGCTAGTGAAAAGGCAGTGAGTTTTCTCATTTCTTTCTTTTTTAATCATTTTTTGGCAGCACTGGGGTTCAAACTTAGGGCCTCAGGCTTGCTAGGTAGGCATTCTTACCGCCTTTGCCAGTCCTCCTCTCATGTCTTTTTAATTATCTTTTCCAGTCTCTTTTTTTACCCTCTCCTTTGACTCTTCTTTCATTTTTCCACATTTGCTGGCATTATCTTGAGTAGATTTTGGTTCTAAGGTCATGTGACTTATTTTTGGATTCCAGTGGGGTCTTTTTACCAAAAAAGGTTGGTTTTAAAAAGATTGTAGAAACATTAGAGTTAGATGAAATGTATTTTAAAAAAAAGTTTATTTTGTTGAATGTGAATAGTTTTAATTTTTAAATTTTTTTCTTTAAAGTAAAAACTAATAAACTAAAGATAATAACTGGTACCAAAGAAGAACTGATAGAAATTACAGAAGGAAATGGCAGGGAGTGTGGGGATATTTAAATAAAAGTAAAATCTTTTTTGAGATTTTACCCAGGCATTTACAGAAGTTGTACTTAACCTATCCAAAGAATCAGACTGTTTTAATTTTTCCTTTGTGCATTATTCTTTGACCTTGTCAAGAACTCTGTCTTGTCCTTTATCCCAGGGCTTGTGGGTTTAAATAGGATGCATTGATGCATGTTGGGGAGGCCTAAAGAGAGGGTTTCTCTTTATTACAGAATTACAGCTAGTGATAAATGTTCTCCCTCTTAAAGCCTTCTAGGGAATCTGAGAAGCCTGGCCTCCTGTGGGCAGCTTGCTACAGCCCTCTCTTAGTGCCTTGTCCCAAATTGATAATCTGTAACCTTTTTCAGACCCCACATCTTGTTAACCTCAATGAAGACCCGCTAATGTCTGAATGCCTGCTTTATTACATCAAAGATGGACTTACAAGGTATATTTGTTTCTGGTTTGGCTCATTTAATGTTTTCTTTTATCCTACATGATTGATAACTAAAGGGAATTTGTTGAAAAAATTTTTATGATTCACAAAAAAATTTGAAATATAAACTATTTTCTGCACTTCTTCCAAATTATGTAAGTGAAAGCAGTTAACATTTAGTTTTTCTCTAGAAGACCCAAAATAAAGTTGTTCTTTTTAATCTTGGGTGAGTTCATTAGGGAGTTAGGTCACCCATGTCTTTTCACATGCTGTATGAGACCCATCAGTGTATGGTGGCCTTGGAGTTTGTTATTCTGATGCAGGAGGTTGATGACAATGTGGAATATAGATCTGTAGTCAGAAGCTTCTGATACCTTTTTGTATACACCAAAGGCTGTTCTTTGGGAGAAGGAGATTCATTGTTTTGAGTGCTTTTCGTGTGTGAATGTCCCTGGGAAACACTTTGTCTTGTGTTCAGGGTTGGCCAAGCAGATGCTGAGCGGCGCCAGGACATAGTACTGAGTGGGGCCCATATTAAAGAAGAGCATTGTGTCTTCCGGAGTGAGAGGAACAATAGTGGTGAAGGTGAGAGTCCCTGCTTTGAGCATCCAGTAATTATTTTATTTATTTTATTTATTTTACAGTATGAGAAATCCTTAAGACCTGGTATTCCCTGCCTCTATTGGTGGCACTTTCTTGTATAATCTAGTATTGAGAATGGGAAAACCTGGGCTGCTTACAAATGCAGGAACAGACATAGCTATTTTACATGAAAATAGCATGGAAAAAAAGAAGCCCTTTTGTTACTGCCAAGAACTGAGCTGGACATAGGCAACTAGGCTTCGTCTTGCATGTTAATTATTTAATAGAAAAGTAAGAAAGAATAAATATTCTGGATAATAGGAGACTTAAAGAACTTCAAGTTTTAACCTAGTAGAATACACTTTTATTTAAAAGGTTAGAAAAAAAAATCAATCTTGACTTTTGCCCAGGTTATTAACAAAACAGCAACAATTTAATGGTATTTTTATGCTTAGGCACTGACTTCTTCTCTTAGCATATAATTGTTCTTTAGCCAAAATATTAGCTTTTAATCTTTAGTTTCTGGTTATTATTTGTATCTCATACTTAAAGATTTCTGCTGGTTTTCAGTTCTGTTGGCTGAACCTTCAGATATTGTTGAAACTAACATTTGCTCTCTTCTTCTGAGGTTTGTGAAATTTAGTTAAGTGTTTCTATCTTAGCCACAGCCTCTTGTATTGGGACTAGTTCTGGTACCCTAAAAAGAACTGCCTTATAGACACTTCAGCCACTTGATTGGCTGCAGGAATCTATTCTAGTTATCATGAGTCCTGATAGTCTTCTGATTTCTGTTATTTGATTCCATTGGGTTTCGTGATAACGTTAGTTTGTGTTCCTCATAGTTATCGTGACTCTGGAGCCCTGTGAGCGCTCAGAAACCTATGTGAATGGCAAGAGGGTGGCCCAGTCTGTTCAGCTGCGCTCAGGTGAGACAGGAAGAGGTCTGAAATCTTTAGCAGTGTACACATAGCTTGTATGAACAGTTCTTTTAATTTTAATTTTTGACTCTTTTGTTTAAAGACTGAATTAGGATTTATGTTCTAGTAAAACTCCAAAAGCTGTCTTTTTGTATTAGGAGACTAAAGTTATGTTTCTTTTTTTGAGACAGTCTCCTTTTGTAGCCCAGGTGTCCTGCAACTCAATATTCTCCTGCTTTAGCTTCCTAAGCACTGGGATCATGGCGTGCACTGCCATACCTGCTGAGAGTAAGGTTATTAAACTAGATCCTATACATTTAAATAATGATTTCTTGGAGCTAGGGAGGGAGCTTAGAGGTAGAGCACTTCCTGGCTAGCATGCACAAGGTCCTGGGTTCAATCCCCAGCACTGTAAAATTAAAAAAAAAAAAAAATTTTTTTTTCTGGTACTGGGGATGGAACCTATGGCCTCATGCATGTTAGGCAAGTACTGTATCACTTGAGCCATACTCCCAGCCTTTTTGTTAGCATTTTTGTTTTTGATCTGGCCTCTAACCTGTAATCCTCCTGCCTCTACCTCACAAGTAGCTGGGATTGCAGATACATACCACCACACCCAGCCTAAAAAAAAAAATTTCTTAAAATAAATAAATAAATAAACTGGGTGCTGGTGGCTCACACCTGTAATCCCAGCTACTTGGAAGGCTGAGATCTGGAAGATCGAGGTTCCACGCCAGCCCAGGCAAAAAAGTTTTTGAGACCACAATCTCAACAGTATAAGCAGTGTGTGGTGCTGTGTATCTATCATCCCAGCTACTGTGGGAAGCATAAAATAGGAGGATTGCAATCCAGGCTGGCCTAGGCAAAAAAAAAAAAAAAAAAAATTGAGACCCTATCTCCAAAATAACCAGAGAAAAAAGAGCTATTGGCATGGCTTAAATGGTAGAGTGCCTGCCTAGCAAGCATGAAGCCCTAAGTTCAATGCCCAGTACCATCTAAATAAGTAAATAAATAAATAACAAAAATCAAGTAGAAAATGATTTTTTAATCTTATTTCTGTTTTGTGCTAGGAAACCGTATCATCATGGGTAAAAACCATGTTTTTCGTTTTAACCACCCGGAGCAAGCACGGGCTGAGCGGGAGAAGACTCCCTCTGCTGAAACCCCCTCTGAACCTGTGGACTGGACATTTGCCCAGAGAGAGCTTCTGGAAAAACAAGGAATTGATATGAAACAAGAGATGGAAAAAAGGTAATGCACATATATTATGAGGCAAACAGGACTTTTGAAACATATAGTAGCACTCATGAAACAGCTCCATGATTTCACAATTTATTCTTTCTTGTTTTTTTGTTTTGTTTTTTACTTCTAGGCTACAGGAAATGGAGATCCTGTACAAAAAGGAGAAGGAAGAAGCAGATCTTCTCTTGGAGCAGCAGAGACTGGTAGGAGTCTATCCTGAATCTACTACCTGTTAGGAAAGGGCAGTTGCTCCCACACCTTCCCTGTCCACAGATGAGCTTACCAAGGCTCTCATTGGTGCCACACGCTATCCTTTCATGTCCTTCATGGAGGACCAACTTAATCCCCAGTAGTCTTAGTCTGAAAAACTGTCCATAGAGGTACTATTTCCTGCCCTGTATTTCTTTACCATAACCAAGTGCTTTTTGAGGAAATAGAGTTTTTATGGTACTGTTGCCTCTCAGCAGTGGTTTTTGAATTTGCATCAGTGGTGATCCTTTTTAATGATAATTACTCTGAATATTCAATTTGGTGGGAGTTTGCCTTGGTTTTGTTTCTGATCACCTGATAGTACTAATTCTCTGCTCTTAGGCTGACTTGGGGATTGTTCTTGTGCTGGGCAGATTTTTTTTTTTTTAAAGTTAAACTGTGTCTAAAAGTGCTGCTGCACAGTTGCATGTGTTAATCCTCTTCTGCTCCCCTGCATGGAGTCTGAACTCTCAGTAAGGCATGTGTGGAGACAGTGGGAGCAGGGGCTACACACCCACCTCAGACAGGAGAGGGCGCTGTGCTCTGTGGGTGCAGAAGGGATTTGTTGAGTAGCTGGAAAGTCAGTTGAAGGTCCTAGCTATAACGCTAATGGCGTTAGCATTTTATGATGCTAATTGATTTCCTAGGTTTGATAAAAACGTTCAGTCTCATGGCTAAGTAAATTAATTTGTTAGTAGATTTTCACTTTTAAAGCCAACCAATTTTGGCTAACAAAGCCCTGGGCGGAAGAAGCTTCGTAGGATTCATTTGATGCATAAGCAAAAAACATAACCTTTGGATACTATTGGTTGGGTTTAGGAGTTCTCATTTTTTTAAGATTCGTGGTTATTTCAGGTAAGGAGACATTAGGAGAAAGCTGGGACACTGACTTGCTCCCTTAGAAACCTTATGCTTTGTGCTTTGTGGAGGGGCTATTGCATAATAGGCTATAAGCACCACAAACTCAGCAAAAGCAGCCATTCCCAAGGCAGCTCAATTCTCAGGCTTGGAAGCGGGATCCAATTAGTTTATTTTCTTGGATATAATAGTAAAGCCCCCAAAAGTATGGACCATAAGAATAAATCAAGTGTTTGAGGCAAGATAATGCCAGTGCTGCTCCAGATAGAATCTCTCTAGGAGGCCCACTTGGCTTTACCTGAAATGAAAACAGAAAAATTTAGCTACTCTGTGATTAGGGCTTGAAAGGTCTGTGACACATGAAAGGGACCTTTTATCTTAATCTAATAACATGATTCTGATGGTCTGTGGAGATCAAAGAGGACAGAAATAATTATGCTCTACTTATTATCAACAGTAGTGCTTTGTATTGTGTAGTGCTTTGTAATTTATGAAGATATTTTACATCCATTTTACTTGGTCCTAAAAACAGCCCTCTTTGGTAGGTGTGCATGTAAGTAAAATGTGGAATATTGCTTTCATAGTTGAGGAAATTAAGGCTAAAAACATGCTAACTTGCCCACTCTTAGATACCTGCTAAGTCATGGATATGGGGCTTAACCTTGGGTTTTCTGACGCATTTCAGTGTTCTGTTCATTAGCATGATGCTTTTTGACCACCTGTTGTTAAACTGTAGCTGCTCATTGCATAGGTCTGGGGTGGGATTCTGTATGTCACTCCCAGGTGATGCCAATGCTGCTGGTCCTGGGACCACACTTTGAATGACTATGCATGAAAGAAAAATGATACCTGTGTCTCCATCACCAAGAGTTGATGATCATTCTGTGTCTGAAAATAAAAGCACTGAACAGCCAGGCATGGGTAGTACACACCTGTAATCACAGCTACTCAGGAGGGTGAGGAAGAAATATCAAAAGTATAAGGCCAGCCTGGGCAACTTAGAAATACCCTGTCTCAAAATTGAAAAAAAATGGAGGTGTAGCTTAGTGGTAGAGCACTTACCTAGCATACATGAGGCCCTAAATTCAATCCATAATACCATCAACAAACAAAAACCATTGATCATTAAATAAAGTAAATGTCTCAAAGACATTTCTAGGGATCTGCAGGTAATCAGGTTCTGGTTATCATTGCAAACTAGGATTTCATGAGCAGTTCCTTAACAGCAAAAGTCCAGCTGTCTGTTTCACTTAAGTTTTTGACCTCAAAACAACTGATTTCTACTTTGGTCTAAAGAATACCAGTAACAATACTGAGTAGAAAAGCATGTTTTTTTATGACCCCATAATTGGTCAACCAATATATTTCTAATGTTCCCTCTGAGTAAATGTTGAAGAGATACAAAGAAATTATTATTTATTTAATATTTATTATAAGTAAATTTTTGTATAATGATAGCGTTACAAAATGGAATTCAGGGTTGTGGGTTTTCTGTGTGGTAGCTGTCCAAGTGCAGCTCACATTGCTGAGCATTCTTGTACAGTTAGATACCTATTACAACTTGTCCTTTCGGTGCTCACCTTTTCAGATGGGTTTCAGGCTCTTCTGTCTCCTCATTTGCATAAAGTCTTTGCCCAGTCTCTTCAGGAGGCCTGCTTTGTACTTTGTATTTAATGAAAACAGAAGGATCATTTAAGTGACATGTGAAGTGGCCAAGCCACTTTTTCCAACTCTGTAATCAATGAATCTAAATATCTTTACATCCGTTTTGTTTGTTTGTTTTGACATGAGATAGGGCTTACATCTTGACACATGGACTTTGCATGCAGAGTTTTTAGAATGGTTAGTTTGTGTTAGGGTGATACATTTGAACTGTAAAGAGGATATATTCTACAGAGTTAATCTGACAGCATTTTAAAAGGAAAGAAAATTATGGCTACTTGATTTAATTTGAGTTCTTTGGGATTTAATTAGACTCATTTACATTTTATTTTAGAATATAAGGTGTAACTTTTACTTTTCAAGCCTGATACTAAGGCAATGATTACAATATTTGTCCTTTCCTAAATTCAGTAATATTAATTTTATCCCTAAGCAATTTTAAGAAGAAAAGAAAAACAGTGGGGGGAAAAGTTGTCAGTTATGTGGGAAGAATCAAAGAAACTTTGTGTTCTATAAAACTCAGTTTTTACATATTTATAAAAAACCCCTCAAGTCAGACATACTTTTTCCTCTAATATTTACTAATGTCATCTTTTTATAACTTATGATTAAGCCTCTCAGTGGGTGTAGGTGCTCACGCCTATAATCCTAGCTACTCAGGAGGCAGAGATCAGGAGAATTGCAGTTTAAAGCAGCCTGGCCAAATAGTGTGAGAGACCCTATCCTGAAAAAACCCATCACAAAAAAAGGCTGGTGGAGTGGTTCAAGGTCTAGGCCCTGAGTTCAAACCCCAGCACTACAAAAAAAAAAATTGGAAAAAGATTAGGCTTTTAGTTTTTTCTTTTTCCTCTATGGTGCTGAGGATTGAGTACAGGGCCTTGCCCGTGCCAGACAAGCCCTTGACCACTGAGCTACATCTCTGGTTCCCATTTGGGTTTTTTTAAAATTAAAAATGCAAAGAAAAAATAGCGTAAAATCTGTAAACTTAGTCATAACTGCTTTTTTGATATTAATTTTTCAAATAGTTAGGGCTTACAAATGGGTGCAGCACCTATTTACTTTTGACCAGTAGAAATTATACAAATTGCAGTGTCATTGGCTCACACCTGTAATCCTGGCTACTCAGGAGGCAGAGATCAGGAGGATTGAGGTTTGAAGCCAGCCCAGGCAAATAGTTCACAAGACTATACCTCAGAAAAACCCATCACAAAAAAAGCATTGGTGGAGTAGCTCAAGCAGTAAGAGTGCCTGCCCACCGAGCACAAGACCCTGGGTTCAAATCCCAGTGCTGCCCCAAAAAAAAAAAAATAGAAAAAAGAAATAACATAGATCAAAAACAACACCTTTAAATTCAGAAGCCAAATTACTGTCATTATTGTTAAAGATTATTTTCTCATTCCTTAGAAAGTGGCTGTGCAGACAGATCTTTGGTATATAGAACATATCTATTATCGATTTAAATTCTTTTTTAATTACAAAATCTTTATTAGAGATTTTTTGGTGAGCGCAGCCAAGAAAAAACAAATCATTAAGTAACAGTATCTCCATTTACTGGACTAACTTGAACTACTTGTCTACTGAGTATTTTCTTTTCCCAGCAACTTTTTATTTCCCGAATAAAAATTCTTCTAGACCTATTACATGGAATTCTAAACCCAGCATTACTTTCATGTGGTTCCAGGCTATCAAGATTTGACTGTGGGGTAAATACTATCAGAGTACCTTAAGTGAATGTATAGAAATGCCACAATGAAACCCCTTAATGTGTGCAATTAAAAAACTAAATATATACCAAAAAAAAAAAAGATTTGCTTACGAGCCACTAGCTGGGCCACAAAGTGAGTTTCAGGCCAGCCTGTCTCAAACAAACAAAAAGATTTTCTTGTGTTAGTTAAGAACATTTGGTTATTATACAAATATGTAACCCTTGAAACTATGTTGTTGTGAAGCCAGGCTTCTGTTTTAGGCCTAAGGTAAAAATTTTTGGAAGTAATAGGGATAGACAGTTGGAAAGACAGAGTTAGAGTGGACTCATTTTCCGTATGGATAGTATAATCTTTGTCTTTTTATGTCTATTGGAAGAGTTGTCACTAAAAGTGATATTCTTCAAATAGCTAGAAATGCCATGGGTTTTCTATGTAGAAAACATATAAATGCTCTGTTTCTTGGGGAATTTTAAATTGTGCTTAATGGAAGAATATTTGCCTAGCTTAATTTTTTTTTGACATGGGGGTTTGAACTCAGGGCCTCACACTTGCCAGGCAGATCCCCTGCCACTTGAGCCATTCTGCCAGCCTAGCTTAATTTTTGTTCTGGTAATTTCTTTCTCAAAATTTGTGAGGTGAGCTGAGCACAGTGGTTCACATCTATACTTCTAGCTACTCGGGAGGTGGAAATTGGGTGGATTACAGTTTGAGGCCAGCCTAGGGAAAAAGTTCATAAGACCCAATATCAACCAATAAAAAGCTGGGTGTGGTGGTATGTGCCTGTCATCCCAGCTAAGTAGGAAGCATAAATAGGAGGATCAAGTCTAGGCTGGCCCAGGCATAAAGTGAGACCCTATCTTGAAAACTACTAAAGCAAAAAAGGAGTTGGAGGCATGACTCAAGTGGTAGAGCACCTGAGGTCAACCCCCGATACCACCAGAAAAAAATTTTCTTTTGGAGGTATAATATTGTTGGCTTAAGTATATGAGAAATAAAAATAGACCAGATCCATTTTTTTGTGCTTCCTTATTCTTGAGTTACAAACTTAAATGTACAAATAGAGTGGATTAATTTAACATGACAAAAGGAAATAGCAAATCTCTGCTCCTAGGAACTGGACTTCAGAACCCTCTCCCCTGACAGAAAAAGGAATTGGTTGATAAGAACTTCTGATGTTTTGCTAATAGGGATTTGTAGCACTTTTTAACATCATCCTGTTTGCTTCTTTTTCTACTTTCTCATCTTCTAACTTTTTTCTAGGGCTGCTCTTTTTAGTAAAGCTAAACCAAACTTGGCGTCCTACAGCCTTACTAACCTTTGTTAATCCACCTGCTCGTCACATCTTTGTATGGCATCTGTGCTCACACATGGGGGAAGGAGATTCTGGAAGAAACAACAGCAATAACCAAGGCAAATGTGAGGAAGTGGCTGCATGGGTTGTTAGCATGTGTGGGGCACAGGTTTTGCTTCGTTTTCTTGAGATGGAGGAGAGCTTATCTCACACTACCTTGTTACTTTCATAAGACCATAGAGTGAAAGACTCACTCTCTGCCCACCTGAGAAATTTGGTTGCATATTTTATCACATAAGCCAAAAGGTAGAAATTTGGATTAGGAGTGCTAAATAAAGATCTATATTGATAGAAATGTGCACATGCATATGCATATGTCTTTAACAGACTACCCTTTTAGGGTTTTTTAAATTTGATTTTTAGTGGTTTTTAAAAATTTTTTTTTTTAGTTTGGCTTTTAAATTGGTTAAGGCTTTTTTTGCTTGCTTTTTCTTCAGTTTGATTTTCCTTTTTTATGTTTTAATTTTGGTTATTTTGGGGCCATTTTTTTATTTTGTTTTTCCAAAGGACGCGGATTCTGATAGCGGGGACGATTCTGACAAGAGGTCGTGTGAAGAGAGCTGGAAACTGATTACTTCTCTGAGAGAAAAGCTACCTCCCAGCAAGTTGCAGACCATTGTCAAAAAATGTGGCCTCCCCAGCAGTGGGAAGAAAAGAGAACCAATTAAAATGTATCAGATCCCTCAAAGAAGGCGCCTGAGTAAAGATTCCAAGTGGGTCACAATCTCAGATCTGAAGATTCAGGCTGTTAAAGAGATTTGCTATGAGGTTGCTCTCAATGACTTTAGGCACAGTCGGCAGGAGATTGAGGCCTTGGCCATTGTGAAGATGAAAGAGCTTTGTGCCATGTATGGGAAGAAAGATCCCAATGAGAGAGACTCTTGGAGGGCTGTGGCCAGGGATGTCTGGGACACCGTTGGTGTCGGAGATGAGAGGATTGAAGATATGATGGCCAGTGGTAAAGGTGGAACAGATGTAGATGACCTCAGGGTTCATATAGACAAGCTGGAAGATATTTTGCAAGAAGTCAAAAAACAAAATAACATGAAAGACGAAGAGATCAAAGTCTTAAGAAATAAAATGCTTAAAATGGAGAAAATCTTACCACTGATTGGATCTCAGGAACAGAAAAGCCAAGGAAATCACAAGCCAAAAGAGCTTATTGGTGCTGGTGTTGGTGAGAATGATGTGAGTAAAGGAGATAGTGGAGAACTCGGCAAAGAAGAACGTGTTTCTCAGCTGATGAACGGGGATCCAGCTTTTAGACGGGGGCGTCTTCGTTGGATGAGGCAAGAGCAAATTCGGTTTAAGAACCTGCAACAACAGGAAATAACAAAGCAGCTCCGTCGGCAGAATGTACCTCATAGGTTCATCCCTCCTGAGAACCGGAAGCCCCGCTTCCCTTTTAAGAGTAACCCCAAACACAGAAACTCTTGGAGTCCTGGGACTCATATTATTATAACAGAAGATGAGGTTATTGAGCTCAGGATTCCAAAAGATGAAGAAGGAAGAAAAGCAAATAAAGAGGAGAGCCAAGAGAAAGGGGGGATGACAGTTTCAAAGGATCTCTTGTTACCAGGGGGCTCTCAGGGCAGGAGGAGTCAGGATCACATCCAAGTAAGCAGGCAGCAACAGCCACCTCAGCTCCGTTGGAGAAGTAATTCTCTCAACAATGGCCAAGCGAAAAGTATGCGCTGCCAGGCAGCTGCCTCTGCGGAGTCACTCAACTCCCATGGGGGCCATTCCACTGCTGACCTGCAGGCTTTCCAGGCAAAGCGTCACATTCACCAACACCGGCAGTCTTACTGTAATTATAACACTGGAGGTCAGGTAGAGGGTGGTATGATCAGTTCCTCTCAGAAGCAGACTGATAAACCCAGCCACTGTAACCAGTTTGTGACACCTCCAAGAATGAGGAGACAGTTCTCAGCACCCAATCTCAAGGCTGGTCGAGAAACCACAGTATAAATGAATTAATTACTGGACAAACTTGAAATCATAGTGGAAGAAACAGGCAATGTTGATATTAGCTCATGGTTTGAGTTGGTTCTACCCCGGCCTTGAATTCCAACTATTTACATTATGACTATAATGTTGTGTTCCTACAAATATTAACTGGTTTATATTGTTAAAACATAAAACACTGGCAGACATTTCAACACCTCCCTTTTGCTTACATACCATCACTGGGCAGTTTCTGGAATTTTGGATAAAACACTGAGACCTCTTTTGTTTATCTTAGACTTTCCTCCTTCCTTGGTGCCTAGGTAATTAAATACTTACACCAACTTGTCTTGTTTTGGTGTAAGTTTGTTTTATTTTTATACTGCTTACAAAATGATCTGATATCCGGAAAGACCTGCCTCTTAGTTTATGCAGCTCTCAAAAGGGGAATTTGATGTGTAGAATTGAATGTCTATTATTCCCCATAAATGTTATGAATTGGTTTTAAAATAGTAACATGCAACTGTGTGGACACAACTTTGGACTTCTCATCCGTGTTTGTTCTTTTCTTTAAATATAATTGGTGTTTTCTTAAGCCCAAACTAAATATTTCAGACATATTGTGTAGTACACAGCTTAGCATCTTTCATAGAACTTCCACATCTTCTTCTTCTTCTGTATTTTACATAGGACTGAGTCAGTAGTTTTTAAATGTGTCAAAATACGTATGCAATTTTTCATAATTCCAAAATCTTCAAATTGGCACAGTGCGGGTTTCTGTTTATGACTTACATTTTGAAGTTTAATGTATTATTTCACATTCACACACAATGAACTACTCACTAAAACTGTGCCAATAAAAATACCAACAAGAAATTTGAGTTCTTTGAGCAGTATATATAAGTTTGTAAGTAGATTATTTGGTGGGAGAAGGAAGAGATGGGACATGGGAAGACATTGCAGCATATGGCTCTTTATTGTTTTTTTCCAGCAGTTGATGAGATGAGATAATAAACAATAGTTAACTTTGGTGGGTCTGCAACAAAGGAGATGATACACGGTCAACTAATTTTTGGTCAACAGCAGCAAATGCTCATAGGTACTCAAGCTTACAGAGAGAAGTCCTGATGAACATTTACTGTATCAATACCTCATTTTACCATGGTGTGGACTCAGTTTGCCTCACTGGAGTGTCCATTAAAAAAAGGTGGATTTTAATGAGAAGAAATGTATGGTTTTCCACATTGTTCTTCATTTCTTGAACTTGTCAGAAACTTTTCTAAGAGGCAGTGTGAAGAGCCAGAGATTGCCTGTCTTCATGATGTCGGAGATTCTTACGCCACACTAAATCATCTGTCAGACATTTGTCTTCTAAGCGGTGTGAAAAACTGCAGCCAAGATAGCAATTAGCACTCAAGGAAGACGTCAAGATTGTGATTATATTTTTCCTTTGTATGTGGGCACTATGCTTTATTAGAACATACTATTTTTAAGTAATATTCTTTCTTTGCTTGTAAGAAAATGCTTTCTTAATGCACAGAAGGTTGCTTCTAACTAACTTTTTTTTTCTTTAAAAAAGAAAACTTGGTGGGGGATATTTTTGTTTTTATAGCTAGAACTTTCTAGTCTTCAGCAGAGCATTTTATGACAGATTGGATGTGGATAACTGATGCTTGCAGTGTGTTTATTTCATTGATACGACAGTCTCTTGTGCCATTTGGTTTGACTATACTTGGTAGTCTGTTTCAAGTCAGGTGCTCCAGTGCAACCCACAGTTGTATTCTTTAGTCTTCTTTAGACATAATTATGCTGAGTATTCCTTTCCTGGCAAAAAAATTTGTTTTCTTATTTTAAAAATAACAATTACTTAGCTTTCTTCTGTAGCAAAAATGGGCTATCATTTTCCCAACTTGAAGTAATAGGGTAGGCCCATGTATTTTCATTTTTGTTGATGGCCTTTTAGTCTTGTTATAGACTGAACAGTAGGAGGGGTTTCTCCACTGGTGATTATATGGCACTAGAGTAAGGAGCTCCATAATGTTTTCACGTAAAAATGTGTATTGTGGTAAGGATGGTGCAGTGGTATTCCAAAGAGTTAGGTTTCTGTTGTGCTTCATCTGCACAACATCTATGTTTAGACATCTAAAGGAGCCCTTAATTTCATAATGACCAGGAGAAAAATGAACAAAGGTTTCATTGACTATATAGATGTCCCTTCATGCATTTTGGAGCAGATGCTTATTTTAGGAAGTAGCTTTGCATGAATAAAACTCCTTCATTGGATCTCTCACTAAACTAGTAACTAGTGCCATATTACTTTGTTTGTTGAATTTTTTTTTTTTTTTGAGATGGGGTCTTGCTGTGTTGCCTAGGCCGGCCTTGAACTCATTATCCTCCTCCCTCAGCTTCCCTGCCAATTATAGGTGTGCACCACTATAATCTGATGTTATCTCTCCCTGAGCTTAAACACTACAAGACCAAAGAGAGGTGGTCATCATTCAAGCATTGTTTTATCATTGAAACAGTCCTAGGCTTTACCATAGTGAAATGAAAAAGTGCTTATGCTAAGTGAAATAATACAATGATCTGATGTTAATGGGAATACAGAGAAGTCCTAATTAATTGATATAGTTTAGTAAACCAAAATGGTATTCTATGGAGTTAGAATTCAAAACAAAATTCAAAACAAAATTCTGTAGAGACATTCTGTTTATCTAATAAGTCTAAACCAAAGGATATTTCCTTTACTTTTGCTTCCAATTCTTTTTAGCATAGCAAATTGTTTTTCCTTTCATTAGTGGTACATGAAAAGAGAATTGTTCATTACACTGAAATGACTTGAAGTGACCTTTTGTGCTTTAGGTATAGGTTGATACTAAGAACAAAACTAAAGAGTTTGTCAAGCCAGTGTTTGCATTTTTAAATGCTATCAGATAGTAGGAAGTTACATGGGCTTGCCACAGTCAGCCACTGTACCCAGTGTCTCTTTGGTCCTTGTAGACTTCTCTTAATGATTTGTACAGAAAAGCTGGGAAGAGGGGAAGTTGCCTGTCTGGTGTACCTGAATGAAGAAACCTTCTTAGGTGCAATGCAAAGTGAGCATGTGTTCTGTATTTGAGCCAAATTTATAAGCAGTTTTCCTAATTGTCCAGTTTATGTTATCTTTCCCAGATTTTAAAATCTGCTCTAGGTATTCTTAGTTTGGACCATGTTAGGTTGTGAAATGTTTTGGTTTTCCTCCTGTTATTACTGTAAAAGAAGTTATGAATCTTCTTGTAACAAACTGTAGATTTCCCTCAATTTCTTAAAACAGTGCTTGAAGATTGTCTTTGAGTATAAGACCTGCCTTTTCTGAAAGGGAGTGTTAGTTTGTAATGTTAAAGAAATGAAGTCCTCCTTCAATAAAGTTGAAATTATCTTTTAAGAGTGTGATTTCTCTCTGTGTGGGAAGGAAAGAGTGAACTGAGGTAATGGTAATTAAATCTGGTCTTGACTGTTACATTGCTTTTTCATCTGAAGATGGTTGTTTTCCACATTTTTTTATACTTCTACATGGACTTGATTATTTTCAAGCTTTCACGTTTACTGTTCTTTTCTATAATGAAATTCTGGGCTAGGGTGCAGCTCAGTGGTAGAGGATTTGCTTAGCATGCACAAGCCATCGGGGTGGTTCCATCTGGGGGAGGGGTTCCATCGCTACTCCCTCCCCCAGAAAAGAAAAAAGAAAAAAAGTGTGTGTGTGTGTGTGTGTGTGTGTGTGTGAATAAGTAATTCTGTCTCACACGGGGACGTGAAGCCCTACTTTATGCTATATTTCTCTTAAAATCTTTTCTTGTATAAGATAAGAAAATCACATTCTGATTTCTTATCTTTAAACACACTTTAAATTGTGTTTTCAATATTTTCATTACAAAGTCATGATTTAAAGTTCTTTTAAATGAAATAGCTATACTTCCCTTCATATGGATGGAAGCTGTATGTTTTAAAAGCTTTGAGTAATTGTATATCTTTATACCTCTTTAACTTTTTTTTATTGTACTGGGGTAAATTATGACATTCACCAAGGTTCTTACAATATATCATAGTTGAGTTCACCCCTCCATCATTCTCCTTGATTCCCCCCTTCCTCCATTCCTTGAACATTTTCAACAGGTCTCGTTTTTCCATTTCCTTTAATTTCTGCTTTTCTCCACCCAGATAATTGGTGGTTGGCTAGAGAAGAAACAGGATGAAGCAGAATATTTTTCTGGAGTAGAAATTAGTCTTGTTGAAAATTTGGGCCTGCCATTTTTATCTTGAAAAGCAATACAGTCAAGCATATTATGGAGAATATAACATCTGTATGAGTTTTTAATATGAAATTGAGATTTAGAGATGGGGGTGGGTGAGAGAAAGGAGGCTGAAGGGATGAGGACCAGACTGTGGCATGTCAAGGATTTGGGCTTTTATCTTATGTCTCATGAGAAGCTACCAAGTGATTTTAAACAGGGAGATTGCTTTACTTAGATTCACCTTTTTTTTTTTTTTTTTTTCAGTACTGGAGTTTGAACTCAGGATCTTCACCTTGAGCCACTCCACCAGCCCAATTTTTTGTGATAGGGTTTTTCGAGATAGGGTCTTGAGAACTATTAGCCTGGGCTGGCTTCAAACCGTGATCCTTTTGATCTCCATCTCCTGAGTAGCTAATATTACAAGCGTGAGCCACTGGTGCCCAGCTAGATTCATCTTTTAGAAAGTTTACTATGGCCAAAATACAGAGGATGTGTTTTAGGAAGGGGAATTCCGAGCCAAGTTTACCAATTGGGATGTTGCTACTTGAATCAAATAAGAAACAATGCTTTTCCAAACAAGGCTAAGAGGAAACTGAAAGAGTAAGAGAAAGTGGGAGCTATTTCTGGTCTTAGGAAAAGTGCTGTGGGACTCCTGGAGGGAGGGATAGATCTGAGACAGTGGCTATACAGTGCTGCTAGTGGTGAGGAGCAAATTTAGGTGTTGACAAGAACCAGAGTGTCACCTTGGGTGTGGATATCTTTCTTCTGGCTATTGCTTGCTAATTATAGTCTGCCATTTAGAACCAAGCTTCTAATGTCAAAAACTACCTATCAGAACACTCAGGATGGTGACATTGATTTTAACCTTACATCAGAGATTCCCTAACTGCTTGCCACCATACTTCTCACCTAGAGGGCTGCAGTAACCTTTGCTTCTCTTCTTGATTCCTGCAATCCATTGTTCACATGGTGACCAGAATCATCTTTTAAAAACATAACTCACATTCTACCAGTGGCCTCAGGCCTCCCCATAGCACTTACAGGTCTGAATCTTACCATTGCTTATGAGGCTTTACTTGTTTTGGCTCTTTGCCCACCTCTGATTTCATACCCTGGCCTCTTGTTCTTGGATATGCCAAGTTTGTTCTGACCTCAGGGCACTTGCACTTCCTCATGACTACAGGTCCTTTCTCATCTTACTTATCTCCTCTCCCAGATCTGAGTCCATCCCATGTCATCTCTCACTGTTTTAGTAATGATAACCTGTACTTATCTTGTCTGTGTACTTATTTGGCTCTTTCATGAGATTGTTAACACACCTAAAATAAGTGTGTTCACTTCACCAGTCATCTATATACATAGGTTCTCAAACTGGGATGTGCATCAGAGCTCCCTGGGAGAGGGGTCTTGTGAGCACATAGACTGCTGGGCCTATCCCCAGAGTTTCTGATTGACAGAGGCTGGGAGGAGACCTGATACTTTGCGTCTTTGATAAGTTCACGGTGATTCTGATGGTGCAACAGGCACCTCTGAGAACCCCTGATATAAAACTGGGCTTAGTAAGCATTTTCCATAAAAAGCTAGATTGTAATAAATTAATCACTTGTTCATTTTCAATACTAAGGGTTGAATTTAGAGCCTTGTGCATGCTAGGTAAGTGCTCTACTGCTGAACTGCACCCTCAACCGTCAGTGAGATCAAGCTTTTCAGATCATGTGGTTTCTCTTACAGATACTCACCTCTATTGTGGTAGTTGGAAAATGGCCATAAACAATCTGCCAATGAACAGGGATGACCGCGTTCCAATAAAATTATATTCATAAAAACTGCTGGTAGTCTAGATCTAGCCTGCAGGCCATGCTATACCGATCCCTGACCTAGAAGATTGTCACATTTGAGAAAGGTTGATCTAGAAGATCGTCACATTTGAGAAGGGTTGATCTAAAGGTAACACATACCATCTGATCTGGAAAATGTGCCAGATGCTTCATGGAGAGTGACAGTATGATCCCTGGCCCCATGAAGTTCACAGAGTTATGGAGGAAGTAGCCATTGGACGGATAATCACCCCAAGAATGAGTTAGTATTTGGTGATGAATGTCAGGAGGGAAAAATACAGGGTGCTTTGAAAGGCCATAACAGGTACCTCTGGAGTGAAAGGAGCCTCCCCTTCCTACCAACTGATGACTGTTTTGTTTCCCCGGGGTCGGGGGGGAATCAGAAGAAACTTCCCTTCTTTCCACTTTCTGTTCTGCATGTGCCCATCCATAACACACTCCGTCCATCTCTCCTATTAGCAGTTGAACTGTCCTGGCTCCTCTTGTAGCCCAGCCCTGGTGCCCTGCATTCCATGCTTTCTCAAGGGCTTACTGTACATTTACCCACTTCTTCTTTACAGCATCAGCTTTGCTCTTAGGTTATCAAAAGTTCCACATCCCAAGTGAGTTGCCACTCTGTTTCTCTGTTCCTCCTTATAGAAATACTTCTTGATAGGCTGGGGTCATGGCTCAAGTGGTAGACCACCTGCCTGGCAAGAACAAGGTCTTGAGTTAAAATTCCAGGACCAAATCACCCTCAGTTTCTCCTTTTCTTTTAATACCCCATCATGAGATCATCAACAGGTCCCATTTCCTCTGCCTGTAAAACATACCCAACTCTATTGTCTTTAATGCTGATACCCTGGACCAGACCACCCCATCTCTCTTAGATACTGCTGTACTGCTTCATGACTCTCTCCTTCCACAGTTCCTCCCAACTATCTACCCTTCTCCTCCCTCTACCACGCCATCCACACAGGCCTTGCTTTACCTTAAACACCCTGGGTTCCTTTCCTTCTTTGTGTCTATGCACTCATTGTTAAGATTAATGTGATTGGAACCCCTTGCTTGACCTTCCCTGACCACCTAATCTAAAGGTCTTCCTTTTATTGTTTTTTTCTTCCTATGTCTATTCACCAATGTCTTATCTTTTGCCTTTATCTTTCTTCAGAATACTTCTTACTACTAAAATCCTAGGTTATGCCTTGTTTACTGTTTATCATTTCTCTCCCCTTCACCAATGGGACCTTTGTCTTTTTTTTTTTTTGTCAACAGTGGGGCTTGAACTCAGGGTTTCACATTTGCCCAGCAGGTGCTCAACCATTTGAGCCACTCTGCCAGCACTGTGTTGGGTGTTTTTGAGATAGGGTCTTGAGAACCATTTGCTAGGCTGGCTTCGAACCTTGATCCTCCTCATCTCTGCCTCCAGAGTAGCTAGAGTTACACGTGTGAGCCATTGGCGCTCGGTTGGGATCTTTATCTTATTGACATATTTATTTCTAGCATCAGGCACACAGTAACAGCACAAAAGCTGTTTGTTGAATAAATGGAGGGGTGAGTGGTTTAAAAAGCACACTCTAGATTGCCTGAATTTAAATTCCATTTCCCACTTGGAAACTCTCTGATGTCTAGAAAGCTATTCAATTTCTTTAAACCTTTTTCTTTCCCTTCAACATAAGTCTAACAATAGTATCATCTTAGGTTTTAGGTAAGATTTGGGCAATCCATGTTAACTATATAGAAATAGTTCTTGAAGGCTGGGCACAATGGCTCACATCTGTAATCCTATCTATTCAGGAGGTAGAGCTCAAGCAGATCGTGGTTTGAGGCCAGCCTGGGCAAAAAGTTAGACCCCCATCTCAACAAAACAAGGCAGATGTGGCAGTATGCACCTGTAATAACAGCTATGCTGGAGGTGTAGGTAGGAGGATTGCAGTTCGAGGCCAGCCTGAGCTGGGCAAAAAATGAAGACCCTACCTGAAAAATAACTAATGCAAAGAAGGACTGGGGTATGGCTCAAGTGGTCAGGCATCTGCCTCACAAATACAGAACTCTAAGTTCAAACCCAGGTACCACCAAAAACAAAGACAAACAACAACAACAAAAATAGTAATAGTTGCTGGCACAAAATAAGCTCCTAAAAGGGTGGGTGGATAGGAGAGAACGGTTCAGAGGGGAACAGCTGGTACTAGTCACTATATGGGGCATATTTTGAACTAGTTAGGACTTTTCATAAACATGAATGGATTAAGCAGTTTGTAATTGTCCTAGTTTTCTCCACAAAAATAAACAGAACAATACTGAATCTCTTTGTCCATTTATCGTTTTAATTTTTTTCTGGTGACACACTTAGTGTCTTTGTTGGAAGCTTCTAAGCAGCCTGGTTTGGGGAAGGGCTGTGTTCAAGAGATGGTGCTGCTATTTGGACTACCAGTTACTGATCATAATGCAGTGGAAGCTTTTTTGGCTCAAGGGCAATGGGAAATCTTTTTTCTTTCTTTCTTTCTCTTTTTTAAAAGTCAGTGTTACTGTTATAGAAGCACATCCAGAGCCTTTAAGGAAAGCTATTCTCATACTTTTGCTCTCAGAATCTAAGAGTTTTGAAGCTTTTATCTTTATTAGTGCCCTCTGATATAACTTACTTTAATTTTTAAAAAACATTTTATTAACATAACATTAGTTATACAGGAGGGTGACATTTCCATATATGCTTACAATGAACCTTGGTTAGGTTCACCCCCACCATAATTCTCCCTCATCCTCTTCCCCACTTAAAACAGTTTCAGCAGGTGTCATTGTTCTATTTTCATACAAATGTGTTAAGTACATTGACCATATTCACCTTCCTTCACCCACTCCTTTCACCACCCCTACTAGAAGAATTTTGTTCCAATTGGTAGTTTGACCAACTTATGAACTTATTCTTGAAGCAGTCCTCAAGATAAAATATGAACATATTTTAGGTCTTTTCTGGGAGTGGGTACCAGTGGGAAGTGAGGGGACATAAGGAAAGGGGGAATGAGGGTGAATATGGTTATGTATTTTGTGTCCATATATGGAAATAGAAAAACTAAAAACTTGAAATTGTTCTAAAAATGGGGGAGGAAGAAGAAGGAGAATGATAGGGGGAATAAATCTAGCTAAGATATATCATGAGCATATATGTAGACATCACAGTGTATCCCCCTGTACAACTATTATATGCTAAGAATGCTTTAATAATTAATATTTCTTCTACCCGGTGATTTTTAGGTAAACCAGCAGCTTTTCTCTTTTTGCTTACAAGAATCCTGTATAATATGTAGGGGACTTTGGCGGAGGGAATATCTTCCCCCTCTCCAACTTATTATTTTGAAATATTTTGAATCTACAGAGAAGCTGAGAAAAAAATACAGTACTATCATTGCTGAATCATTTGAAAGTTTCAGATACTATGACAGGTTACCCTAAATGCTTCACGTGATCTCCTAAATTCACGAGGTTCTCTTAGAATCATTGTCCTCTCCAAAGGATATTAGTACTTCCATTTTGAAATTTTCCTACTTATTTCAAAACTAGAAATACTACAAGAGTGTGTGAGATTTAATCCAATATCCAGTATTCAGTCAGGGTTTATACATTGCAGTTGGTTAAGACTTTTTAAAATCTTTCATTCCACTGTTTTTTTCACATTTGATTTGTATGATTGTATGTGGAAGGTTAGGTTTATTTATTTGTTTATTTATTTTGTGGTACTGGAGTTTGAATTTAGGGCCTCACACTTGCTAGGCAGGCGCTCTACCACTTGAGCCACTCCACCAGTCCTAAAGCAAGGTTAGATTTAGATTAAATCTTCAGTACTTATGTTGAAGAGTAACATTGAATACTTCCCACTGCATCACATCACTAAGCATAAAAATATCAATTCTTCCTGTTATTGGTATTAAATACTAAGTACCTATTGAAGTTCAATGAATTTGGTTAGTGTGGTATTATCCAGATCTTTCATTGTGAGTATATCATTTCCCTAATTAGTAATAGGTATCTGGGGGCAGACTTTGTATTATGTGGATATTCTGTTTCCCATTCACCTTTCACTCCCTTGTTTATTTATGTATTTTTTTTTATTTTGATGGTACTGGTACTGGAGTTTGAACTCAGGCCTTGGTACACAGGCACTCTCCCAGCCCTTTTTTACTTTATTTCTTTTTTAGATAGTCTCCTAATTTTGCCTGGACTGGTCTCAGACCATCATTTGCCTACATATGCCTCCTGCATAGCTTGGATTACGTGCATTTGCCACCACACCTGGCTTCATAATTTTAATTTTTTAATGATCCTTTCTTGGTTTAATTACTGCATCTGGACATGCATAATGCTGATTTTCCAATTGTTTTTCCTTCTATTCTATATTTATTTAACTGCCTTAAAAAAAGGAACTTTGCATTTTTCTTTCCTTCTTCCAGGATCACTGTGGATTCATGGAATTTGTCTGTACTCAGTATGTGCTGTATTCTTTTTGTTGATGGGGACTTTTTTTTCTTTGATTTATTAGCCAGTTGGGCCCTGTGTCCTTTGAAATTGTCCCAGGGGTCCTTTCTGGCACAAGATATTCCAGGCTCACTTTTTTTTAAAAATTTTTTTTGTGATTCTGGGGTTTGAACTCAGGGCTTCATGCTTTGCTAGGCAGGCACCCTACCACAGGAGCCACTCCTCCAGCCCTCTTTTTAGTGTTGGGTATTTTCGAGATAGGATCTTGCAAACATTTTGTTCAGGCTGGCTTCGAATCTCAGTCTTCCTGATCTCTGCCTCCTGAGTAGCTAGGATCACAGGGGTGAGTCACTAGCACCTGGCTGCAGGCTTGTCTTACACTTTTCTTACTCCAAACCTGTAATCTGCCATTTTCTCAAAACATGTGGATTTCTTTTAGTGAGGAATGGTGTTTAGGAACCCAGAGTTAAGTGCATGGCATGCTTAGAAAATAAATGTTTAAAAAAATTGCCTGTGCCAGGCGCTGGTGGCTCATGCCTGTAATCCTAGCTACTCTGAGGCAGAGATCAGGAGGATCTAGGTTCGAAGCCAGCCTGGGCAAATAGTTCATGAGACCCTATCTTGAAAAAACCCATCACAAAAAAGGGGCTGTTGGAGTGGCTTGAGGTGTAGACCCTGAGTTTAAGTGCCAGTACTGCATAAAAAAAAAAAAAAGTCTGTCATTTTAGTAGTGTGTTATGGGCTGGTGAAGTGGCAGGCATGAGGTCCTGAATTCCAACCCCAGTACCACACACACAAAAAATAGTTTGTTACCATTTAAGAGAGCTTTCACATGTTTTTTAGGTGATTAATTAGTCTGTTCTTCCTGCTGTTATGTGTTGTGGGCAGGTCAAGTGCTAAATTCTTCATTTTAAAGATGAAGGATGTGAGATTTAGAGAAGACTTAATTTTCCAGAATTATAAGACTAGTAAGATTAAGTGCTAGACTGAAACCCAAGTCTTTTTACCTGCTGGTTCCCTTCCCTACTCTCCCCTTTCCTTCCACCTCTGCTGCCCTCCCTGTCTCTTTCCTGCTTCCCTTCCCACTTGCCTTTCCTTCCCCATTCCCTTCTCTTTCTTTTTTCTTTTTTTCTCTTTTCCTTCCTTTTCTTTTTCCTTTTTATTCTACCCCCACTACCATACATAGTTTCCTACAAAATATGTTTAGATGTCATATAAACCTGTGTCATTGGCTCTTGAGCCACTAAAGATAGAAGGCTTCCTTTGTGAGGCCAACTGATAAATGACCAGAGCCTTGGAGAATATTTGTGTCCTTGGCTTTGCCATTGGGAACTCCTCTAGTAATGGATTTTGCTGAGGAGGCTGTCTGTAATGCTCTGGATGCATGGACTGTTGAATGTGGCTTGGGGAGCTCTGTCTGACCGCAGTGCAGGTCGGTCTTGTGACAGCCTATAATTGGGTCACCCCTGGGGGAACCAAAGGAAGGAGGAAGCCCTGGTTAGTAGATCTTAAGATGCTCTGATTTAGCATTTCATCCGTGAAAGTCTTCTTTCTTAACACCACTTGTCTTATTTTCATTGAAATTAAGTCTTTTTTCATTAATACCCAAGGAACTTTTTAGATGGTTTTTCCATAATCTCCCTATAATGAAGTTTTACGCCTCAAATATACCCTAGTATGTCTGTTTATGTACTGTATGCATACTTGGGCCTTATGTGCAAAAACAATAAGATTTTTTTCCATTACCAACAACCAGTTTTGACACCTTTGAAAAATTTTTATATTAAAAATGCATACAGTAGGTGGAGAAATGAAGATCAATCTGATTTGTATTATACTGTTCCATTTTACATTATAATAGTATATTTTAAAATAAAGTGTCTCTTTTGAATAAAAATGTGATCTGTAAATTTAGTCTAATACTGCTGTGAACTTTTGGTTACTTGAAGGCAGAATTCATTTTAAAACTACAAAGACAGTAATTTTTTTTTACCCCTAGGGCACTTCAGTCCTATTTTTCTTCCCCTTCTAAACAGATAATTGGAATTTTTGGTGATACTGGTGAATTTAATCTTTAATTGTATTTCTCTGGAATTCCTTGATGTGTAAGATACTATTGTTTCCTCCCTCTGTCTCTTTCTTGTGTTTGTCCTTTGCTTTCTCCACTTCCCCCACTATTTCTTTCATTTTTCTTTTCTTCCCTCTTACTTCCTCCTTCTCCTACATGTTATCTCCTTTTTTTTCATCCAGGACTATGAGAGTAAATTGCAGGCCTTGCAGAAGCAGGTTGAGACCCGATCCCTGGCTGCAGAAACCACTGAAGAGGAAGAGGAGGACGAAGAAGGTGAAGTTCAGAGACTAAAATTTTCCCTTGTGTTTTTTGGCTCTATATTATCAAATTAGTCTTTGTTTGTTATGAAAGCTGATTTCTTCATATTTAACCTATTGTACTGAACCAATTTAAAGATAATTTAAAAGATGCTTAGTGCCAAGACCCAGGCTGTGTTCTGTGGGGTGGCGATTGGACTGATAGCATTCTGCGTATCTTCAAAGTTTTCTCAGTACGACCTTCATATGAATCTTTTGGGAAGTTTATATAAACTGTCTCATATCACTGTACATACATGAACTCATGTATCTGTCTCAAAAAAATGCAGAGCTTAATCATTGTTAGGATGGTCTGTTTAATTTTGGAATCAGATTTCCCATTGAGGACTTTGGAATGTATCTCTGTACTTTGAAGCTGTTCCTGGTAGATTTCTAATTATGCTGCTTACTCATGCTTGCCTGACTTAAGTTTTCCAGAATTCTTAGCTGAATTAGGGCTTTTGCTGTTATAGTGTAGATATTCATCATGCTTCATTCACACTTCATTTTTCTATCAAACCTCTCAGTAGCCTCAAAGCTAAAATTAACTTTGAAGAGACTCTTATTTTATGTACTAAATTCTTTATTTTTAAATATCTAAGTTAAAAATGACCATTTTCCCTTTATTAGAAAAAAGACATATATATGAAGTTCTACAACATTACAGTATTCAGAAATATTAAAAAAAAAAAAAAAAGCCATAGCTGGGTGCTGGTGGCTCATGCCTGTAATACTAGCTACTTGGGGGGCAGAGATCAGGAGGATCATAGTTTGAAGCCAGCCCAGGCAAATAGTTTGCAAGACCCTATCTTGAAAAAACCATTCACATAAAAGGGCTGGTGGAGTGGTGAAGGCCCTGAGTTCAAATCCCAGTACTGTAATAAATAAATAAAGATAAAAAATTATAGCCATATATTAGAATCGTATCTTTAAAAAAAAAGGAAGAGGAAATGTATTTCTTCGATGTATTATTTCAAATAAATAGTAGAATATTTTTAGGTCTCTAAAATATATATACTGCTTTCATAATTTCAATAGAAGTTAGTAAGCCTTACTAATAAGATAGAAAACACAAGTAGCCAAATGGGGGAAAAACTTGGAAAATAACTTGATAGCCACGATAAGGTAGAAGAGGGATATAATTCCCTGACAGTTATGAGATCACCATTAAATATGCTTCATTCTTTCAGTTCCTTGGACACAGCATGAATTTGAGTTGGCCCAGTGGGCCTTCCGGAAATGGAAGTCTCACCAGTTTACTTCATTAAGAGACTTGCTCTGGGGCAATGCTGTGTACCTGAAGGAAGCCAATGCCATCAGTGTGGAATTGAAGAAGAAGGTATGGAGGGCAGTGAGAACATCACATGGGTAATGTGGAGGGAATGCTGAGGCTCATGTGGGTTCTTCCTGGATCCTTACCTTGAGCTAACCTTTCCCTTGGGGGAGCTCAGCTGCTTTATGCTGTGATGCAGCTTAATTCAATATATGTATCTAGAACATAGTAGCTATTAATTGAAGTAAAAATAGATGTTTTCTAGTTCATTTCCTAAGTGTGACTGTATTTTTGACAAGAGCTGGAGACCCCTGTTAATAGAAAAATGCTTCTCTTGGGTTTCAGGGAAAAAAAAAAAAATCTCAATTTAATTTTTTTTTTTTACCATTAAGTTTGTACCTCTAAGATCCGTGTGCCTCTTTGCCAGTAATTTGCTCCTCTTCTAGGATCTGAGAGGCACTGGTATGTAGCAGACAAGTATGTGCCTCTGCACCCAGATAGCCAGGGCCTAATGAGGTGTGTTGACCTAATTAGCCCTATGGCTTCATTCTTTGATCTAGAAAATGGAGCTGGCAGTAGAACCTGCTATCCAGGGATTTTATGAGGAGTGAAGGAATGAGTGCACACAAAGCACTAAAGTAGTGCCTGGACATGGTAAAAGACAGTAAATGTTACCTGTTTTTGTAATTGTTACCAAAATGTCATACCAAACCTTACATTGATTCTTTATGCACGTTACTGTTTAATAGTCTCTTAACTACTAAGATTATAGTTGGAAATTATATCATACATTGTACAGTAGGAAGGAACACACACTGCTGCCTGACTTGGGAAAAATTCATTATCTACTTTTAGGACTATATTCTACTTCTGTCAGCTGGGATAAGACATCATCATCATTCATGATCTCAAAAGGCCTCCTTATGTTGTAATTATTTATTAACTACTGTCCTCATCGAGGAGACTAAATAAAGGCAGGAACTCCATATTTTTCTTACTGATGTACCTAGCATTTAATCAGTGTTTGTTGGTGAAAATATAGGGTGGTAGAAAGAAGTAAATGACATGATGCATACAGGGCACTCTTAAACACTTTCAAGAGTAGTGGTTTGTAATTGTATGATCCTCTCTCATTAGTAAATGATGAGATGCATTGTTGAGGCCACCTTTTGGTCTCTGGTGTAAGTTCCACAGAAGTCTTCCTTCAGTCAACCAAAAGATATTTACTGAGATTTTAGTGTTACGCAAAAACACTTTGCCAGCTAGGAAAACAAAGTTGTAAATACCTTAGTTTGAAATTAGGATTGTTCCCTATGTTTAATAGGTAGATGGCCATTTTTTTTCAGTTAGTGACAAGCTGTTTTGTTGAGCACATACTACGTGTTTGACTGCTTTCCCACTGGGCATAGTTTTGTCACCTTGTCTCTAACACTTACTGCTGAAATAGGGATGTTTTTCATATTTGTCAATGTTTTGTTCTTTCCATTCAGGTGCAGTTTCAGTTTGTTCTGCTGACTGACACACTATACTCTCCTCTGCCTCCTGAATTACTTCCCACTGAGATGGAAAAAACTCATGATGACAGGCCTTTCCCTCGTACAGTGGTAGCAGTAGAAGTCCAAGATCTGAAGAATGGAGCAACACATTATTGGTCTTTGGAGAAACTCAAGTATGAAGACTTCATAAAGCCAATTGCTTTATTTAGGAAATGATAGCGAATTGCTTAAGTGGGTTCCTTCACATTCTCCCTCTGATGATGAGGTTGTTTTCTTTTCTGTGCTTTCTAAATGCTGTGGCCAACAAGTGATATTACCATACACCCATTTTCTTCTAAATGAATGAATCCCACTCTTAAAACACCTTTGACATTTGCAGATATTTAAATTTGCTCTATAAATCCTCTTAAATTTGAAATGATCCAATTCCATTGTACTTATTTCTATCTTGGATCTAGAAATTACTTGCTATTTTTTGCCCTGGGCATCATAGACAGGGAAGTTATAATCCAGATTCCTCTACATTTAGTATAGTGTATTGGAAATGTCACAAACCATTGAACTACATTTCCCCTGGGAGTGTTGATTCAAATATGGGTTTGATACCTCCCTTTCCTTTTTTTTTCCCTGAGACAGAGTCTTACGTGTAGCCCATTTTGGCCTTGAACTCTATGTTCCTTTGACCTCTATGTTCCTTTGACCTCAGCCTCTTGAGTAGTTGAAATTATAGGCATGCAACACCTCATCCAGCTAGGTGGCCATTCTTGTCTTTTGTTGGCTTCTCTCTAGACTCAGAGACTTTTGATAGTGAGCATTTTGGTTTCTGTTCTTTTGGCTTTTTTTTTTTTTGGTTATACTGGGGTTTGAACTCAGGGCTTCATGCTTGCTATAGGCAGGCACTCTACTGCTTGAGCCATTCCACCAGTCCCCCTTCATTTGTTTTTAATAACATTAAATAGTGGAGCAGCTTCTTTTAAAAAACAATCTTGCATGGAAGATGCTTCCAGATCAAAAATTTTAATGCAATTTGATGATATTAACCCACTATTCCCCCATTTGCTAAATAGGCAGAGGCTGGATTTAATGCGAGAAATGTATGACAGGGCAGGTGAGATGGCCTCCAATGCCCAAGATGAAAGCGAAACCACCATGACTGGCAGCGATCCGTTCTATGATCGGTTCCACTGGTTCAAACTTGTGGGAAGGTATGTAATGATTTTGTTGTCTTCTTTTTGAATAATGAGTGTTTTTATTTTAATTGTTTATAACTTCTGTAGATATTACAGAAAGTTAAAAGGGGAAAAAAAGTCCCTTCTCTAATCTTATCCACTCATCATATAACCATTGTGTTATTTGGTGTATTTCCCTTTCATTCAACGCACATATTATTTCAATTGTCAAACTTTCAACGGAAGTACATGATAGTCTTCCCTGGTTCTCAACTTCTTCACAAAATGTTTTGCAGTTGATGGAGCTAGACCAAGAAGAAAAGTAAAACATGTGTCTATAACTTGCATGGTTTAAATAAAATCATAGTGTGTCTTACTAGATTGCAATTGTTCCATGATCTGATCTGTTCACTTTTTTAAAGCAGTTCACCCCACTTTAGTCATTGCCCAGGATGATTTAATTGCTTACCGTGGCCGTCCTCCAGAACTTCTTTTATGTAATTGTTATTGTCAACATTTTATAAAAAAGTATTGCCTCTGTGAGCCTATATTAAGTTCTTAGAGTCTTAGAAATTTAAAAGCAGGGGAAATTTAAGTTTTGAACTTAATGATTTCAGAATTTGAGTTGTTTTTCAATTGCAAAAACCCTGTGATAATATTTAAAGGAACTAGATAGAAAGGAGTTAACTGAAGTTACAGTATTTTTTTTTTTAAATGAAGTAAACCTTTTGCATTCCACTCTGGTAGCAGAATAGTTTTTTTTAAAGAGATGAGCTGGCCAGACACATTTTACCCAAACAAAGCACATGGGTACTTTGACTTCATAGAATTTCATCTATTTTGTTTTCAAATAAACATTTAAAACCTTAATGGCAAGAAGCTCCCCTGAGGCCTGGATGCTGATCTTTTGTGTGAACTGGAGAGTATAAACGTAGCACCATTTGTACCTGGATGGTCTACTCATGGATTTCTTTTGCTTTTCTTATTCTAAGGATCTGTCCTTGTAGAACTTTTTCAACCTGCCCTTGTTCCTTTTCACCTGATCCAAATGATTTATGCTTTTTTATCTTTTTGCTTTTCTATTTGCTTTTATTGTGTTGATTCCCCCAGTGGATTCTGTCCTGTTGGCACCTACAGCTTCTTGTTTAACCAACTATTCCTTTCTCCTTGGCTGTGTTAATCGGCGTCTTACCTGGTGTCTAGCTCCCCCATTTTCCACGGCTGTGTGAATGAGCGTCTTGCCGACCGCACACCCTCCCCCACTTTTTCCACGGCCGATTCCGACATCACTGAGCTGGCTGACGAGCAGCAAGATGAGATGGAGGATTTTGATGATGAGGCATTCGTGGATGACACCGGCTCTGACGCAGGGACGGAGGAGGGATCAGATTTCTTCAATGACGGGCGTGACCCGTTTTACGACCGATCCCCTTGGTTCATTTTAGTGGGAAGGTTGGTGAGGTTATTGTGAGAAAGGCAAAAAGGGACCAGCTCTTGCTTTAAAGGACTCTGTGCAATTTAATTCACGAACACACAGTTCCAAGTTCTCTGATTCTGGGAGCTCTATAAATAAAAGCTAATCTGGCTAGAAAGCAAGCTCAGGCACTTTTTGTGAGGCACACAGTCTGAGCACGGCACACAGCAGTGTATAAAGACTGTGGGAAGACTACTTGCTAAAATTGCCTGGTAATTTCGTTCCGAAGGAGGAAACTCCAAAAGAGAAAATAATGAAAGCTAAGGGTCAAAAGTATTGGGTTCAACAATTGGTATTGTGGTCTACATGCTTTGTTTTTAAAGGAATGTGATGAGCAAGCAAAAGAAGGAGCAGAGCAAGTCCATGGTTAGGCTGAAGAACTCTAGGTATCATAGGAGTCAGAGGTCTAAAATGTACTCACAAGTAGTCATAGGTTTATTTAGTGAGTCTTAAAGCCTAGTTCCCCTTTGTGTACAATGGCTATCTTTCTGTGTATAATTTCATTGAGCCCATTTATAGGTCTTTAGCTTCTACCAGATTTTTACCAATAGGGTTCTTAATGAGGAGTCTCAGAAAGTCATCTGTTGGCACCATCAACAATGAGTATCTGTTCAGCGCTATGTGAAACTGCTTTTGTTGAGTTCACCAGACTGAGGCATTGTCTCTGGTCACAGTTTGTGCACCCCTTTGTCAGTGATGCAGAGCTCTCCATGCACATGTTCCTGACACTGATGTTTGTTCACATCCAGTCTTCAGGATGAGTAATTTTAATTATGAGTTCAATAGTACAGTACTGATTGGATTCACCAGAAAATATGTCTAGGTTTTAAAATAATAGGAATTGAGTTTAATGGTACATTAGAATCACATACTGTTGAACCCTTTTAAAAATAAGAGAATTATATCTCTCTAATGGATAAGCACCAGTTATCTAAAAATTAAAAGTGCATCAAGTCTCCTGACCCTCAGACTTAGGTTCCAAAACAGCTCATCATACGACTGGCCACCTTGTGGAAGCTTCATAGCCGATGTGGAAGATGATAAAAAAGGAGGAAAAGAAGCTTTTTTGGTAGCAATGAAAACCTCAGTTACAACTTTGAATTTCTAATATTGGGCAGTTTCTGGGTTTTATAATAGCAAAGGGGCATTTAGGATTCAGTTTCTCCATGAACAAACAATGAGATTATATAGCTATGAATATTGTTTTCTACTGGTGTATTGCCAGAAATAGATGCTTATTAGAAGTTCAGAAAAGCTGACTTATATTAAAATTGAAAAAGGTACATACAAATAATGGGACAGTAATGCTTACTTTACTTTATGCCTGTCTATCCTTCAGTATATTTCCATCCTATTCTAAGAGGGTTGGCCATAAACTTAGTTCCTGTGCCACTTGTACAGCTGCTAAAGCTGCTTGCTTGTGACCTGCACCATGGCACTGAGAGGAGTAGGCAACTTCATATTATGTGGCCTGCTGAGGAGAACCCTGACCTAATTGTCAGGAAGAGTCCTGGGTCCAGGCCATCTCTGTCATTAACTTAGGACAAGCATCCTAAACTGGACCTATTGAATTGTCAAGTATAAAGTGAGTTAGGTAGGAAAAAGAACCTTAAAGATCTTTTTCAAAGTGCAAGGCCCTGAGTTCAAACCTCATGGCTGCCAAAAAAAATCTTTTTCATCTTTCATATTCTGTTGTCCATACTAGCAAAATGAATATCCTGATCATGGCTTCTACTTTGATGCATTTATATTTTGGTCAGTTTTATGGAAAAGTGAAGTCAGAATCCTACTTAAATTCTACTTAATGTAGAAATTAACTGGATTAAGATGTGTATATTATCTCTCTAGTTTTATTCTTTTTGTCATATCAAATGTAAGTATAGGTATAAAGCAATCAACTCTTTTTATTTTCACCTAGAATATTTATGGAGCTATGGCTCAGGAATTGGCTTTTTCATTTGTTTAGATTCCCAGGTTTTAGAACTAATGGTGTCTTGTAAGACAGAGACTGAGAGGCAGGGGTAACTGGGGCTATAGCTCACTGGTGAGGCCATGGATTCAATCCCCACTGCCTAACAAAAAAAAAAAAAAAAGAGAGAGAGAGAGAAATGGGTGAGGTGAAAGCATACCAGTCAGCAAAGTGAAAAATGACTCTCCGTTTTTGCTCTGGATACATTCCTCCTCTACAAAGAAAATGTGTAACAGTGCAGCGTCACCAGTTGTATAGTGGGCATTGGATGGGAGGAGTAACTTTCCTGTTTTTGTAATTCACAGGATTGGATTTCCCATTGCCATGTGATTACAAATACAATTCACTTGTAACAATTCCATGTTTCTTACAAAATTCTGCTTATAGGTTTGTTGCTTGGCCCTACCTGCCTCTGGTGAATCTTTATATCACGATTAAAAGAGCTTGTCCCTTTAGCTATTCTCTTATGGCATGCTGGGATGTGTGAACCATTCTTCATAACTTGGGATGAAATGGAAAATATGTAAGCTAGTCTTCTGGGTTGACAGGGGGCAAGAGATGATTGTTCTGTGATCTCTCTAAATATTTACACTGACATTCTTCTGTAAGTATCACCATAATTATGCTGATTTTCCTTATCTTTATGTTGACAAATTGGTTTCTCTTTTTGATGTAACTCATAGAAATTTCTGCTAATATATCCTTTACATCTCCTCCTTTCTCACCGGTGTTCTCCTTCAGTCTGCTAGGTCAAAGAATAAGGACTTTCAAAAATGCACAGTAATTACAAAAATTCCAGTTTTAAAATCTTCAGAGGAGAACTTTTATACAGCAGTGATTTGGGCTAAGGGCTGTATTCTGAAAACATGGCAAGGAGCTGTCTAGTGATTGTGCATTTGTGTGTCACAGAGCTGATGCCCCCACTCCTGCTATAAAATTACAGACTCTTACCTAAAAAGGAAAATCCACAATAATGCCTTCAGTGCTTCTACATATGGAGTGGCCATTGCCAAAGGCAGAAAGAAAATTCTAATCTTTAATTTGTGCTCCACTAGTACTTTTTTATAATGTGCTATGATATGATAAGCTTTCCTGGGCTGGCAGCATAGCTGAGTGGTAGAGCACCTGCCTGGAAAGGAGTCACAGAAAACCACAAAACACACACACACACACACACACACACACATGCACGCACAAAAAACAGCTCTTGTTTTTTAATAATTATATTTAAGATAAATTAAATATAGTTAGGATTATGAATGTGTTCTGTATAGTTAATATCCATCATGAGTTTGGTTTTGAAAAAATCAACAATATAAAGTTGGATGGCATCACACATTTTTCTGGAAAGTCTTCCACTTCTACTTAAAGATAAGATGACAGCTCACTTTCCTGTTCTCTTTGATATGTAGGTCTCACTCACCAGATATTTATTGAGTGTATTTAGTGTATGCCAGACTCTCTGCAGACAGTGGTGAGCAAAGCCAGAGATGGTTCTTATCCTCACAGACTTAAAGTCTGGTGGGTGAAAAGACATGAAGTAAATAATCACTGAAATGCAAATTAGAGCAATGGTGAAAGAATTGTGTGTGTTGCTCAGGTCATACAACATCGTGGGGAGCTAACATGAAAGTGATGTTTAAAAATAAAGCCTGATGATATAAAATCAAAGCACTAAGTGCAGAGAGGATGGTAGTCAGAAGCATATATGGTGGCTCTTCATGACCAAGGCACTGAAAGTGGGCAGGTCTGACCGGAATGTCGTTGAAAGGGAGACTGATCAGTATGTATGCTGACTTGGGAAGTGAGATTGGCCAACTGGTTCCATATGCCAAATTCTTAGTCTTTTAAACTCAGTCACAGTAGTTCTTAGATGGTCTTGTTTGTAATCCTTTTTAGATTATATTTTGATTTTTTAAAATTATTGTACAGCAAAGCTTTTAACTCTGTCTCTTAGCATTACCCCTCCTGCTTTGGAGCAGACTGAAAGGGAAATAGACATCATGTTCTGATTTTTAATGTTCACTTGCAGTTATTTTGTTTTATATTTCATTCATATTTCATTTACATTCTTAAGCTTTTATTAACACTGGTTTTTCTGTGCTGTATTTCATTTTCACACTTGTTTTCATTATTTTGAGTTGAAATCCCATGTATCCACTTCTTTGTCTTTCCCTCTTTGTTCTAAAGTACATATCAGAGCCAGAAAAACACAGACAGGCCTGTGTGTCATGTTTAGTTGTATTGATTTCCTGATGTAAGTCTTTTGTTTTATGTGCAAAGATCAGCATATACCAAGTGGGAAGACAGGAGTAACAGTAGGAACTAGATTCTTTTTTTCTTCCACTCAGTGGAATGGGAACTCCTAAACTTTGTGATCACCAGTTTTAATTGCTTTAAAAAAATAAATAGCTACAAAATAGTGAAAGAAGAAGAAAAAAAGTGCAAATGTGACAGGATACTAGCAAAAGCTAGTTTGTTTGGAATGTAATGTTAGATCTGTAACTTGCTTTTTATTTATGTATTTCTGACTTAGCTTTTGGAAACAAAAGCAGACCCCATGGGAACCAGCTATCTTCTCCCTTAGCATTTATATTTTTATTTTATTTTATTATTTATTTATTTACTTATTTTGGTGTGGTCAGTCTCTCTACTGCTTAAGCCACACCTCCAGCCTTTTTTCCTGTGGTTATTTTTTCGATAGGGTCTTGCTGTTTGCTCAGGCTGACCTGGACCACAATCCTCCTATTTCACTCTTTCCTCTATAGCTGGAATGACAGGCACGTGCCACCACATCCAGCTTTTTTCAGTTGAGATGGGGTCTTGTGAAGTTTTTTTGCTTGGCTGGCTGGAACCACAGTCTTTCAATCTCAGCCTCCCATGCAGCTGGGATGACAGAAGTACCCCAACACACCCAGCTATTGGTTGAGATGGGGTCTCATGAAGTTTTTGCCCAGTCTAAGCCTCCTAAGTAGCTAGGATTACAGGCATGAGCCACCAGCACCAGCTTCTTTAACATTTATCTTGATGCCCATTCAGAATTTCCTTAAAGCTCTGGCTGCTCCACCTCTCTGCCTACATGTGTCTGCTTTCCTCGCCTTCGTTAGTCACCTTACCTCAAGATAATAGTCCTTAGAATAAAAATAAGGATGTACAATGCTGTAATGTGGAATTTGTTTTAGAGGTATTAATGCATTTCAGTCACATTCCCTTGCCTTTATTTATTTATTTATTTTTTTGTCTCCTGATTTCTGTTTTGTCTATTGGGAAGAAACTAAACATCTTGGTGATTCCTTACATTTAAAGGTTAAACTCTTCAATGGGTTCCTTTCCCTACTAACAGTATTCACAGAGCTTGAAAGTCTACTTCCAATTGTTACTCTTCTACCTACAATATGATTTTTATAGAGAGTAATCTGGTGTAAGTTGGTCTTTGTCAACTGCTTTGCTGAGCACTTACATTTGGTCATGTATTGTCCATGCTGAAAAAGCAGCTGGAGACAGTTTGAGAGGACAGGACTGAGAGGTACTCTTAAGACAAGGCCCAGAAGCCAGCTCAGTTTCAAGAGGATATTCTCAGTGAGGCTGAAAGCCCACCTCTCCCTCTGTGGAGTGCTCTGATCTTTGTCTCCTGGTTTCTCTCTCTAGGGCATTTGTGTACCTGAGCAATCTGCTGTATCCTGTGCCCCTGATTCATAGGGTGGCCATTGTCAGTGAGAAAGGGGAAGTGCGGGGATTTCTGCGTGTGGCTGTACAGGCCATTGCAGGTAGGTGACCCTCGATGATTGTAGGTTCTTGTCTAGAGACCAAGTAGACCAACTATGTGGGCCACACTTCATCACACACACAAATGGTGATGAGTTGTCCAACTTGGAGAGGACCTTGATTTGATTGCCTCCTACTTTCTAGTTTTTCCCCAAGTATCCTAAATTGATTTTGTTTAGTCCAGGCTATTTTTGAATATGGGGTAAAGGGATTTTCTTCAATATGAAGAACAACTCTTGGGGTGACTTTGTAAAAGTGATGGGCATTTTAGCTGATCATGGTGGTGCACATCTGTGATCCCAGCACACAAGGGTCTGAGATGGGAGGATCATAAGTTAAGAGGCCAGCTTGGGCTACATGGTGAGACCCTGTCTCAAAAACAAAACAAAACAAACAACCCAGTGATGGGTGTTTTTAAAAATGTATCTTAACTGTTTCAGAAGTAAGGGATTTTCAGTACTGTTTCTTGCCTAATTTTCTCTCAGGGCATTTCTGATAAGACGTTTCTTTAGGTACTGTTTTGGAGTACATGGAACAAAATTCTGCTGCTTCCAACTTTTCTGTGACCCAGCTAATATTCTGAGCAGAGAATGTGGCCATTTCCTTTGTTTCTCTGTCTCAACTTCCAAATGCTGCACTGTGTTTAGTGACCATTAAGACTTCTTCTCATGCAAACCTGCCACACAGTCACCAATGTTGAGTTTATGGAAGTCTCCTCCACAAGAACAGTATAATATTTTCAAATATTTGTTGTATATTATTGAATACAGTCTTGCCAAGATGGGAAAGCATCAGTATTTCTAGGTATGATATTTGGACAACTTCAAGAATGAAACCAATTCTTTACCAACCAGTCTCACTTGAGCTAAGGAAGCTAGTAAGATCTACATGAATACAGTTGGAAGTAGCAAGTGTACTTCTGAAAAAGGACTTTGCTGTTTATTTTATAATCCAATAAAGTCACTCTCCCTCCTCTCTTGCGGGTAGTCTCATTTGATGTTTGCTGGCTTTTTTTTCTACTTAGCGGATGAAGAAGCTCCCGATTATGGCTCTGGAATTCGACAGTCTGGAACAGCTAAAATATCTTTTGATAATGAGTATTTTAATCAGGTGAGAAACTTTTAAATAAAAAAGAATACCTTAAGGAAAGGGAGGGAAGTAGATGTCCAGCACTGGGGGCCAATTTCCTTGCCTAGAACTGTAAAGTAGGATGCTGGTGAGCCCAGCGTTGTTGAGTAAGATATAGACATTCCAAAAACTTACAAAGGTTAAAAAACCCAATGACTATATGTTAGTGTACTGCATTTTCTCAGTTCTTAATTCACATAATTTTGTAGTCACTTATTTGTTGGGCAAAAACATAAGTAAGGAAACTGGGGGAGGGGTGTGGGGGGTTATACTGCTTCATCTTATATCTACCCCTGCCTTGCTTTTAGAGTGACTTTTCTTCAGTTGCAATGACTCGTTCTGGTCTGTCCTTGGAGGAGCTGAGAATTGTGGAAGGTCAGGGTCAGAGTTCAGAAGTTATTACTCCTCCAGAAGAAATCAATCGAATGAGTGACTTGGGTATGTAGAGAGAAATTATTACTATAATAGGGACAATCTTAAAGAGGGGAAAATATTGGCCACTGTCAAGGGGTGTTTGCTTTCATCGTTGCTGTCCAGAAATGAACAGAATGCCCAACTCCTCCCTCTTTGCATAATTTGAACTAAATGTGTTCATTTGACCTCTTTAGATTTGAAGTCAAACACTTTGCTCGATGGTAAGATGGTAATGGAAGGGTTTTCTGAAGAGATTGGCAACCACCTGAAACTGGGCAGTGCCTTCACTTTCCGAGTCACGGTATTGCAAGCGAGTGGGATCCTTCCAGAGTGTGCAGACATCTTCTGTCAGTTCAAGTAAGTGGTTCTTTTGCTCTGCCGTTAAGTCAGAGCCTCTGTGTTCTATAGAGTGCTTACACACGTGGGGTATTAATGCTCTTGGGAGATGAAAGACTACCAGTCTCCGAAGGAAAATGCTCTTTTCACCTAAGATGGGCATAAGAACCAGAAACATGCACTAGAGTGACACAGGGTTCCTTGTGGGGAGGACTGTGCCATACATTCCACTGAGGAGTCTATGAGGACTGTCTACGCCAGGTATATAGTGTCTAGGCTCTATTACAGATTAGTCTGTTAATTAATTTTTTTATGCTTTTCATGCTGAAAAGATGTGGCTCCAGTCAGAAATTTTGCCTGTTTTAATACTTGGAAAAAGGAAAATTCACCTAACATAAAAAAGAATAATTTTTTTTTTTTTTTTTTTGCTGGGCGCCTCACACCTGTAATCCTAGCTAATCAGGAAGCAGAGTTCAGAAGGATCGCCATTCAAAGCCAGTTTGAGCAAATATTCATGAAACCCCATCTTGAAAAAAACCCTTCACAAAAAAGTGCTTGGTGTAATGGCTCAAGTGGTAGAGTGCCTGCCTAGCAAGCATGAGATCCTTAAGATCAAACCCTACTACCCACTACTGCCAAAAAAATAAATAATTTTTTAAGCTAGGTGTGGTAATAAACACCTGTAATCTCAGCAATCTGGAGACTGAGGCAGGAGTATTGAGAGTTCGAACCCAGAGCAACCCTGTCTCAAAAAAAAAGGAAAGGAAAGAATAAACTTCCACATCAACTGAGAAAAGCTAGCATGTAGAGAAGGTGCATTAGTTTCATGTGTCTGTCCTGTGACCCTTTGGATTCCTATCCTCTGTGTGCCCTCTTTTAAGATCTCCATAAGAAAACAATGTTTTCATTTTGTCTTTTCTTTTTTGGTGCTGGGATCGAACCCAGGGCCTCGCGCATGCTAGGCAAGCACTGTACCACCGAGCTACATCCCAGCTCTAGAAAACAATTTTTTATAAATCTTAAGTTTTCATCACTCCAAACCATCAATGTATTTTTCAATACAGGCTGCAGTACAAGAGAAAGAAGCCTGACCCATTCCATACCTAAAGCCCACAGTTTGCCTCTGCTGCCACCAGAAGGTTGCTTTGGAGTTCTGCCTCCTTTACACCTCCATATGATCTGAGCCCTGGCCTTTCTGTAGGTCCCAGTGCAGCTTGTGAAGCATTACTTTTGTATAGGTTTTAGCCAAGTCCTAAATAAGGGTGATCACCACATCATAAGCCACTAATGACGTTTGCTGTAACTCATGATTGTCATTGAAATACTAGCCAGCTTATTAGGGAGGCTGACGCAGGAGTCCTTGTGATAGATATTTCTATCTGGCAATAAATCTTTATTTCAGACTAATAATAGGGAGAGAGAACCATAAAGTCTATCTGTGAAAATAAGTAAACATAGCTCATTAATTTCACCAGTATTTTGAACCTTCTGTGTGTCAAGCCCTGTGGGAAGACACTTGCCATCTGTCAGGGAAACAGGCACATAAATGCATTATTATAAACTGTGAAATCATGACTGTTGTGGAAAAGTAGATTCCTAGTGCCATGGAAACATAAAACTGTCAGGGTAAGTCAGGGAAGACTTCTTGGAAAAGGCAACATTTGAATCCACTATTGCTAGGTGTTAGAGAGACTCCTAGGTAATAGTGTTCCTTGTAGAAGCTCTAGTTTGGCAAATTTTTTCTATACAAAATGATTTTATTATTTTTATTTTCAGAAAAAAAACTTCTGCAAAAGAACAATAGTTTGTTGAGTTCACCTTACTCAATCTAAGGCATTCTTGCATAATATATCTACCTAGCTAAGAAGTGGTCAGGGTCAGTTAACATTTTAGTCATTTTTTAAAAATGAAACTGAAATGCCATCTGTTTATGGGAAATATTCTTGACAAAGAAATCTGAGTAACTTGGCTCTGAATAACTTAAAGAATCTGCCTGAGTAGTATGCTTATCGTAGGATCCAAGTTCAGCTCTTACAACAGATCCTGATGAGACTGTTTAGTTCAACAGTCACCTGTCTTATCTTTTTATGAAGCTTTTTGCATCGCCATGATGAAGCATTCTCCACCGAACCACTCAAAAACAATGGCAGAGGAAGTCCCCTGGGATTTTACCATGTGCAGAATGTGAGTGCCGTGGACATTTTTGCTAAGCACATTGCGGGTTGATGGTTCTTTGGCTTTATGGGCTGAGGAGGGGTGCTAATGTGAGTCATGAGCTGCCCTTTGCACTAGGGGGAGGGGCTCTGTAGAGAGAATAGACATAGGGGGATTGGCCAGAGCAGTCAGGTAATCCTGGGGAGCCAGCAGCCTCTTTTCTGAATTATAGAGTATGGGAGGTGGTCCACCAGTGAAACCTTCCAGCAGCTTGAATGTATGCGTTGTCGTAGAAAAGTAGGCATGTTTAAGATCAATTTTGTTTAAGTTAATGCATTGTCCCCTTAAACCCTAGGATACTTATGTGTTTTGGTTGCAAATTATGCAGGAGATATTAAAGCTATTTAAGATTCAGAGTCTGTTTCCTTTGTGGCCAATACTATGATTAACCTATTAATACCCCTTACAACTGTCTTCCCACACAGAGGAAGAAAACAGGTCTTCCATCTGTAGTATGAAATTTCACTCAAATTCAGTTCAAAATTGTCATCACAATAGCTAATGTTCGTTGAGAGTTTATTTTGTGTAGTCTGTTCTGAATATTTTCTTTGCCATTTAATTCTCATCTTTATACCTTAACCCTATGTAACAGCTAAAGTAACTGAGGCAGTAAGCACCTAAAGTCAGTCGCTAAGGTCACAAAGCTAAGCAGAGATGAATTTAAACACAGAGAAATGTGACTAGTTTCCAGGATCTTCACTGCCTCATGAAACTGCTGTCTTTTTCTGGCTGATTACGTTTGATGATAGGAGTGTGCGTGTGTCTGAGAGATTCTGATCAGCTGCTGTGCACTTGTCTGGGAATGCAGATGAGTCGCAGGTGCCCCCAAGGATCTGAGAATTATGATGGGACACAAAATGCAGTGCTACAGCCTGGAGAGACATGAGAAAGTACTTATTAGATGCAGTGGGGGTAGAGTAAGGGAAAATTACTTCTATATGGAAAGATATTTTAAGTTACTTTTAAGTTACTTTTTTGCTTTCTGAAGGATGCAGTATAAGTAAGAAAGAAAAGGTGTGTCAGACTTGGCATCATGCCTGGCTCTCGTCCACAGACAGTATGTGCTTTCTTATTATTGTTAGTATTTTTGCTGGGCCTTGAAATGTGGGAATGACTTAGGGCCATGGAGACATGGAAGGCCTTCCTTAGGGCTGCAGCCTAGGCCAGTTCTTTGGTACAGTGGAGGAGAGGCCGTTGGAAGGAGCAGCAGGCGAGTTCGATTGAGCTGAAATAGTAAGGGTGTGAAGGGCAGCAGGGGTGAGTCAACTAGGGCACATTGTAGAGGGTTTGAAAGCCTGAAACCTAGTAAAGTTACTTCAGCATGGAAAAGCATGCGGGATGTGGTGGTATATCTGTAATCCCAGCCGTTCAGAGGTGGAGGGAGAAGGATCTTGAGTTTACAGCTAGCCAGGCAAAGTTATGAGGACCCTATCAGAAACAAAATAAAAACAAAAGAGCTGGAGGCCCTGGGTTCAATTCCCAATACTGAAAAAAAGTTGTAGAATGAAAAGCATTCTGTCTTTTGGTACAGGAACACTATGTAATAAAATACCCAGCACATACAGGACACTGCTAAAGTCCTAACTGAAGCAGAAAAATGTACTTTCTTATGTCTCTGTAATCTCATTTGACTTTATTCCTTATTAGATTGCAGTGGAGGTCACGCAGTCATTTGTGGACTACATCAAAAGCAAGCCTATTGTATTTGAAGTGTTTGGGCATTACCAGCAGCATCCCCCTCATCTGCAAGGGCAGGAGCTTAACAGGTTGGACCAGATTTTTAAAGCTTTTGTTGTACTGTTATGGTTTTTAGTTCCTCAGTTGCTGGAAAGGAAGATATCTTTGAGGGATTAAGATAACTAACTGGCAGTTTTATGTATTATCCTGTGTTTCCTCTTTTTTTTTTTTAATTATTTGGAGATGAAGTCCTGTGTTTCCTCTTTAAAAAGATCTCTGCCTTTTTCTATCTACTTAATTTTAATTATTGAGGAAGTTGAATTTTATCCAGATGTCTTTGAATGCCATTTTTTGTAAGAAGAGACTTTGCATGGGGTAGAAAGTTGGAGTAATAGGACTATAACATAAAAATTGTGTACAGTTGTTTTTAACAACCTTCAACTTTATGAAGCAGAAGCTGTAAATGCAATCCCCAGCACTCAGGAGGCAGAGGCAGCAGGATCTCAAGTTCAAGGCTAGCTGGGTTATCGAGAGAGTCCCATACAATGTCTCAAAAACAAACAAAATGATGAGGAGAGCAACAGTGAGGCTTTTTTGAGTGTGGCAATGTCAGTGTTAGAGGAAATTTCTTACTTCATTTATTAGCTACAATTTACATGGAGACTTTTATTAAAATGTGCTAGTGTGTTTCACTATGTGGGGTTATGTTGTGTATCTGATGTCATGCCAGAGTTGAAAGTGCAAAGATGCATTTCCTTAAAGGGATTTTAAACATGCCATTAATATCAAAATCCACCTCTTTGGAGTCCTGAAGAAGCTTGTCTTTCTTTGCAGTCCACCTCAGCCGTCTCGAAGATTTTTCCCTCCGCCTATGCCACTCTCCAAACCAGGTGAGCAGCAGCTGCACTCTGCCTGATGTTCTCTGTGTAAACATCTGTTCTAAATGATTCCAGATAAAAATCACCCTGGAATTCTTTCTCCTCTTTTGTGGAACTTTACCTATTCCTGTGTCTCTTGCATTCATCTGACAGGAGCTACCATTCTTGGTTCTTGATAGTTTTTTTTGGTGATTCTGGGCCTCGCTTGTGCCATTCTGTCAGTCCTTTTTGGGGTTTGGTATTTTTGTGGTAGGGTCTCCCTTTTTGCCCAGGCTAGCCTCCAACCGCAGTCCTCCTGATCTGCTTCCCAAGTAGCTAGGATTACATGCCTGAGCCACCTTGTGCCTGGCAGGTTCTTGATTTAAGATAAGGGGTCAGAAACAGTAGGGCTTTGTCTCTGCCAGCTCTCTGTCTTCCTATTGCAGGTTTTGGTAATTTCCCTTCTCCTAAGTTTCTGCTCTGTTTGTTACTCCCCTGCTGGTGACTGGACATTTCTTTGCATATTATTTTTACTCTGCACGTTCAATTATGTGATGGGGTTTGTATTTTATTTTTGGTTAGCACATAATATCGTAAATACTTAAGAAGTGCAATGTGATATTTTTGTAACTCTACACATTGTATAATACATGTATACATTAGCATAATCAACATACCATCTGTTAAACATTTATCATTTATTTGTGGTAAGAACCTCCAAAGTCCTCTCTCTTATCTGTCTTGAAATATATATTACTGTTAATTGTAATTGCTCTACTGTGCACTAGAACACCAGAGCTTGTTTCTGCTCATTTATCTTGTTTTTCTTTTTCTTTGTTTATTGTCATCCTTTTTCCTCACTGTTCACTTGCCACATTCCCACCCCACCCTGTGCTCATTCTCCACCGTCCTTCTTCCTTATCCCCATTGGCCTTCAGACCATGAAAGAAAGATTGCGCTGATTTGCTTTCTCATGTCTGGCTATGTGACTATGCATGTCTTGGACACATTTTCTGAGCACGCCAGTGTGCTTGCATCCTCTGCTGTTGCCACCTTCCAGAATGAGGCTGAACCATTGCTGCCTTTTCTCTTTCTGCCAGTTCCCAGCTGCCAGAGTGAGAGGGCACCCAAACAAGATGGTTAGTAGCTCAATTAGCTCTGCTGTAGACATAGAACCAACCTGGGCTTGTCCTAAGCCTAACTCTCCAAGCAGAAACACCGTTGTTTGCATGTGCTCCTTGAGCACATTGTCACCACATCATTACTTCCCCTTTAGGAAGATCTTAGGATGAGCTTTCTCTACCTGTGCTTCTTTCACATCACCCTAGGGAGTGATGTCTTTGTTTTTGTTCAAGATAGTATTTTTAATTTTGATGATTTTTTATCAGTACTTGGTTTTTATTTGTTTCTTTGTGGTGCTGGGGATTGAATCCAGGGCCTTGATCATGTTAGGCAAACACTCTACAACTGAGGTACACCCCCAGCCTGTTTCGTTTTGTTTTTTAGAGCTTTATGATGTACAAGGCTCTCTCTGCTGTCTGTCCCACGCTGTTCTGTTCTGATCTAACACCACGCCACAAAATATGAGATTCTAGAATGGAAAGGACTTTTAATGGTTTTGTGAGCATTTATTTTGCACAAAACCTGCTTTGTTATCTTTGGAAATAGTCTTTTGAGAAGGACAAAAGTTGGCTATTTTTCTTACTGTCTGTATTAGAGGGACACATAGTTCCTGGTGAAGTTTCTGGAGTCTACATTGAAATCTGTCCACTGATTTTCTGCCTTTCCCGAGTGTGTCCTTAAAAACTGGTGTTAGAGAAGTTTTTGCTTTTGCTGAGTAAACTTGGACCAGTTTGTGACTTCTTACAAAATTTTTTAAAGTTCCAGCCACCAAGTTGAATACCATGAGCAAAACCAGCCTTGGCCAGAGCATGAGCAAGTATGACCTTCTGGTCTGGTTTGAAATCAGTGAACTGGAGCCAACAGGAGAGTAAGTCCAACTTTCTCAGTTTTTAAATATAGGAGAGTGTTTCAAAATTAACAGAATTCTGACTCTGTCTTCTATTTACACTCAAAAATCATTATCAAGTTCCAATTTTGAGTTAAATTTTAGTGGTCCTGGTTTTTTTTTTTTTTTTTTTTTTTTACTTAGAACCATCTATCCAGTATTAGTAACTAAATTTGCCTTTTTGTTAGCAATAGCAAGCTGGTGGAGGTTGTGAGGAGACCACTAATAACGATTTTATTTGGAGCAAAGCAGAGGGAACAGAGAACCCAGAATATGGTCAAGTGCAAATTACTGGCCTCAGTGCGGGGCATGGGGGCGGGCTGTTTCCATAGACCAAGGTGTAATTTTTTTCCATCACTGGGGAGGCTGCCCAGAAAGTGTAGGATATTTTGCAGTATCTCTGGCCTCTACCTACCAGATGCCAGTAGCCCCTCCCTCAAGTTGTGACAATTAAAAATGTCTCTAGGTATTGCCACATGTGCCCTGGGGGTCAAAAATCACCCCTCCCAAGGCTCCCATTGAGAACCACTGTCCTAGGTTAGTGAGATCGACATAAGTTTACTTGTCTTTGAGTAAGTGATTAGTATAATAATTATTTTAGTTCTTTCTATAACTACACAAAAAAGACCCTACTCCTGAAACAGGCCAGAGGCTGTATCAGTTCATATAAAAGGCGGGGTATAAATGTCACCTAATAGTCCTCTATGTGTAGTGCTGAGAACCACCATCATGTTCATCTATCACTATACATTTGTCATGGCCCTCCTGTAGATAGGACACTGTGTTAACAATATGCAGTTGGCAGTAGTGGAATTTGACTTCCCATAAATGGCATTATGAGTGAGAAGTAGTTACTGTAATAGTATCTACTGAAGTAATTGCTTTCTGGGTCTTAAAAAAACTATCTAAAATCTGAAATTATCTATTTCTTATTTCCTATTGATTGCTATTGCATTTTTACATTATTTATTGAACTCTTATTATGCAAGGGGCATAGGTGGATCCAGAAGATGTTACTGTCCTTGGAGCACTTCATTTGAGTAACGATGAGACATGCATGTATGGAAAGGGTTATAGCTAAAAATGGCTGTGTGATGAAATCCAACATGGGGTGAGAAAGAAGGGATCAGAATTAGAAAAACGAAGATCGCCTCACAGTGAGGTAGCCCTGACTTCTGCTTCCTCATTTCTTCTTTCATAGGTATATCCCAGCCGTGGTTGACCATACAGCAGGCTTGCCTTGCCAGGGGACGTTTTTGCTTCACCAGGTACTAAAGCGGGAGCAAAATAGAGCCTAGGAGGGAACATCAGAAAGAGTTTAGAATTACTTTTCTTTTTGTTTTGAGACAGTCTCACTAGGTAGGCCAGCTTGCCTCAAACTCACAATCCTCCTTCCTCAGCCTCCCAAGTATTGGGATTATAGGTGTGCACCACTGTGCCCAGCTAGAAGTTCTTTTGGAGGGAAGGGGAGCAGAAGTCTTAATGGGGATAGAGAATAAAAGTTTCAATGGACTAAAAATCCGATTTTGAAATGTATGTTTCTCTTTGGTAAATCAAAAATAAATTCAAAATGCAATATAGAGTGGTACATTCCTGTAATCCCAGCACTTGGGAGGCTGAGGCAGAAGGATCACAGTTTGAAGGTCAGCGTGGGCTGCCTTGAAAGGTGCTGTCACAAACAAATAAGTAAATTCAGTCAGTGCTCAAAACTATTTCTGGCCCAGGTGGTCATGTTGCTGGGAGTCCCCTACTCTAGGACATACAATCAGGGCACCTCTCTTAAAACCATATCAGTGCCGGGTGCCAGTGGCTCACGTCTATAATCTTAGCTACTCAGGAAGCAGAGATCAGGAGGATCGTGGTTCAAAGCCAGCCCGGGCAAATAGTTCGTGAGACCCTACCTCGAAAAGCCCTTCACAAAAAGGGGCTGGTGGAGTGGTTCAAGGTGTAGGCCCTGAGTTTAAGCCCCAATACTGCAAAAACAAAAACCCCACATCAGCATCTGCCCAGTCCCTGACCCACTCCCCTTGGTTTAGAGTAACAACATGGACAGCTTTTCCCTTCCTGTGGCACAGTTTTCCTTCCTACCAAGCCCACACCACCCAGTCTAGAAAACAGATTGCCCAGCTGAGCTGCAGTGTTCCCTTTACCCAGGGCATCCAGAGAAGGATCACAGTGACTATTATCCACGAGAAAGGGAGTGAGCTCCACTGGAAGGATGTTCGTGAATTGGTGGTAGGTGAGTACATCCATAGGCTGAGGACAAAGCCTAGCTTTTTAGCAATGTCATTATTCCCTAGATGGAGCACCAGGAACGTGTGGAACAATGTCCTGGAGAACACAGAGAAGGCAGAGAGAGGCCTTGAGTTTGAAACTCTTGATTGCTGGGGGTGTGGCTCTGCAGAGCACTTGCCTGTGGAGAGTCATGCAGCATCCTCTGCTTAACCGAATGATCTCCAAGCACCTGAACTTACACAGACTGGAAAGTCTCCTTTTGGCTTCGTGAATTTGTCTTATTTTTGATGTTCCCATATGGTTTCTTTACCCTTTCTTGTAGGTCGGATCAGGAGTAGGCCTGAGGTGGATGAAGCTGCAGTCGATGCCATCCTGTCCCTGAACATTATCTCTGCCAAATCCCTCAAGTCATCCCACAGCTCCAGCAGGTGGGACATCTCGAGGAGTGGGGTGTGCCAGCCCCCGTGGGGGATTCCTTGTTTGTTAGTAACTGCTGGTGCAGATGATCAAGCTAATTCCCTTCTCATTTCAAAAGTCTCTACTTCCCATGCTTGACCTACCCTACCCTCCAAAAAGAAAGAAAGAAATGATTGGAGATACGTGTGTGTGATCAATTACCCTTAGAGAATGTAAATGATCTTTCCTATGTGAAGTTTGAGTAGCTGTAACACAGTGAGTGATAAAGAAAACTCATCCTTCTACCCAAGGGATTAAAAGTAACAGATTAGGGTCTCAGGTTAGGCTCAGTTTAGATGCTTACCCAGCATCCACAAGGCCCTGATTCCATCCCTGCACTGCACACACACACACACACACACACACACACACACACACACGTAAAAGTGCAAGTGAGTTATTGCTAAGATTGTGTTTTCCAGTGAAATGGTTGCAGTGGAGAAAGGTTTCCCAGTCATAAGTAGCATGGAAATAATGCAGCCTCTTGTGCTTAGTTTTTGCTCTTGCCTAGTAAAGGCTCAGTTAGTCTCAGTGTTGCTTCTCATTTTCATTGTAATTAAGTATAAACTCTTATGACCCAGATTGGCTGCTGTCAGTAATGGATTTTATTTTATAATCAAGTGATGACAGACAATTCATAGAGTACATAGCCATGCTATACTGAAACTAAACCTCCTGGGTCTCCTTACCTCAGCCAGGAAAGGAGTGAGACCACTGTCGTGGAGACTCCATCTCCTTAGTTGGAAGGGCTGGGAAACAGGCGGCCACGCGCTCTAACGCGGGCTGAGAACATTGCCTTCGCTTTACAGGACTGCTCTGTACTTCTCTAACTGCTCCTGAAAAGTGTGCGCATATCTCTGTTGGGGAGAGGGACAGAAAATAAGACAATAGACAGAACCAGAATGAAAAGTTTAGACCAGGATTAATTTCTTTCCTTTTGGTACAGTTTACATACAAAACAAAAAAGGAACAAACTTCTGCTTGCTTTCTTGCATATAAGAAGAACAGGTAGGAGCTATGGAAAGAGGAAGAGTGTGAAAGGGTGTGTGTGCTTGGGGAAGGGGGTTGTGGAGATAAAAAGGGGTGCATTGACTCTCCCTGGGCAGAAGTATGAACAATACATACCACTTCTCTCTCCTGCTAGACATTTATTGCCGGTGGTCAGCTGGCTTTCATCATTACATTTTCTTTGCAGCTTTGAAAACTGTACCTTAAATTTCCTTAGGGTACTTAGCAAAATACACAGAGAAAGATTTTGTGTCAAGTTTGCCTGCCTTAGGAGTAACCTTGAAAAATCTTTTGACTCAAGCCCAGCAACAGGTCAGGGGCTGTAAGAAATGAATTTGGTTTTGTTAGAAGCAACTAATCTTACATAATAGAAGTTTAGAGTTAATCAAAAAGTTGACTGAAGTCAAGAATAATGAGAAAGTAGACATCCTAAATTTTTTTTAAGCTATATATATGCACATTCATTTATCTAGCCCTTGCTGTAGGACCAAAGCCTTTCCTTTAACTGTAGGGTTACCACACCCATAATTCATCAATGATTTTCACTTTGATGGAGCAGTTTGAAGGAAGCTGAGTCAGGAAGATCACAACTTTAAGTAGTGAGACCCTGTCTCAAAAAAAAAAAAAAAAATCAGACTGGAGTTATGGCGCAAGTGGTAGAGTACCTGTAAGCACAAAGCCCTGAGTTCAAATCCCAGTCCTACCAAAAAAAAAAAAACCATTGAACTCATATAACCTTACCAGCTGTTTTTAAACAACTCACAATTATCAGTTTTTAAAAAAACATTTAAATTAGTTTTCACTGAACCAATAATTCTGTTGGCCTTCATAGTTTGTTGATATGCTTAGTGTTTAATTAAACTAGGTAATTATAATAATAAGCAGAACTGGCATAAAGAGGTTTGGGACCAGATATGTGCTATTGACAATAAGCAAGTAACTCAGTTATTTGGAGCTAGTTGTCTGGGCATATGAGATATTTCTTTAGTTTAGAAAGTTAAGAATTGATATTTGGGGGAGACAGAACATAGGCTAATATGATGAGTTACAAATGAGTTTGGCTGGAGGGGGTGGGGGTAGGGGGGAGAAATGCCCCAAGCATTGTATGCACATATGAATAAAAAAAACCAAAAAACAAATTAGTTTGTCTAAGAAAACTTTAGTTCTTAGTTCTAGTTGTCTAAGGTTTAATTTTTTTTTCTCTTTTTTTCTTTTGGTGGTGGTGCTGGGAGTTGAACTCAGGGCCTTGCGCTTGCTACGTAGGTGCTCTACCACTTGAGCCACTCAGCCAGCCCAGCCAAAGCTTAATGTTTTAAGTTGAACTCACAATCCTCCAAATTGGGTGTATTATGTATGCATTTTAGAGGGCTTTTCTAATACATTAATAGTGAGCATAATTGAGAAGGATCATTATTTCTTTTCTTTCTAGTTGTACATTTGTTAGCTAGTTGACTTGGTTTTCTCTTAGTTCCTTGGCACTTTCTTACCATTCCCAAAACTAAATCCCCACTGAAAGGGTTATTAGTAGAGGTGGTCTCCATATTCCCTCGTATGTCAAGTGTTTTTCTTAATTGAAGGTCTCAGGAGAGGGACTATGTCATTATAAACCTGTATCAGATTGTATCTTAGGGTTCTCTGTTAATTGTCTGCCCACTTGAATTTACTTTGTTTATTACTCTATTTGTCTGATTTATGTATTTTTTTTCTTTTCTGTTTCTCTTTCTGTTTCTTTTTTTGGTTGCTGCACTAACAAGCCTTTTCTGTTTTTGCAGGCTCTTTCTTGATAAGGATATTCCTAGGTATTTTCTGTTTGTTTTTTTGTACTTAAAGATTCTAGTTTATCAGAATGCTTTATGCCTTATGTTGTTCTGATTGCTATTTTAATTTAGCAGCTTATTCCCCAGGCAAACCTAGCTGTATCTAGGATAGAGCAAAAACTTCTTATTCTGTAATGTAAGACTGGTCTTTGTACTTGGGTTTTTCTGATATATGTACATTTTTGATAAAACTTCTTAAATGGTTTTTAGAGTTCTGAATTATTTTCTCGTTCTCTTTACTAGACTTGCCCATTTATTCTTATGCCCCTTCAAGTTTTCTTTCCTCTTCTGCATTACGAAGTAGAACATTCCTCCTCTCATTTCATATGGAATCTTAGGCTTTGCCTCTAATTCCCTGCTTACTTTGTTTTTTGTTTTCTTTTGTTTTTGTCCCCTTCCTATTCGGCAGTAGTGACTAGCTTTGCTGTTTAGGTCACTGAGTCTGTAATAGGAAATGTTTCATATATTCTTAAAACATTTCTCTTTCTCCTATCAGTTGCTTATTTTACCTATTAAAAAAAAAAATCCTAGCAGTGTGCCTGTGGCTCACACCTGTAATCCTAGCTGCTTAGGTGGCTGAAATCTGGAGGATCTTGGCTTGAGGCACTCCTGGGCAAATAGTTTGTGGGACCCCATCTCCAGAATAACTAGAGCAAAATGGACTGGAGGTGTGGCTCAAGTGGTAGAGCTCTTGCTTTGTAAGTGCAAAGCCCTGAGTTCAAATCCCACTCAGTCCACCCAAAAAAAAAAATTCTGGTTTAGTAGTGAAGAAAATCCTCATGCCCCCTCCCATCTCTCTCTCTCTCTCTTTCTTTCTTTCTTTTTTTCCTCTCTCTCTCTCTCTCTCTCTGTTTGACTTGCTAGGCAAATACTCTTAACACTTGAGCCTTTCTGCCAGCTCTCTTTTATGTGTATGTGTGTGTGGTACTGAGTATTGAACATAGGGCCTTGCATTTGAGCTCTACCACTTAAGCTGTGCCCCCAGCACAGTAGGCTTATTTTGTTGAGATGGAGTTCACACTAAATTTTTTCCCAGTCTGTACTCAAACAGCAATCTTTACAATATTGAACTCATTAGTAGCTAGGATTATAGTAGTGAGTCACTGCATCCTGCCTTCCTATTTCTCTTTGATTTAGAGAAGAAAACTGAAGGAAGCTTTACATGACAGTCTAGTCTGAACTCTTATTTGGCTGATATAATGGACTTACATCTTAGTCTGGATTCCATCCAGTTCACATTTCAAAGGTTCTCCTAGTGAACTTAAAAGGTCTCACCAGAGGTGGAAGCATGGGCTCAGTGGTGGAATACATGGCTTAACACATGGGTTCTGCCCTGGCACTGCAAAAAAAAAATAATAATAATAATTAAGTAAAAAGAGGAGATGGGCACCAGTGCTTTCCTCTAGGAGATGAAGGTCTTTCTGTTGTTAGATTGAGATAATGGAAAGTGCTGGTGGTTGGCATAGAATTCATTAGATCAGTGACAGTAGTAGTACCTGGACTAAGATGTCAGCTGCTTTGGGTTCACTCCTTCATGTCTTTCTGATCTCAGGACCTTCTACCGTTTTGAGGCCGTATGGGACAGCTCCCTGCATAACTCCCTTCTTCTGAACCGAGTGACACCCTATGGAGAAAAGATCTACATGACCTTGTCAGCCTATCTGGAGGTGAGGCGAGTCAGCACTTCAGGGGCTAAGAACAGCCAGCCCAGAGCAGTGGGCAAATTGCAGAGGAACCAGTGAAGCTTCAACTTGTTTTGTTCTTTCTTCATCCACATCCTTAACCGATTTATTCGATGACACTTTATACTGAGTGATCTCATCATATTAGACTCTATCCTGGGCTCTACTTAGTCAAAAGAACACAAGTTTTATAATCACGTAAGCTTTTGTAGCCCAAGCACCATTCTTTCAAGAATCCATGACTTTAAGAAAACTGCACCCCTTGTTTTCAGTGTTGTGACAGAGTCTAGTAGAGGTTTAACAACCCAGGTCCTGGAACCAACCTGAGTTCAGATCTCTGTGCTGCTGCTTACTGCTGCTGTATCCTTGGACAAGCTCTCTGTGCCTCTGCTTCCTCATCTATTAAATGGGGAAAATAATAGCATTTAACCTCAGAGGAAAATAAATACATCTATCAGAAATACCACCCAACCTTGCACCTATTATCTGTTGAGTTGCAGTTGAAATATTTAGTGGAGCAGAAGCCTTCCTGTCCCCACAGCTGGAACTAGCTTTCTAAATATGCTGCTGAGCAGCCTCTGGTCACAGGTACTCTGCTTGCAGTTAATCAGCACCCACTCTTGTCTGCTTTTAGCTGGATCATTGCATCCAGCCAGCTGTCATCACAAAGGATGTGTGCATGGTTTTCTATTCCCGAGATGCCAAGATCTCACCACCACGCTCTCTGCGCAGCCTGTTTGGCAGTGGCTACTCGAAGTCACCAGACTCGTAAGTTTTTTAGATGAGTTTAGTTTCAAGTTTCTTTACTCACTACAGCAGAATCAGCAGTCCTTAGGCATCTCCAGCTTGCCATTTCAGGTTGCTTTATAACATATAAACCACTTAGGAAACTTGTACCTGGAATACAGTGACTTGCATGCTGGCATTTAATAAAATGCTGATGGATGGATGAGTTAATAAAAAAAGGGAAGAAAGAATATTACTTTATGAACACTTCCAAAACAGTTTTCCAGGGACTAAATGCCATTATTAATGTTTCTAACCAATTGCCATTAGAATATTCTTCTTTTAAGATTTATTATGTGTACTTAAGACATACAAAAATGTATCAAGAATAATAGTATGGAGCTGGGTGCCAGTTGCTCACTCCTATAATCCTAGCTACTCAGGAGGATTATAATTTGAAGCCCAGGCAAATAGTTTGCCAGACCCTATCTTGAAAAAAATCCATCACAAAAAAGGGCTGGTGGGGTGGCTCAAAGTGTAGGCCCTGAGTTCAAACCCCAGTACCACAAAAAAAAAAAAAAATAGTATGGGTACTTGTGCATCACCACCCAACTTAACGAATAAAATAAGTATTGCTATTATTGTACTACAGTGGAAGAGTTGGTGCCCTTTCCTACTGACCACTCCCAGAATTCGTTGATCATTTCATTCCAGTCAGACATTTTTTTCTCTCATCTCTTCTCTTTTATAGTAAGAAACTCACAGTTTTCACATTTGTGTTATAAATTGTCTGGTTTATCATCCTACTGAAATAGTAGTGGTCAAAAGATTGAGATGAAAATAGGCTCCTCCTAGGAAAAGACATAATAATTAAATTCAGAATAGGAAAAAAGCAGTGACTGATAAGAAATCCCTGTAATTAAATTTAAGGGTGGATTGCATTCCCTACAGAGACAGAGTTGAAATGTTCCCAATTTTGTGCTATAAGAAAGTAAGCAGTTGTTCTACTTTATTTTCAAATAGCAATCGAGTCACTGGAATTTATGAACTCAGCTTATGTAAAATGGCAGACACAGGTAGTCCAGGTAAGCTCTTAAGCATCGGGGAGGTGATAGTTATTGTAGCATATACTTCACATGTATTACAAAAAAAGCTGGAGTCTACCCATGTAGGATAGAGACAAAATATTTTAGAAACTATGTGTACTTTACAAACCAGTTTTGTGGCGATGGTGGTAAGATGCAACATTGGTTTATGATATATAACAATTTATCAAAATTTTTATCAGAAGCCGGGTGCCAGTGGCTCACGCCTGTAATCTAGCTACACAGGAGGCAGAGATCAGGAGGATCTCAGTTTGAAGCCAGCTCGGGGAAATAGTTCGTGAGACACTATCTTGAAAAAACCTTCACAAAAATAGGTCTGGTGGAGTGGCACAAGGTGAAGGCCCTGAGTTCAAACCCCAGTACTGGAAAAAAAAATTTTATCAGAGAAAGTGTTACTAGGCTATGAAATATAAAAAAGTTTGAGTGAATTAAAATGAATTTGATTTGGAAAATTTTATCACCACTCCCCTCACCAAGGATAAGTTGGCAGTATGACATTGAGCAATAACATAAGCTTCCCCTGGAAATTGTCAGAAATTCAAATTCACTGCTAAGAATGTAGCTTAATGATTGAGAGCTTATCTAGCATGTGTGAGACCCTCCCTGGCTTTGATACCCACAAAAAGCGAAAAAAAAAAAAGTTCAGAAATTTGCTTTGGGAGAAAGACATGATTTCATTAATAAACAAAATGTCATCAATTTTAAGACCAGACTTAGTTTACCATGTATAAGAATTAGTAATTTGTTTTGACCTAAAATTGGGAATAACTTTTTCTCTGGGAAGAAAAACTGTTCCCTCTTGTCTTAGGCATGCAGAGGCGGAGGAGAAAAGTCTTAGACACCTCGGTGGCATACGTACGGGGAGAGGAGAACTTAGCAGGCTGGAGGCCCCGTGGAGACAGCCTCATCCTGGAGCACCAGTGGGAGCTGGAGAAGCTGGAGCTGCTACATGAGGTACCAAGGCCACCAAGAACAAAGACCCTTGGGCAGGATGCCTACAGACCTTCCCTTGCCTTTAGTATATGTGACCATGGCTTTTCAGCTTTCTGTGATGATGGAAGCATAATATTTTATTTATTAAAATAATAATGAGCTTTACATTTGCTGAGGCAATGGTGTTGACCTCCTCAGGTGGAGAAAACCCGCCACTTCCTGCTGCTGCGTGAGAGACTTGGTGACAGCATCCCCAAATCCCTGAGTGATTCATTGTCCCCCAGCCTCAGCAGTGGGACCCTCAGCACATCCACCAGCATCTCTTCTCAAATCTCAACCACCACCTTTGAAAGCGCCATCACACCCAGTGAGAGCAGCGGCTACGATTCAGCAGACATTGAAAGCCTGGTGGATAGAGAGAAGGAGCTGGCCACCAAGGTGGGAATCCCTTCTTCCTGGCTGAGCATCCCACTGCAGGGCTTTCAGCTGTTCTCTCAGCTCAGTCATTTTCAACACTTCGAGGGCCACTGGCTCAAGGCCTATGCTACACTGTGAATGTAGAAGTAAACAAGACTAATCTTGCCCTTAAGCTTAAGACTACAGGTAACAAGCATATCACAGAGGCGAGTGTTTCCAGGGAGGTAGCTTATGAGCTAACCTTGTAAGGACATATGGAAGGGAGCCAGCAGTATGTCGTGATTGCCTTAGGTACTCCATGTGGAAGAGGACCAGGAGATGAGGAGGGTCCTGTGCGCAGCACTGAAGAGTTTTGAGTGGGTTCTGGGGTTGATGTGGAAATTTTTTGAACAGTGTCTGTTTTAGAAAGATTTCTCTGGTAGAGATAAAGAGGATAGGTTTGTGGTGAAGCGAGAGACTGAGGAAGAGAGAACTCTTTCATACAGCAGTCCCATGAGAAATGATGGAGGCTTTTTAACAAGGATGAAGAAGAAAGGAAATCTGAGTGCAGTTGGTGGAGAAGCAGAGCATTTGTGAGGATGACTTCCAGGTGGATAGTTGCCAGGCAACTGGCTGAAAAGGAAATACGAAAATAAGAGGGGTTTTGTGTTTGTCTCGTTTTAGTGGTTGAATGGTCTTCAAGTTTGTTTAGAAAAATGTGTCCATCCAGGAGTTTTCGTGCCTTTTATTGCCAAAGTGAATTGAAAATTAAAGGGATGCTGTTATGTTCTTAAGTATTTCTGAACTGTGGTGTTTGCAGTAGTTCACTTTTGTAGTCTTGAGAACAGCTGGGGTTTTTTGTCTTTTTTTTTTTTTTTTTGTGGTACTGGGGTTTGAACTCAGGGCCTTGCACTAGCCGGGCAAGTGCTGTACCACCCATACCCTTTTTTTGCTATATTGTTTTCAGGTATGGTCTTGCATTTATGCCTGGGCAGGCTTGAACTCACGATCCTCCTATTTCACACTTCCCTTCGTAATTGGGATGATGAACTTTTTGCCTAGGCTGGCCTTGAACCATAATCCTCCCAACCTCAGCCTCCCAGGTAGCTAGGATTATACTCATGAGCCACTGGCTCCCAGTGAGAATAGCTTTTTCATACATTAATTTTATTGTCTTTATAGAACATACACTGACTTGCCTTGGTAAATATTTATCTAATTTCTCCAGCTATTTAGGCAACATCTGAGCTCTGGCCTAGGTTTTAGTCATGTTAATTCTCCTCCTGCCTTATATCCAGGTCTTCTTTAAGACTGTGGGAATTTTATGTTCATCTTATACTTCTCTCTGTCTCTCTCCTCTAGTGCCTGCAGCTTCTCACCCACACTTTCAACCAAGAATTCAGCCAGGTGCACGGCAGCATCAGTGACTGTAAGGTGAGCACATTGAAGCCATCATTTTTAGCCAGAGCAATAGCCAAGATTCCCTGTCTTCAGCTTATGCTGGTGCCAGGTGGCTTGAAATGGGCATTGCCTTGGGCTCAAAAATACATGGCATAGTGCTATGGTGCGCACTCCGATTTTTTAGTCACAACCCTGACTTCTAGAGGCAGCAGTCTAGAAACAGTGCTTATCAGATGGGAGGCATTTTGGCTTTTCCCAAAATCACTTGGAAGAGAAGGTTCTGTAGGGAAGTGATGTGTTCTTGTATGACAGAGCACAAGGAAGTCCTAAGGCTGGAGGTGGCTAAAGCTCAGTCCCTTCAGCCCAGGGTGAGGAGAGCATTTTAGAATCTGTCGTTCACCCTGTCCTAGTCAGCTTACCCTTTTAGCTCTTCCCTCAGCACCTCCAGCTCCTTCCCATGTGCTGTCTTCACACACTTACCATCCCTTTGCCTGGATAAGCCTCCTCCAGATAGTCCTCACACATGGCTCCCTATCTCTTCCTGAGTTTCTGCTTCAAGATTGCCTCCTGGGAGCGGACCTCCTTAGCCACTCACCGCAAGCCAGCAGCCCCCTGGAACTTTCTACATGCCCCCAACCCAGGGTGTTTTTCATTTTTTGCTGTAGGGCTCATCAGACTGTCTGGCACTTTTTAAAAAGAAGTGTTTGTTGAGTGATTTATTATCTGCCCTCTCCACTAACATGTAAGCTCCAGAAAGCAGGGTCCCTGCCACATTCTTGGGATACTGCCTGGCCTGCTACATGCAGGTGATTGGCACTTTCATGCATGACATTATTTAAGTGATTCCAGAGGGCAGTAGCAACAGAAAAAAACAACTTTGCCTCTTTTCTATTTTTTTGGGGGGGTTGGGTTTTTTTGTTTTTGTTTTCACCCTGTTGGGGGTGGGACCCAGGGCCTGGTGCATGCTAGCAAGGATTCTTCTGCTGAGCTATGCTCCCAGACCCTGCTCCATCCCCTTTTATAAATGTCCTGATTGCTAATGTGACACTCGGGCCATAGAATATTTATGGACTTTTAAAAATTTGTATCTAGTGACAGTAATGTGCATGTAGGGTTATTTTCTGCAATAACCTTCTTAGGCAGACTTATAAAAGAGAGGCACTAGTTGTCAGAGCTTGTATGTCAGAGGTTCTCTTTGCTGCTGACTCTCACTGGCTATGTTCTTTGTGCTTCTAGTTGTCTGATGTCTCTCCAATTGGGCGGGATCCCTCTGTGTCCAGTTTCAGCAGTGCTACACTCACTCCCTCCTCCACTTGCCCCTCTCTGGTAGACTCCAGGAGCAGCTCTGTGGACCAGAAGTAAGTGCCCAGACTTCGTGGACAGAAGCAGCCTTCCTCTAGCTCTGGTTCTCAGTGAGGGCAGCACTTGGAAATGTATGGGAGCAGGGCTGGGGGAAGGGCTTAAGTGGTAGAACCACCTGCTAGACTGGCACAAGGCCCTGAGTTCAGTGCCCCACCCCTCCAAATAAAAAAGAAGAAAGAAAGAAAGAAATGTATGGGAGGTGTTTTCATTAAATTTTTATTAAATTCAGGATGCCATCAACTGTAAGAAATTATGTGCCGTTAAGTAAGAAAAAGCTAAATAAGTTTGACATGATACCAATTATAAGATGCATCCCAGTGCACGAAATGGTTTGGCTTGTCAGAGTGGTTCAAGTGGTAGAGTGCTGAACTAGCAAGCATGAGGCCCTGAGTTCAAACCCCAGTGCTGGGGAAAAAAAAAGTAAAGCATAGAAAAATGGGCTTTGTAGAATCCAGGAAATACAATACTAGGCTAAGCTGTCCTACAAAGATACCTAACAACACAGAGCATAGGACTTTTTTTCTCACATAGCAGTTCTGAGGACTGGCCCAGGTCAGAAGCACAGCTCTGTCCCCACAGCCACTAGGAACCTAGGTTCTTCTCATATGTTTGCTTTCTCTGCCATTCCTTAGGGTGGTGAGTCTCAGACCTGGTATGTTGCATACCACGTGAAGCTTGTTAAAGCACAGAAAAAGAAAAAGCCCCACTCAGAGTTCCTGATTCTGGAGGTCTGGGTTAGAGTCTGAGAATTTGAATTTCTGACAGTTTCCTAAACAAAGTTGCTTCTGTTGGTCAAGGAACACTTTTTCTTTTTTTTTGGAATTGGGGTTTGAACTTGCGGGGGATGGGGCGGGGGCTTGTGCCAAGGAACACACATTTAGAGAACAGCTCCCCAAGGTCTGGCTATGGACTACTAAGAAATCTATAAGGGGAAAAGAGTTTATATTCATATACTTGGGCTTTTAGAGTTTGAAGACAGACTGTAACTTGGTGCTCATCAGGGTTCAGAATTAATTTTCTCACACCAGTTCATCTGCTCAGCTGTGCTCTCTGAAACTGAGTTTGCAACTTGTGCTCGGGGAAAGGCATTGTGTCCTCCTTGTCAGGTGCTTGTGCTCAAGATGCCTTGACTTTACTGAAAGACTATCTTTTTTTTTTTTTTTTGAGGCAGGGTAGGAAGGGGTTTGAGACAGTCTTGCTATGGTACCCCAGGCTGACCCCAAACTCATTATCCTCCTGCCTCCACTCCCAAGTGCTGGTATTTTAGGCATGTGCCACCATGCCTGGCTTTTGAGACTCTTGTTATCCCTTTCTTCCTAACTTCTTTCTTTTAAAGGACCCCAGAAGCCAACTCCCGGGCCTCCAGCCCCTGCCCAGAATTTGAGCAGTTTCAGATTGTCCCAACTGTGGAGACACCCTATTTGGCCCGAGCAGGAAAAAATGAGTTTCTCAATCTTGTTCCAGATATTGAAGAAATTAGACCAGGGTGAGTACTGCATTGACCTGGGACACCAGGTAAAAGACAGATCATTGTGTGAGTCTGTTACAGTTTTGTGCACATGACTCTGGAGGGAGGAGCTGGGTTCCTCCGTGTTCCTGCGTGGTGTTGGCATCTGTACCCTGACATAGTGTGTTGTTACAGCGTTTTGCTTTTTTGGTGTATTACTTTGGCCAGTAAGAATCTAGGACAAATAAAGAGTAAGATTTATATATTTTTATATAAAGCAACATTTTAAAATATAAATGAAATAACATTTCTCCCTTGAAAGTGATTATATATTATAGAAGTCTTAAGTGTAATTAAGCTTAACATTTGTAACCATTACAAATTAAGCTTAAGGTATATCAGATAGTTGTGGAAAATGAGTAGAAATCAAAATTCTTTTCAGTATCAACTTAAGAATTTTTTTCTAAGTAGGATATAAAGTTTTTTCTTCAACAAAAATAGTATTTCATTCTGTATTTTCAAGAAGGTAATAAGGTGTTTTGGTGGCCAAGATCTCATTAAATTGCTGAAAATAAAGGAAATTTTTCTACCTCTAGTACCATGACCTTATAAAACCTCAGTTAGCTGGAATACCTATGGAAAGTGTGTTTCTGCTTAGCTAAAGATTAACCAAGAGCCACTCCTTAGTAACCATGACAAAAGGCACTTTTGCCTTAAAAAAAATAAATAAAACGATGTGCCAGATAAGTTAGTGTTTTTTGACATTTGGTGCATTTCACATATCTTGTGTGTTTTACTGAACTATTACAACTAAATGTAGCCATAGAAGGTACAAGAAACAGAACCATTTACTAGCACTAGGACATCATCTGGAATTAAAAAAAAAAAAATGCCATCCTTAAAATTAAAAAGAAAAAAAGAATTTAGACCAAATAGATCATTTGCCTGGTTTGTGAGAAGCTGACTTCTTTTGTACTGTCCTTTTAGCTCAGTGGTCTCTAAGAAAGGATACCTGCACTTCAAGGAACCACTTTCCAACAACTGGGCTAAGCATTTTGTTGTGGTCCGCCGCCCTTATGTCTTCATCTATAACAGTGACAAGGACCCAGTGGAGCGTGGCATTATTAACCTGTCCACAGCCCAGGTAGAATACAGTGAGGATCAGCAGGCCATGGTGAAGGTATGTGCTGCCCTGTCTTGGCTTTTCATTGCTACATATGCCCTTCCCTTTGGGGTTTGGAACTCTTGTTTTGTGGTGTGGATCCTGCTTTGGTCTCCTCAAAGTTTTATTGTGAAGCACTGTGCACCTGTGTGTGTGGGAAGATAGTCCCCATTGCTCATTTTCCCCATAACTTTCTCATCTACTTGTGTTTCTTTCAGACACCTAACACCTTCGCTGTGTGCACAAAGTACCGTGGGGTCCTTTTGCAGGCTCTCAATGACAAAGACATGAATGACTGGTTATATGCCTTTAACCCACTCCTTGCTGGCACAATACGGTAAGAAGCTGGGGTTTATTTTTTGGTGGGGCTGGGGTTTGAACTCAGAGCTTCACACTTGGCAAAGCAGGCACTGTACTGCTTCGGCCACACCTCAGTACATTTTGATGTGGTTAGTTTTTGGAAATGGGGTCTCATGAACTATGCTCTGGCTGGCCTCAAACCAAGATCCTCCCCTTCTCAGACTCCCAAGTAGTTGGAATTACAGGTCTGAGCCACTGGTGGCTTGGTTTTGTTTTGATTTTTGTTTTTTAGACAAGGTCTTGATATGTAGTCCAGACTGGATTTGAACTTTTGATCCTTCTGCCTTGGCCTCCAAAATACTTGGATTATAGACGTGTGCCACCACATCTAGTTCCAAGAAGTTTTTTCTTTCTCTTCTTGGCTTTTGGCCCCACTCATACCAGCAAAAACAGAAAAGGAAGTGTTGTGCTAACTAGGTTGGGAAGACAGGAGTATAAATGAGATTGCAGGGTGGTAATTAGGCCTGTATCTTCTTGTGCTCAAGCCACAAAGGAGACTCCAGTCACAGTTTCACCAATTAATCTCCTTTTATTGTTTGGTTTAAAGAGGTCTGCAGGTGAGTTCCAGAGCACTGAGTAAAGGACCTTAATGGACTCCTTCCATTCAGTCCTGGGCTTCAGCCACAGGTCCTCTGAGGGGTTTGTGTCACAGGGTCCCCAGAGTGGCAAGACCATAGCCTAGCCACTTGTGCAAAAGCCTAGAGGCTTGGGCTTGTGGTGCCACAGGGAAGAGACTTGTGAGGAGGGGGCTCCTTCATCCAGACTTCTGACCCTGCCTCCCGTTTGTCCCATAGGTCGAAACTCTCTCATAGATGCCCAAGCCAACTGAAACACTAAGTGACTGCTGAGCCCTCACTCGCCTTCCAGAGATAAAGAAAGTGTTACCTCTCATTCCCCTGTGACTCCTGGCGGTTACTCTTGTATGTAATCCTGTGGTTTAACTACTTCTCCCTCATTGTCCAGCACTTTCTCTAGCTCTCCTGCTCCCATCTCCATGGCTCTCTGTACTCTTCCTTTTCTTGTGCTGAGGATCTTGTTAGTAGCAAAGGAAAAAAAGACCACACACACACACACACACACACACACACACACACACCCCTGAGGGGGAGCCAGTGAGTATTTTTTGGTATACTTTGGCTTTCCTTTTGTACAATAGGTCCCCATCATGACCACTGCTGGTGTCTGATTCTCATCTTTGGATACCTCTGTTTTTCAAGATTATCTTTTTTTTCTTTTGTCTGTTATAATAGCATTTTAATTTTTCTTGGGTGGCTTAGAGACGAAAAAAGGAGACATCTGGCCTTGTTAGACCCTGAGGGGAAAAAAACTTACCTTTTCCCCCCTTCTGTCTATTTTTGCAATGACTAATCCCTACATTTCCATTCAGGGCAAAGGTTGTGGTGAGCTCCCAAATGGGGCAGTTTAGATTCTGAGTCAAAATTGGGGTTTACTGAAAGCATGACTGTGGATTTTCACAGAGTGGGAGACTGCAAAGCCTTCATAGGAGGCCTGGACAGTGACTGGGGCAGTGGGAGAGGGTGGCAATCAGAAGGATGCCTGTAGCTCCACTTAGCAGGGTCACTGAACTGTTTCTCTCCATTGGGAGGGGAGGCTGTGGCCTCAGTTGTGCTCAGCATTACTAATGCAGGTGGTATTGTTTGGAATTGGGGTATGTCATGCACACATCTCCCACAAGGGGGAGTGTTTCACTTTCTGGTGATAAATTGGTCATTATTAATGTTATAATTACGACAGTGCTGAGCGAATTGTGAATTGTGATTGTAGTGACTCCCTTTGATCAAAGAAATGTAGCTTTCAGTATAAACATGGAAGTCTCTCTCTGAATCCAGTGGCTGTTTCCAACAATGCTTATTTATCTCCCTGTACTCATAAAAATGCAAACATGGCAAGCTTTGCTTTCTAGATCCCAGGATTAACACCAATCCTTGCTATCACTCCAAACAAAATAAGACATAAGACACTTGGGGACAAAGAAGAGCCTCCCCATTTCCTATGCAGTATGGAACCACTACCCAAGGAGGAGAAAAGGAGCTTGCTGCCAGCAGAGCCTCCTTGTCTGCTTGACAGTCCAGCTCCCAGAGATCTTCATGGTACATTTTACAGGACTGACACGGTTACTGCAGTTGCTTTGCTTAGAGACTTGGGGGGTGTTTCATGCCATCCTTTATGTCCCTTGCCCAACTCCATTTCTCCATCGCTCAGGCATCCAGGAAAGCATCTACTCAATTCCCACTCTAGAACTGAGGGCTCCTGCCAATCTTGGCTCAGGGGCTCACACACCTGCAGAGCAGGCGCTGGGAGGTTGTCAGCCCCCACTTCCCAGAAATGGGCTCATCTCTGAAGAACAGGTCTCTCAGCTTTGCTTGTTATGGTTGCCTTCCAGAAAGAAGAAAAAATAGATCACGAAGAGCTTAGGAAAGGAAAGGAATTCCTGTCTGAAAAGTGATCAACAGAAATTCTGTGGTGGAGTTTTTTTTAAAACTTTCTTCCTCTCCTTAAAATATAGGTCACTAACTGTAATGTTATTTGTTCTCTAAACAGATTTTTAATGTAGCTAGAAGTCTCTTCATTGTCTAATCGATACACTAAGCCCTTCTGGTGTATACTCAAATCCAGCAGAATTTGTCTGTGCTTAGACACAGCTTCCTGGACTGGAACTAAATCTAATTTCAGGGAAATGAAGATGAAATTTGGAGGTCACTTTTAAAATGAAATCACTGATGTTGCTGCTGTTATGAAGGTGGATGGAAGGATCCATGTCTGTGACGGGGGAGGTGGGAAGCCTGAGGGGACAAAATGTGCGATACATTGAAATGATTGTTGTGTTTTAACACAAAACTGATTTGGAAAATCTTTGCTATCGAAGTGTCAGATGTTAGAATGAATCAAACTGGACTGTCCATGCCCAGAGAAGAAGGAAGCCAGAGGAAGCAGGGTGGTCCTGAGCTGCAGGGGGCCTCAGGCAGGTGCCAGCCCCTTTTGGTGCCCGTTTCCGTAGGGGCCCATTTTTAGATCAGATTCGAGGCAGTTTCAGGATTGATGTTCCCTTTCCAGACAGGGCCATCTCTGAGAGAGGGTTTAAGGCAGGAACGTTTATGAGGCTTTCGTTATGGCCATAGTAGAAGGAAAGTTAAGAAAACTAACCTTTAAGGAAACTACTTTTCAAGGTACTTTTTAGATTTATTTTTTCTTAAAGCACTCCTTTCAATAAATAGCCAAACAAAAAGACCAGAAAGAAAACGTATGCAAATTACAGAAAAATGAGTGCTAGTTAAAACTAATTACCTCCTCTTCCACTCACTTTCTCATCCTTCTTTCTCCTACCAAACCAAAATATGGCCTCACAATCACCATCAAAGCAGTGCTCAGATCATCCCTGTCTCTGTGCACCTGCCTGGGAGTCAGTCAGCTCTCAGGCCCAGACTGGGCAGGGCCAGCCAGCCACTGTACACAGTCAGCCAGGAGCACAGAGCAGGTGGCCTCTGGCACTGGACAGGCCCTTAAACAAGGGACTTGCTATTGTGAGGAGCAGTTTTCCCAGTTATGAAGCCACTGTTATTTTATTTTTCCTCCCTTCAGCCTCACAGAGTTTATATAGCTGCTCATATTTTGGATGGATTTTTTCAGCTTTGAGAAGCTAAGGATGAAATGACTTCTCCTGGCACATATTTCAAGCATGGACTTTGTTACCTGCTGCTTGTTGTCTAATTTATAGGGATATTTAATTTTGTGAGGCATTTGTATATTTATACAGCTGTAATTAATGCACATTGGCCTGGGAGAGAGGGGTCCCCTCGCATGTGGCACCTGTTGGGACTCATTCCGCATTTCCTGCTCAGGTGATGTGATCACTCCGGTTCTCCTGGACAGCATCAGGGGTTGTTTGTTTGTCTATTTGTCTGACATGGGTCCTTCACTTTTCCTTTGGGTTCCCTTTTGAAAATGTGATTGTTAGCTTGCTCCTAACTCTGCTGCTGCTCTCAAAAGGTTTGCAGAATGCCTTTGAATAGTACTCCAGCGTGTGCGCACTGCAGCTGCCCACCACAGCCAGTGACTTGCCAAGTTGGGGCGGGGGAGGCAGTCATGACTGTATGAACAGGTCAGAGGTCGTCAGCTGAGAGATTATTAGCTGCTGTTGTTCAAAAGGCCATTTATGAAATTAGTGTTTGAGCCCGGTAAAATTGTAAGAAAGCCCAGTCATTTACAGGAAGAAACTAGAATTGATACAAGACTCAAAAACTCACAGCCAGGGTCTGGGGATATAGCTTAGTGGTAGAAGCACTTGCCTGTAATGTGTGAGACCCTGGCTTGCTCCCCAGCACCACAAAACAAAACAAAGCAAGCAAACAGAAAACCTCAGCATAGGTGGCTGCTCATGGGCAAGCTGAGACTGGTCTCCTGCCAAACCCTGGCTGCTATGTGCTGTTCTGTCTTCCAGGTCTTTTTTTTTTATTGCTTCATAGTCTGGCATCTGTTCACCCAAGGAATCTACCAGCCTCATCATGGCTAAGACATTGGCTTAGACTTTGTGGCTGCAAAGTACTTGTCTGTGAGATTCAAGTCTCTTGTCACCAACGTCATGCGTTGTAACACAATTTGTAAAGCATAAGTGGCCTTTTTGAACCAAGACTTCAAACCAGTCTCTCCCCAGTGAAGGAGCTGAGCACATTAGCAACAATGTACATTAATGATCTCGGATTTTCATTTTCATGTTTTATTTTGTAAATATTATCTGATGTTTGGAGCTTGAGTATACAGATTGTAAATACAGTTCTTGTATTTGTACTAATTCTGATTCTTTTGCTGTATAGCCTTAGATGTGCAATGCAGACATTATCTAACTGTGTATGAGAACCTTGCACCACAGAACTATTAGTGAACGAGGTAAAAATATTTAATAAAGGTATAACCAGTGCATCAGAAGAGTCTTGTGCATTTATTCTTGTGCCCTTTGAAAAGCAGTTGCAGGGCTGGAGGAGTCATGGCTCAAGTGGTAGAGCAGCCGCTGTAGCAGGTGCGAGGCTCTGAGTTCAAGCCCTATTACCTCAAAAAAGAAAAAGAAAAAGAAAAAGAAACAAAAGAAAAGCAGTTACATACTAATTTCTTTTCTTAATTTGCAAAGATGGTAGTTTTCTAAGACAAAACCATGGTGCTTGTGACCTGCACATTCCTCTGATACTCAAAATAGTGCTTTTTATATAGCCAGGAGAGCAATGTGGTACTATTGCTTAAAAGTGTTTTCTAGACTGGGGGCATGGCTCAAGTGGTAGGGTGCCTGCCTTTTTAGCAAGCACAAGTCCCTGAGTTCAAATCCCAGTACCTACAAAAAAATTTTTTTTGGAAAGTATTTTCTTCTCAAATTGTGAGTAGCTATTTTAGTAGGAAGATTTGGGGGTACTTCTGAAACCTATAATTCAGTAGTGTTGTATTGAGGTTATGTGTGTGTGTGTAGGGTTATGGCTTGAAAATGTCAGTGGGTCAGCTTAATATAACAAGCTCCCAGTGTGTGAACAGAGCATAAACAGGGTCCACTGTCCTGGGAATCTGCACTCCAGCAAAAGAGCAGTGATGTGGCCTAGCGTGGTGGTAATGTCTGTTATCCCAGCATTCAGGAGTCGAGGGAGGAGGACCGAGACTTTGAGGCCAGCCTGACTACATGAGACTCTATCTATGAGTGAATGAATAAATAATTAATAAATAGCAGTGGTGTGTTCAATAGATACTAACATGCATGCCGTCTTGGTGCTGAGAATTTCACGGCAGGCATCAGGCATACGCACCTGCAGCCTGCCTTCTAGTAAGGAAAGGTATTTGCAAATTTAAAATATCAAGTGGTAGCCGGGCATTGGTGGCTCATACCAGTAACCATAGCTACTCAGGTGGCAGAGATCAGGAGGACTGTGGTTCAAAGCCAACCCAGGCAAATAGTTCCTGAGACCCTAACTTGAAAATACCCAGAACGAGAAAAGGACTGGTGGAGTGGCTTAATGTGTAGGCCCTGAGTTTAAGCCCCAGTACTGCAAACAAACAAACAAAAATCAGGAAGTGAGTGTTACTCTGGGAAACAAAGCAGAGAGAGAGAAAGAGTAGAGAGGGATGGGGAGGAGGGGTGGTCAGGGAAGGTCGTCCTAGGAGGTGACATCCAAGCTGACTCTGAATCACAGGGCAGGTAGGCTGTGGATAGGTATGTTCCCAAGCAGAGAAGTTAAACTCCTTGGACAGCAGTATCCTCAGTAGGTTCCAGAAACAGCAGAGCTGCTGGTGTGAGGTCAGCAAGGGAGAGCAGTGGGAGACATTAGAAAGTCGCCAGAGCCCAATGGCTAAGGGCTTAGAAGGAGCGTGAGGTTTTGTTGGGGTGAAGTGGGAAGCCAGTGAGGCTTCTGATCTTGTTTGTGTTGTAACTGCTGAGTAGAAAACAGTTGGGCTGGGGGTGGGCAGTAGAAAAGGGAGACAAAGTAGGAGCTTGTTACCCCAGTGTCCTAGGGGAGATGATGGCTACATAGACTAAGGCAGAGCAGGATAGGCATTGAGGGAGACACTGTCAGACTTACATATTTAGTGAAGCGTGGCAGTGCGTGCCCATAATCCCAGCATTCAGGAGGCTGAGGCAGGAGGATCTCAAGTTCCAGGCCAGCCTGGGCTACATAGTGACACGCTGTCTCAAAGCAAACAAAACAAGAACTAACATTTGCTAAGAACCAGTATGTGAAATTGGAGAGAAAAGAGGAGAATAGCTCACAGATGTGAGAATGGCTGGAAGAACAGCAGAGGAGTTGGTCACTTTGGGATGGAGTTCGGTTTGGGATGCCAACATCTCCACCTGAATGTGGCCTGTGAGACAGCTGGATAAACTACTTGTATTCATGGGGAGCACGTAGAGCTGGAGACACACTTTGGGGAGTTGTCAGCATGGAGTCAGGGTCTTTTTTGAAGGCAAAGGCTTGGGACAGGCAAGAGACCTGGGAGGTGAGTGTCACTGCTGAGACCAAGGGTTGAGTCTTAGCACTCCAACAGTAGAGGTCAGGAGGAGAGGTCAGAGTCAGTCTAAAAGAGGTCAGAGTCAGTCAAAGAGGAAGTGAGTGGCCATGGAGGGAGAGAGACACTTGGCCACCCAGTAAAGGAAGTATTGAAAGATTGAAGATGGAATTGTCTTGTCCAGTGCAACTGATGGGCCAAAGTCAAGGATGGGGAAGTGACCCCGGGCTTTGGTAATGGGGGCGGAGCATAAGTGGTTTGAGAAAGCAGCAAATACCATCACTATTAGCCAATTTCACAACAAGTGAGAAACAAAAGAACAAGGCAGCCGGGTACCAGTGACTCACACCTGTAATCCTAGCTACTTGGGGGGCTGGCAGGATCATGGTTTGAGGCCAATCAGGGCAAATAGTTCTTGAGACCCCATCTCAAAAATAATCAGTGCAAAATGGACTAGAGGTGTGGCTCAAGTGGTAGAGCACCTGCTTTGTGAGTACAAAGCCCTGAGTTCAAACCCCAGTCCCACAAAAGAAAAAAAGAATGTGCAGCTTAGGTTTGTGGGCAAATGGATTGTCTAAGGCAGAACCTTAGTAGTCAAGAGTGTGGAGTGGTACTTCTGGAACTCTTAAGAGGCACTAGAATTACCTGGGAATGGGGAGGGGTTGTTTGCACAGGCAGGTGTTTTGCCACGGGGCTACACCCAAACCCTCAATGTAGCTGCCAGGTGACATCAGTGTTGCCATTGTGGGCAACTCTCTGAGTAGCAAAATCAGAGCAGTCCAGTCTAGTATGATCACTGAAGTCAGTCAGGTCCTGGGAAAGGGAAGAAGTGTTAGGCTACCTATGCCCAGGAGCTCCTCCCACCCTCGAGGAAGGTCCTGGTATGGGGCCCAGTGGAGTACACGTCCAGTTCAAGAAGATGTCAGGAGTCCCAGCAAGGTCACTGGTGAGCAGAGCACGTTCGTGGGGGTGCCAAAGAAAGCCTAAAGAGAGTGGTTCCAGGGGAAATGGAAGGACAGACAATTCTTTGTTTTTGCGATGGGGTCTCACTGTGTAGTTCAGGCTAGACTCAAACTTACAGTCCTCCTGGATATACTTCTTTCAAAGATTTTTATTGCAAAGGGGGTAACTGAAAGAAGGTCAAGGAGAGGGATTTAAAGAAAGGAAGGGCTCAGCATGTCTGTGCTCATTGGAGTGAGTGAACTGGGAGGGAGAACCAGGCAGTGGGAGGAGAACAGGACAGAGGGCCTGGGAGCCAGGCCAACTTAAAAGTTATCTGGCCTCTAGGAATTATGTCAAGCCATGTCTTCCTTAAACTATGCTGGACTTCCAGTTTGAACTGGATAACCATCCTTGAATTAGTTCTTATAAACTTGGTTGTAACCTACAACTAAACCTCATCCACCGGCGCCCTATCTCTCACCAGGTTGACCGCAGGCAGAGTGAGGTGGCCCATGGAGCTGGGTGTGCATACTTGGTTACTTTTCTATATGACTTTTGTTGTCATTTCATTTCTGATTGGAAGGAGAGATTTTTGTCCCCCTTAGGAACTCCCCGTCCTTGCACAGCCCGTTGTGGCTACTGTGAGTACGTCACGTTACTCCTCTGGTTTTTGGGTAACATGGAGTGTGTTTTTTGTTTTTTCCAAAATTGCTGTTTCTCTCCAGCATGTTCAAGCCATTCTAGTTCAGTCACAGGAATTACATAGTGAGGGAGTGGCAGAGCTAGAATTTCCTAATCTGAGCTAACTGGTATGTTCTTACATACTCTTTATCTAAGTCAAACAAAAGGCTCCAACTCTGGAGGATTGCACAGAGAGCTGTCTTGATAGAGTTCGTGCTCTTGCTGTGGGGTCACGACAAGCCAGAGAGTTTTTAAAGTGAATAGTAATGTGGATTGACTGTCTTAAGCATTACAGGCCAAGGTTTTACAAGTTTTCTAAAAACTGCAGGTCAGCGTGCAGCCCTGGCTCAAGCACCAAGAGTGTCCCCCGGTTGGCTTGCCTTTGCTTGTGGTTTTCCGGCAATCCCCTGGGAAGCAGGTTTGTTTTGTTTTGCTGCTTGTTAGTTCCTTAACACCAGCAAAGGAAGAAAAAACTGGCCATGTGATTAGATGTCGAATGTTTGCACGAAGTGGTGCCCATCCCGTGGTGAGTGGGGGAAGGTTCAGATGTTTAGTCACATTGACTCAGCACAATTCTTCCCTTGCTAAATCTCAGACACGAGCAATCAATTTATTCCTGCAACACCATCGGGTGGCGGGCTCTCCTTGTAACAGCCCGCAGAAAGAGGAAGTAGTTGGCACAACGCTGAAAGGCGTGCCTGTCACCAAGGTTCTCTTGAAGGAGCCAGAGTTTCTACAACCTGCTGTTTGTTCTCCAAAGCTAGTCATTGAGAATGAATTTCAATTCTTTTTTTCATTTACAGTCAACTGAACACGATAGGCACAGGTACTGCCAGGTACCTGTAGTGGTGAGTGCATGATGGGATCCCTCTAATCCTGTGAGGAGAGTGTGTTGGGCCAACATCAGGAGACCAGGGTTAAAGTTCAGTTCTGCTACTGACTGCTGGGAAAGTCAGCCTTCTGAGCCCATTTCTTTGTCACATCTGGTAAGGTGACTGAAGGATGGCATCTTCAGGTTTTAGAGCCCTTGTCAGTTTACAGGGAGGGAGCTTTTGTGGACCTCGCTCGGTCTGTCTGCTTTGGGCAGGAGGTGAGGCAGGCAGCAGGCAGCATCTTGCAGTCAGGCAGCCTGGAGATCTTCAGGAACTGATGGAGCACCATCCCTAGGTCCTCTTCAAAGTGTTTTCCAAGGGCTGCAGGAGGGGCTCAAGTGGTACAAGCCCTTGCCTAGCATGCATGAGGCCCTGAGTTCAAACCCCAGTGCCAACAAAAAACAAAACAAAAACAGTCGCACCAAAGTGTTTCCTTGTGCTTTTGGATTCTGGGACTCTGAGTCTGTGGTATCAATTCAGCCTGTGAGAGAAATGCCAGGGGTGGTGGCACCCAGCACAGGATCTATTGCCGAGTGCCCCATACTGGCAGATAGAGCCAGCAGGCCCAACTCGACCCTAGTGACTCACTCTTCCCTGGTAGACTTAAGAAGAGGGCCTGGTAGCCAGCCTGGGGTGCAAGGCTGGGCAGTAACAGAAAGATGTCAAGTTCGAGGCCAACATGGATGACATAGCAAGACCCTGTTTCAAAAATTCTGGAAATGTGTTTGAGTGGTAGAGCACTTTCCTACCATATGCAAGCCATGGGTTCAATCCCCAGCACTGCAAAGAAAAAAGGAAGGCTCCAGCTAGGTACAGTGACCATGCCTGTAATCCCAGTTACTGGAGAGCCGGAAACGGGGAAGATCATGGTTCAAGGCCAGTCAAGGGAAAAGTTAGGGAGACCCAATCTGAACAAGCCAGTTGTGGTGGTATCACCTGTTATCCCAGCTACCTGGGAGGCATTGGTAGCAGGTTCACAGTTCACAGGTTCACAGAGGCTAGCCTTGGGCAAAAAGGGAGACCCTACCTGGAAAAGGATTTGGGAATGATAAAGCCACCTATCTCGCAAGCCTGGGGCTCTGAGTTCAAACCCTAATACAAAAAAAAAAAAAAAAAGACAAAAAACCCAATATTTGGAGGAGGGACTGCAGTTTGTGAGTGTAGGAGACGGGATGCTCTCTGCAACAAAATTTTAAAAAGCATAAAATTAGAACCTTTCCTTTTTTTTTTCTTGTTTTGCCTGTGCTGGAAATTGAATCCAGGGCCTTGCACACTAGGCAGGGAGTTGGGGAACTGCAAAAGCCTCAGGTGAAAGCAGGGAGTCTGCCTGGGTGCCCACCTGCTACTCCCACTGTGCTCCCTGCCCCTCCCCCCTCCTCAGGGTAACACCAGTTCAGGGTGAGGGACAAACCTGACTGTGTTGGGGCATTGGGCGGGTGGGGGGATGGACCATGCAGAAACCTGTATGGTTTCACCAGCTGAAAGTGACAAACTTGGTAAGAAATGAATGGAAACCCATAGCTGTAGCTTGAGATCTCAGTCATCACTGATTGTGATGGCCACACAGGTAGATAAGTTAACAGTTGCTCCTGTGTACTTACAGCTCATGGATTGTATGGCAATTAAATTATTCTTCAAATCTGTATTTTCTTTTTTGCTTTATTTATTCATTTATTCACATGTGCATACATTGTTTGGGCCATCTTTCCCCACTTCCCTCCACCCCCTCCCCCTCCCCCCACCCCCTCCCTCTTCCCCCACCCCTCTATATTTTCTTTAAAAAACAAAAACTGTTGTGAAGTTGTGACATATTTTAAAGTAGGGTGCCCATAAGATTTATCATAGCTACACAAGAAGACAGATGTGAACTCAAGACTGTTTAGGCCAATTTGAATGTATAGCACCCCTTTTAAGAAACTGGTGTAAACCAGTCATATGCCAGCAACATTTAGTGCCTATCTGGTTTGTGCAAGGTATATGGAAGATGACAGAAGTACACTTAGGAGTATGATCAACATAGTCACTGTTCTCTCATGGTGCCACTGGTGGGTCACGCCTGTAATCCTAGCTACTCAGGAGGCAGAGATCAGGAGGATCGTGGTTCAAAACCAGCCACAGACAAATAGTTTGTGCGACCCTTTCTCAAAAATACCCATCACAGAAAAAGAGCTGGTGGAGTGGCTCAAGCGGTAAGTGTGCTTGCTTAGCCAGTGTGAGGTCCTGAGTTCAAACCCCAGTGCCACCAAAAAACAAACAACAACAACAACAAAAAACAGTGCCCCAGGCCTGGAGCAGACAGCAATTCGGCATCTAGAATGTCATGGGCTGGGGAGTGAGGGCAGAGATGAGTCCTTGTCTTCGCTACCAGGTACAGTGAAGAAATGGTAGGGGTTGTCACCTGGGGGACACAATCAAGGTTCATCATGGGGGAACCTAGCACGGGGCTCTTCTTCTACCCTGGCTGAGTCTAAATGGTTGGCTAATCTCTAATCAGACCTAAATTTAGGCTGGGGTCCATGATGCTCTAGGAAAACAAAAAGGTGATGGTAAGCAGCAGTGTGGCCTGAACCCCCAGCTACTCAGGAGGCTCAGGTAGGAGGATCGCTAGGGCCCAGGAGTTCAAGGCCTCTCTGGGCAACACAGTAAGACCTTGTGTGCCTGCTCCCACCTCCCCAAAAAAGGGGAAAAAACAGTGATATATGTAATTAGATGTGCACAGGACCCCATTCCCAAAGGAGTATAGAACAAAGGTGATGCCTGTGGGGATGAGGTAAGTCACTGGGCTTATGTGTGTTTGGATCAAGACAATAGATAATTACCAAATTCACAGCTTATGTCATTGTCAAATGGGGATTTTTTTTTTTTAATTAGAAAACAGTTCAGGTAATGGAACAGTGAGCCATGGGACACACTCCTGAATGTTCTTGCAAAGTTGCTTCCTTACCTCCCTCTGTCTCTGGAAGGTTTCTAGGAAGCTTGGTTTTTTCAATTCAGTCTTTTTCCCAGTACAGTTTGTGTCTTTTCTTCCTGAGTTCTTTCCATTAAAAAGAGAGGGTAAGGGGTTGGAGTGGCTCGAGTGGTAAAGCACCTGCCTAGCACCTGTAAGGCCCTGAGTTCAAGCCCCAGTACTGCCAAAAAATAGAGCGGGTAAGTCATGTTTGGTGTCACACACCTGAAATCCCAGCACACAGAAGGTAGAGGTAGGGGGATCGTGAGTTCGAGGCAGACTGGACTACGTGATGCCTATCTCATAAAACAAAAACAATACTTGACTGGCAGAGGTTGGAAGGATCTTTGTCCAAGCCTGGACAAAAAGTTAGTGAGCCCCTATCTGGAAAGTAACTAAAACAAGAAGGGCTGGGCACTTGTCTCAGGTGGTAGAGCACCTGCCTAGCAAGCACGAGGCCCTGAGTTCAATCCCCAGTACAAAAAGAAAAGAGTAAGGGGTAAGAAAGGGTAAAACAATTTCTCATCTTCCTCTATCATAAGGGTCATGACATATACCTCCTAGAACAAACAACAGGTTAACAAGAGAAAGGCATAACGAATTTATTTAATCCGAGTTTTACATGACACAGGGGCCTTCAGAAATGAAGACCTCAGAGATCCAGGGAAAACTGCTATTTTTATGCTGAGGTTCAGTGAGGAATGGACAGCCACGCAGAAATGCGATTGGACCAAAGGGTATGACCTAATGGTGATAGCCTGAGGGGAGACCCTGTCCAGACTCGTCTTGGCCCCTCTGTGCAATGTTCTTTCCTCCTGGATATGGATCAGGAACCCCTGGAATAAAGGTGTATGACCTACTATCAGACAAGGTAGGTCAGGGAAATTCTTCACAGATTCTACACAGAAAGGATGGAAAGAGGAACATTTGCCCATTATGTTCAAGGCCCTGGACTGCATCCCCAGCAAGGTTGGGGGTCTGGTGGGGGGAGGTGCAGGAAGGTTCGAGTAGTATTTCTAGGTTTTTATGGCTTGTTTGGGGGAAGAAGGGTTATAGTTTTTATGACCTGTCTTAGGGAAGAGGAATTCTGGCTTCCTTGGCTCCAGGGGAGAAAGAGGTGAGAGGAAGAAGGACTTGCATGGGTCATTGCTTCTGAGGCCTTTCCAGTGTCCTGCATTCAAAGTATTTAGCACACCAGTGTGCCACCCTTTGGGGCCCTGTGCTCCAAGCCCTAGCCATAGACACTAGTGGATGGGTACCAAATGCTAGATGCAAGGTCTCATTTCTTTTATTTAATCCTACAGCTACCCCGTGAAATTTTGTCATTCCTCTTTTACAGAAGGAGAAATTCTGAGACTCAATAACTTGCCTATGGGGTGTAGCTCAGTAGGAGAGCCTATGTATGCTGCACAAGGCCCTGGGTTCAGACCCCAGCACTAAAAAACAGAAACAAAAGACCCCTCTCCCCATAAAAACTTGCCCTAGAACTGAGAGCCTGGCTCAAAGGGTAGAGTGCCTGCCTAGCAAGCCTCATAAGGCCCTGAGTTTAAATCCCAGTACAGAAAAATAAATAAATAAATAAATAAAAACCAAACCAAAAAACAAAACTTGCCCCAAATTGCACAGCTTGAAAAAAATGAAACCAGAGTGAGCCAAAGTAAGTGTGACATCAAAACTCATTCCTTCCTCTATCAGGCACTCTCCAAGTAGTAAGTAGCAGCTCACTCCAGAAGCTGATTTGACTTCTCTGAATATGATGGTCCTGTCTGAGTCCCCAGATTTGATGACACGTACCTTAGCACCCAATCTCCAAGAGGTAGTTCCAAGTTAGCTTGGTCACTGTGGGACTCAGCTAGTCTCCATCTCTCAAATATGAGCTGGGCTATATCAGTGGTTCTCAAACTTCTTGGTTTCAGTACCCCTTTACGTAACTCAAAAACTAAGTACCCAATGAAATTGCTTACCTAAATTACATCAGTATATTTTAAAAACTAAGAAACTCTTGCATAGCAATTTCGCAGAACAAGACATTAATTAAGTAGTAGTGTTGGCGGGAATCACTGTCCGATTTGGGACATCTGGGTTGTCCTATTGGCCTTTGCATTTAATCTGATCCGTATCACGTGGCCTGGAAAGGGCTGGATGCCATCATGATCTCCAAGTCTGGATCAGGAGACCCAAGTCCTGGCCCCATCACACTCCAACAAGTACACCCACTGCCTGCTCTCCGGTCCGCAGGCTCATGTTTCCCACTCTGAGTGGTTGTGAGGATCAACATTTCGTGACCGGCAGGATGAATACAGCCGGCGGCCTCAGAATTGAGGGACTAGGAATATACCCCATAGTGCACGCAGTGATGGGAGGAAGCAACCACGGACTCGGGAAAAAGGCGTGCACTTGCCTAGTACACTGTAAATGTAGCCCAACTGGAGTTCCATCTCTACCGCCGCGCCGAAGAACCAGCACGGGCCCAGGCCGGTACGCGAAAGCGAAGCCCGGCTCACGAACAGGGACACCTCCACCTGCCCCTGCGCCGCGCTCTAGGCCGGCGCGCCGATGGCGTCATCAGTGTGCTCGGCGCTCTACTGATCTGGCCCCGGGGGTGGGCGTGCCCGTTTGCCCTCAGGTGGTCTAACAGGCGCCGGCGAGAACCAATGGCGTGGAGTACAGATCCGCCCCTTCCTTCCTATTGGCTGGCGCCAGAAAGCAGGGCGGTCAGCAGCCAAGCTCAGTAGGCCAGGGGGAGCCGGACACCGCAGCATACGCCCGGGAGTCCCAAGGCCCTTGGTTGTTCTTTCTCTTCGGCTCTGCTCGCCGCCGCCATGGCCCAGTGAGTGGCCTGTCCGTGCAGCCGGGCTCGGGTTTGACGTGGGGGGCCTTCCGGGGTGCGGGGCAGTCCCTGCCTGCTTCTGCTCCCTAGTTTCTTCAGCCCGGGGCTTGCCTCGCGGGACGGGGACCTCGCGCCTGAGGGTCGCGGGCTGGCACGCGCGGCCTCCCACCTCCGCGGCGCAGGCCCCGGGAGGGCGGAGGGGCGCGCACGGACTCGCCGAGGAGGACGTTCGGGCGCGGGGGAGGCTGCGCATGCCGGGGAGTCGGCGGGACCCAGTCGTGGTTCCGTGGAGCCGCAGGGCGCCGGCCGCCCAGGTGCAGTGGTGGAGCGAGCGTGCGCAGCTAAGCTGGAGCGCATGGGGAGGGTGCAGAGGAAGAGACTAGATAGCTGCTTATCCTATCTGTCCAAAGCCACCAAGTGGCACTGACATGTTTCTTTCTTCTTCGGCTTCAGAGCTGACATTGCACTGATTGGATTGGCTGTCATGGGCCAGAATTTAATTCTGAACATGAATGACCATGGCTTTGTGGTAAGTGGTTGGGGACCCAGTTTCACAGATTCCACCAAATCCGGAACGTGCCGCTCATTCAGTGTGCTCTGTCGCTGCGTATTTTTATTTATTTATTTTGCGGTTCTGGGGCTTAACTCAGGGCCTTCACCTTGAGCCACTCCACCAGCCCTATTTCTGTGAAAGGTTTTTCGAGATAGGGTCTCGCGGAACTGTTTACCCGGCCTGGCTTCGAAACGCGATCCTCTTGATCTCTGCCTCTTGAGTAGCTAGGATTACAGGCGTGAGCCACCAGCGACCGGCTGTCGCTGCTTATAACACTTTTGTAAAAGAAGTGCCACTTTGGTAGAGCTGTTCCTGCATCTGGAGGAAGAGGTTCTGCACTTTAAGTAGAGATGAATGGGGTGTGTTTGTTAGATTCTGCTGTTGCAGAGTTCTAACTTTATTGCTTAGTGAGATCTGGGGAAGGTGGGGAAAAAAATGTTTGTTTCTTTTTTTCCCCCTTGAGACAGGGTTGCCCAGGCTGGCCTTGAACTCCTGGGCTCAAATGGTCCTCCCAGCAGCTCAGCCTCCTGAGTAGCTGGGACTATAGATCACTGCTGGCTCTAAAGTGGCTTAGATGCCAGGATTATGGGGATAAGAGAACATACCCAATGTGCAAGTGGCGGGTTCCTAGATTTGATTCTGAGTGTTAGGCCATAGTGACAAGGCTCCACCTGGGGTGCAGTATACTGTGGGCACTTGCCCTTTGCCTCAGTTCTCTGCTGTTTCATCTTGCACGGGTGACTTGACAGGCTCAACCAGGTGGGCCCTCCTGGAGTCTTAGGCTGAATAGTGTTGCTTGGCCCACAGTCTGAAAGGCTTGTGTGTGTCCTAGATCTTCTAAACAGGCCTTCTGTCTTTTAGGTCTGTGCTTTTAATAGGACAGTCTCCAAAGTTGATGATTTCTTGGCCAATGAGGCGAAGAGCACCAAAGTGGTTGGTGCACAATCCTTGAAGGAGATGGTCTCCAAGTTGAAGAAGCCGCGGCGGATCATACTTCTTGTGAAGGCCGGCCAAGCTGTGGATGATTTCATTGAAAAACTGGTGAGGCCAGCTCCGTTTTCAGCTCCTGCTAACACAACAGAGCTTTTTCTGTGCTCCTTCCTCTAGCTATTTTACTTCAGAGATTTCTGTTTTCAGTTTCTAGATAGGAACTGGTCAGTTCTGACAAAATAATTGCTTACATGTTGCAGTCTTGGTTAACTTGATTGCACTACTAATTAAGTAACAGTATGTCCTTGGGTAGTAACAATTTGAGGACACTAAGAAGACATTTCAATAAGAATTTGTTAACAGTAACCTGTTAATGGCTTCCCTGTCTTTGATGCTTGCAGTCTGTGTGGTGGTGGCTCCATCCCTTCCCCTTCCATCCCTTCAACCTCAGTGTTAGGGATCTAACCCAGGCCTTGTGCATGATAGCTAAATACAAGTATTTTACCTCTAAGCTACATTTCCAGCTTGTTTTCTGTTTTTATTTTGGTGCTGAAGATTGAACCCAAGTCTTTACACATGCTAAGCTATACTCCCAGCCTGGAAATCTTAGTTTTGATTGTGTAAATATTTATAAATGTTTAGTGCTATTTACCAATAAATCTTAGTGTTTAAATTTAAAAGTAGATTTTCTGTTTTTAGTGTTCCTACAATTCTCAAATGGTTGTATAATTTAATATGAATGACAAGCAATCTGTATGGAATCCTAGGAACTGGGTATTTATTTTTGTGCCAATTTGTTGACTTTTTCAAGGGTTTTTTTTTTTAATTTGTTGTTTTTTGTCTTTTTGGGGATGAAATCCAGGGCCTTGAGCATGCTAGGCAAGTGTTCTACCACTGAGCTACATCTGAGCACTCTTTTTTTTTTGGCAGCACTGGGTGAACTCAGGACTTCACAGTTGATAGGCAGGCATTCTTACTGTTTGAACCTCTCCATCAGCCAGCCCTTTTTTGTGAAGGGTTTTTTGAGATAGGGTCTCATGAACTATTTGCCCAGGCTGGCTTCGAACCTCAGTCTTCTTGATCCTCTGCCTCCTGAGTAGCTAGGATTACGCCTGTGAGACACCAGTACCCGGCCTCTTTTTTTTTCTTTTTTTTTTAAGCAGTGTTTTTCAAGGTGCTCTTATTTGCTTGGAGACAAAAGTATGATGATATCTTTTTTTTTCTTCACAGTATTAAGGATTGAGCCCAGGTCCTCTTGGATGCTAGGCAAGCACTCCACACTTGAGCCAAGTATATATTTCTTGGAAATAAAAATAAGCTTGTGAGTGGAGGGGAACCAGTGGAAATTATTTAGATATTTGAAGATAACTCTACAGTGCTGGAGGTATGACCCCAGCACCTACCTTGCAAGCACAAAGCCCTGAATTCAAACCCCTGTACTTCCTCCCCGAAGTAATAGTAATAATCATAACTCTACAGCTACCACACTGAAAAAACCAAAGCAGTAGCCATTTGGAAGAAATGTTTTGTCATAGAAATGCAGTGAGAATCAATAAAGGGAACGGTTGAATGTACCTCTTGGAGAGCAGTATTAACAGTGGGGTTGTTTCCACAGGGAGAATTTGTAACCAGTATGCTATGGTCGTTTAAATGAACGGCCTAGAAAGGAAGGACACTGTGATAAGAAAGGACATGCTAAGCTTTTTTTGTGTAGCCAGGTGCCAAACTGCTCATGATCAACTTCTCACACAGTGGATTGAAAACCAGTTAATTCTTCTCCAACGTGGGAAAGTATTAGTGATATTAAGTGGAGCCCTGAAGACTGAGCAATAAAGAGTAAAGCCCGTAATGATTGAGTGTTCACATCTTTGCATGTCACGTGCCTCCCTCAAATCTTTTTACCATACGGGCATATTACCTGTCTGATTGGTATGCTTTGGGAAGACATTCAGGGCTTGGTCTCTTTTTGCCCTCACCAGGCTGTGGAGTTGAAATCATCCATTTATACACTGAACTATTGGATATATGTTCAGTGCACCCTTCTTGTGAACTAAACACAGATTTTTATAGAAAGGGTTTTAATTTTCACAGCTAGTCCTAACATAGCAGGTGGTACATGTGGAAAATACAAAATTCCCATGTAGATTTTGTTTGTTGTAAAATCTTAGAGCAGTTAAAGAACTGTGTCAGTTGTGGAGGGGTTGACTGGCTTTGGTAGCCTTAAGCTTTTAAATCATGTGTAACTGTAGCCCCAAAGAGGATTACTGAAGATTATATGATATAGGCTTTTAGACTGTGTTTGTTTAGGATAAATTCCTGTTTCTTTTCAATGGCCAGTGTTTGTTTTATTTCTGTCTTTGGCCCATCCTAATGCTAGTGTCTGGCTTCAGGTACCGTTGTTGGACACTGGTGACATCATCATTGATGGAGGAAATTCTGAATATCGGGATACTACAGTAAGTGTTCCTCAGTCTAAATTCTTTCAGGTCCTAAGAACATTCTAGAAAGAAGTATCAGCATTGCACATGAGATAAAAGAGTGAACTGTCCTGTGGTCTTGATTCTTTGAGAATTGGTACAGGTATGGTAGTTCTCAGCTTTGTTCTACTAAGATATACATGATAGATGAGGTTCTCAGTCACACTATGTAGGTTGACGACTGCTTAGATACAGAGAACTTATGCTTAACTTGTCCCCATCCCCTTGTATAATCCATGCCATGTCAGTGTATCATGCTGTTGAGAACTACTGCTCTAATGGTCTTAGATGCTGGGGGAAGTCCTGCATGCTCTGAAGTGCATATTAAACAAACTCTTCATTTTTTTTCTTTTTTCTTTTCGGTGCTGGAGAATGAAATCAGAGTTTTGCACTTGCCAGGCAAGCGCTCTTCCACTGAGCTAAATCCCCACCTTGCTCATTGAGTCTTACTGTGCAAGGTCTTTTCCATTAAATCAGAATGTATGTTTGGTCTTATTTACTCTTGAGGACAGGGCAGGCCTCTTGAACATCCAAGGTTTTTTGTTTGTTTTTTTTAGCTGCTATGCTGAAGGGATAAGCTTTCTTGAATGATTGATTTTTCCCAGATCTTTGTGTGGTGTTCCGGCAAATGTGGGATCTCCATACCTGCCTTATACCTCCTCTCATTCACTGGGAGGAACTTACTTTTTGAAAGAATCATGGCATTGTTTTTCTCTCCTTTAGCGGCGATGTCGAGACCTCAAGGCCAAGGGAATCTTGTTTGTGGGAAGTGGAGTCAGTGGTGGTGAGGAAGGGGCCCGGTATGGCCCATCACTTATGCCAGGAGGGAACAAAGAAGCCTGGTGAGTCCCCTCAGCACCACTACCTTTTGGCCCAGGGCAGCCTAGGCATTAGCAGAAGTGGTCCTGGCAGTGGGGCCCCCTGTGTGGTATGAAAGCCAGAAGATGCTGAGGAAGTTTCTTTCATCTAGACATTTTGCTCTGACATGAAGTATATGCAGGCTCCTCTCTTGCCTTTATCCTGCTACCGGTAGTGGACAAGACTGATAGTGAAAGGTCCACGTAGGTTTGGAAGAAGTAGTGCAGAGGATGTCCGCTGCACTGACTGCATTTAGAGTTAGGTCTGTCCCTGTTAGCTGGTATATGTATGGTCCTAAAATAACTGTAATAATTGTGAGTAGTGGGAAATAATCACTGGACCTAGGAATGAGGGTGACATTTTATTTAACTTCAGGGAAAAAGAACTTTACATTATTCACTGTGCTCTGTGTTAGAGGAATGATTGCCTTGGTGAGTGAAGTAGGGATGTGTGAAACATAAACGCGGAGGTGGCAGTGGGAGGGGAGGGAGAATCAGAATGGGAAGAGGCAGGTGGTGGATTATGAACAACTTAGACTGAGGGAAACACTGCTACTGAGGTCGCAGAAAGAAAGGCAGACAGGGAGAGTGGTGGACGGAAGAGAAAGATAGCAAAGGAAACATCCTTTTGAGGGAGATGTGGGAAGGTGACATGCTTTTCTGAGTGCATTTGAGTTGTATTAGGTAATGAAGCATAGGAGTGATGAACCGAACCCCAAAAGGTGAAGGGTTTATTTCAAGATTATCTTTAAATTACCTCTCATAGCAAGCCCAAAACTCAAACCCCAGTTCTGCCAAATAAATAAATAAGTGAAGAACTCTGATGAATACTGGGGATTTTCTTTAGTACATAAAAATGTAGAGGTAGGGAGCCTTTCTACTTCTCAGAAATTTAAAAATACTTATCATAGGGCACTTGGCCCATGGGCTATCAGAAACACAGTTCAGTTAGGCATGGTAGCATACACTTTTCGGCCTGGGCTACATTTCAAGACCCTGTCTCAAACAAAATAAACAATAACAAAACAAAAGAAACAGGGAAGGGGCGGGCGGGCAAAAAAAAAAAAAAAGAAACATACACACATTTCTTTCGGCGTTTACCTGGAGAGCTCAGCACTTTCAGTACTTTCTATGAGTACTTCCGCCTCCCGTTAGAAAGCAAAAACTTGGAGATCATGTCCATGAGTACTGAACTGATATTTCAACCCATCTTGTCCTCTGAGCTGAATTTCACTTTTCCTTTCCACAGGCCCCACATCAAGGCAATCTTCCAAGGCATTGCTGCAAAAGTCGGAACTGGAGAACCCTGCTGTGACTGGGCAAGTTCTGGGCTGCCCTTTGTTTTGTTTTTTTTTTTTCTTTTATTATTCATATGTGCATACAAGGCTTGGTTCATTTCTCCCCCCTGCCCCCACCCCCTCCCTTACCACCCACTCCACCCCCTCCCGCTCCCCCCCCCCTCAATACCCAGCAGAAACTATTTTCCCCTTATCTCTAATTTTGTTGTAGAGACAGTATAAGCATTAATAGGAAGGAACAAGGGGTTTTGCTGGTTGAGATAAGGATAGCTATACAGGGCATTGACTCACATTGATTTCCTGTGCGTGGGTGTTACCTTCTAGGTTAATTCTTTTTGATCTAACCTTTTCTCTAGTACCTGTTCCCCTTTTCCTATTGGCCTCAGTTGCTTTTAAGGTATCTGCTTTAGTTTCTCTGCATTAAGGGCAACAAATGCTAGCTAGTTTTTTAGGTGTCTTACCTATCCTCACCCCTCCCTTGTGTACTCTCGCGTTTATCATGTGCTCATAGTCCAATCCACTTGTTGTGTTTGCCCTTGATCTAATGTCCACATATGAGGGAGAACATACGATTTTTGGTCTTTTGGGCCAGGCTAACCTCACTCAGAATGATGTTCTCCAGTTCCATCCATTTACCAGCGAATGATAACATTTCGTTCTTCTTCATGGCTGCATAGAATTCCATTCTGTATAGATACCACATTTTCTTAATCCATTCGTCTGTGCTGGGGCGTCTTGGCTGTTTCCATAACTTGGCTATTGTGAATAGTGCCGCAATAAACATGGATGTGCAGGTGCCTCTGGAGTAACAGTCTTTTGGGTATATCCCCAAGAATGGTATTACTGGATCAAATGGTAGATCAATGTCCAGCTTTTTAAGTAGCTGGGCTGCCCTTTGAAGCCAGTTGGCCACATGGGCACATCTAAGTGACAAAATGCACAGCTGAGCAAAGACCACCTTAGTCCCAGTGATTAGCTTTGTGACAAGCTTCTCAGTCTTAACTTGCTACCCAAGCTGTGCCTAAAGTGTGTGTCTTAATGTCTTTGTGTCTTAATTGACTGTCCAGAGCTTGGAGGTCAGTGTGCTAGCAGAAGCTAGCCTCAGTTAGCTAAAAGATGATGTTCATAAGTAGGAGTAGAAAGGATGAGGTGAAGTAAGATGTTCTTAGCCATGTTACTTCATGGCCAAAGATTGTTGAAATCAAAGTGGGGTTTGCTCTGTGGGTGGAAGGAAAAGGATTGAATGGACTTTTGCTATGTCACATGTTCAGCCACAATTATGGAAGAATTCCTTTTACCTATAGTCTGGGATTCAAGTTTTCAGTGCTTGGACCATCATGGAAGAACAGGAGGCTGGGGTCAGTTCCCAGATACCTGCTCTCCTGGGTTTGGTGTTGCTGTGAGAATAAACTCTCACTTCTACCCATACTATGGATGGAAAAACATCACTAAGTGTGACACGAGGCAGGTTACTTCTCCATGTAGACTTCAGCTGCTTTATCCGAAAAATGTGGGAATTGGGCTGGATGGTCTCCAAGAGCTCTCTAGCTCTTAGTCCTCTTTTTTTTTTTTTAATATCAGCTGTTTTATATGCTTATTTTAAGTTTTTTATGCAGTCAAGAGTAGGAATGAAATAAGGACTCAGGCACATGAGGCACAGGGAAGCCCTTCCCCCAGGCCTGCCAGGCCTAGTTGCTGTCACTACAGCAGCTAACTTGGTGCCTAGTTTTCCCCAGGGGTTAGCATGGAGTTCAGTCAGACTCTGATGAGGGTGGCCAAGGCTGTGACATGAAGGGCTGCTCAATCTTTCTTAGTCTAAAGGGCTGGAAAGGGACTTTATTCCTTGATAGTAGATTACTACAGTAAAAGTGCAGTAATAGTCATTTCCCTTTTGATCCACCAATGACAATGTCATGATGAAAAAGCAGACTTGCCCTTAGTGTTTTGATCAAGCCAGAGTTGACTTTCCAATGCCTCCAGGCTTAGGCTGAGGTCACTGAAAAAAAAATGGTATTGTGATGAAAAGCAGTTGCTCCTTAGTTCACTGCTGAGGCAATAGGAAGGGTGAAGTAAGATGTTATCAGCCACAGACCTGCAATAGTCATAGTGGTAACAGTGAACTCAAGCAGGAAATCTCTGGTGTAAATGTGCACAGTATCAATGCTACAGTAACTGTCAGGAAAGAATTTCCTGGTCACTAATATGCCCATAAGCAGGTACATCCCCGTCATGGAGATGGCTGCAATGACTGTAGAGCCTGGTGCCATGAAAAATTTGACTCTTGTCACTTTGTTCTGATTCCTTGCCCACTGGACAATTTTCAGAAGATTTGGTTTCCCGGGTAGCTTATCTCTAGGGGCAGAATGTGTTGGTCATAGAACACTTGTAGCCATTAATATCCCATCATAAACCCATAAACTATTCTGATTTTGTATCTTGCCAGCTTATATAAGTGCAACTATAGGCCTTGGGAGAATGCATTTCTGGACTTAGAAGGGCTGGGCCAGACCTTGGTGCTAAGGCCATTTTGCTCTCAGCCATTAGGAACAACTATAATACATTTGTATCTAGAAAAAAACAAGTGACTTAATTGACCACTTTATTTAACCTGCAGTTGCTAGAAAAATGGTGACTTCTGGACAAAAGAAGAGTTTAAACTTTCAGATGGGGTTGGGAGGTAGGGAATGGATTTGAGAATGATGAAAAACAATGGAAAATACAGACTGAAGACCTGCAGGTACATTGAGAGGGTCTTGTTCACAAGTACTAAATTTGCTTCACAGTTGTTGTTTTCCTGTGAAGAGAGAGCCTTAGCAAAGGTTGCCATCAGGTCCGATGGAACTTCTCTGGTGCACAGTCTGCCTCTCTGAAGGTGCTTTTTGCCTTGGCAGGTGGGAGATGAGGGAGCCGGACATTTTGTGAAGATGGTGCACAATGGGATAGAGTACGGTGACATGCAGCTGATCTGCGAGGCTTACCACTTGATGAAGGATGTTCTGGGCATGGGGCATGAGGAGATGGCCCAGGTGAGCCCCAGACACTGCCTCCACCTGGAGGGAGTAACCACACTCAGATGAAAAGGGACTTGCTACTGACAATTAGTCCTTCTTCTTTCCTGTTCCCCTGGCTTTCTGACGGCCTGCATGGACTCAGCTTAACTTAAGAGAAGCTATCAGTTAATGGAACCATAAAATAAGATAGCCAGGCTGGGTGTGGTGTCCTATGCCTGTAATTCCAACTACTTAGGAGGTTGTAGATAGTAGGATTGAGATCTGAGGTTAGCCCTGGGCAAAAGTGAGACCACATGTGAAAAATAAGCAAAAGGGGATAGGATTCTTGCTACCAAGTGCAAGACCCTGAGTTCACCTGCCTACCAAGTGCAGGACCCTGAGTTCAACCACTGTACGGCCAAAAATAAATAAATAGTAAGATAGCAGTCCCAAGGCTGTACATTCCCAAGGAGACTTGGCAGCAGTCACTGCCTTCAGTTAGTGAGCCTTGCTGTGTCAGGCACTGTGTCCTGTCAAAAATATTCTGCTGCTTTGGCTGGAGGTATGGCTCAAGTGGTAGAGCACCTACCTAGCAAGTGTGAAACTCTGAGTTCAAACATCAGTACTGCAAAAAAGAAAAAAAATGAATTCTCTTTTTATTTTATTTTGCCTTATTTACTTATTTGCAGTGCTAGGGATCAAACCTAGGGCCTTGTGCATACTAGGCATGTGTTCTACCATTGAGCTCCATCCTCAGCCCTCAACCTTATTTTTTTTTATTTTTATTTTTATTTTTTGGTGGTACTGGAGTTTGAACCCAGGGCCCTATATTTGCTAAGCAGGTGCTCTACCACTTGAGTCACTCCTCCAGTCCTTCAACCTTATTTATCTTGACAGCAGTATGTTTCACTGGCTTGCTTTTATTCTGTCTAAAACGTTTTAGTTTTCATAGAAACTTTTTTTGTGTTCATATTTAATTGAATACAGTAATGTATTCATTCAACAAATACATGAGTATTGTATGTGAGGCACTGTTCTAAATGTTAAGTATAACAGTGAAGGGAATAGAGCTCAGTGGTAGAGTGCTTGCCTGTCATGCACAGTGGTTTGATCACCAGCTCCACAAGAAAAAAAAATGTATATAATAGTGAAGAAAACAAAAGTTCCTGCCCTCATGAGCTGGAAAATAGGCATAATTATTAATACATAGTATAATACTAGTTATAACAGTGATAATTATTACAAAGAAAATTAGACTGGGATAACAGTTTTATTTTTACACTTGATCTTAGTCAAAAGGCTGAGAAGTGATAGGTTTTACTTTTTTTTTTTTTTTGTGGTACTGGGGCTTGAACTCAGGACTTTCGCCTTGAACCACTCCTTTTTTGTGATGGGTTTTTCGAAATAGGGTCTCATGAACCATTTGCCTGGGCTGGCTTCAAACCTCGATTCTCCTGATCTCTGCCTGTTGAGTAGTTAGGATTATAGGCGTGAGCCACCATCACCTGGCTTAGGTTTTATTTTTTTATGTTTTTATTCTTGCATGTTGGGGATGGAACCCAGGGCCTCATTCTCGCTAAGCATATGCTCTGCCACATACACCCCCAAACCCCAAGAAGTTGGTGTTAGATCGGGTGATCACTGAAGGCTTCCAGGGAGGTGGTAGGGTGCACATAGAGACCCAAATGAAGTGAGGCTCTTGGTGTCGAGAGAGCAATTCTGCTGAAGAGAAAATTAACTAGGTTGACACCATATACAGCTGATTGACCTGGTGTGCATGAGACTCAGTGATCAGAATGAAGTCCACAGACTGCCTTGGGAAGAGCTTGTTAGCCCCAGGTGTTCATAGTGGTCAACCTACAGAGGACACAGGTGAATCAGAGCACCTGAGGCAGATGAGGGGCGTGCACTGCAGGACCTGCCTCTCACGTTGCTTTCTTCCATTCTGCATGTAGGCATTTGAGGAATGGAACAAGACAGAGCTAGACTCGTTCCTGATCGAAATCACTGCTAATATTCTCAAATTCCGAGATACTGATGGCCAACACCTGCTGCCAAAGATCAGAGACAGTGCAGGGCAGAAGGGCACCGGAAAATGGACTGCCATCTCAGCCCTGGAGTATGGCATTCCAGTCACGCTCATTGGTAATGGTCTGCTTTTCACCTGAGCCCTATTGGTCCCACTATTCTGATCTTTTCTTTCTTTCTTTTTTTTTTTTTTTTTTTTGGGCAGTACTGAGGTTTGAACTCAGGGCCTCATGCTTGCTAGGCAGGTGCTCTATCACTTAGCCACTCCACCAGCCCCCACTATTCTGATCTTGATGTCCTGGAGTATCGATCTAGATGGGTCTTAAGGACAATCCGTTCAATCTCAATTAGCTTTCCGAGTGCCCTTGGTCTTTCTGCACATGAAAAAATGGTTCTTATGGACCTGGAGGTAAAGGCAGAAATTACCATCCTTCCTGTCTGGTATTACCTTTGGAATATTTTAGCTCCATGATTTAATTATAGTCAGTGATATTAAGATCTCTTTAATAGGGAAGTAACCAGAGAGAAATTTTTCATAGAAAAGTTTACATTTTGTTTATACATTCAGGATTTGTTAATATTTTGCAGGTTCTCCCCAAGATGCTAAAAAAAAAATAGAACATAACCTATATATTTGAAGTCTCTGAACATTCTTAAGTTCCTTCCCTTTTGTCACTTACAGGAAAACCACTACTCAGGTTATCTTCTATTAATGAACTAAGTATCACACTCAGACAGAAATAAAAAGCTTTTTTTTTTTTTTTTTTTTTTGCTGTACTGGGGCTTGAACTCAGGACCTTTGCCTTGAGCCACTCCACCAGCCCTATTTTGTGATTTTTTTTCTGAGATAGGTGTGGATTATGAGAAGCCTGTGAGAACTAGACATTAGCACAGCTGTACCCAATGTTCTGTAGGCTGAGTTCGGCACAGCCCTGGCCACAGAATAAGGTGAGAATAAGATGCAGAACAGCTGTTTTTCCTAAGATGTTTATTTTCAGTTCAGAGAAGTAGAATGCAGGTTCCTCTTGTTACAGTGTCATGCCCTCCCCAAGAACTGTTGCTCCACCTCCTTGTTTACCATTGTGTATAAAAGATTTGCTGAAGGAGGATACGAGGCTTTTGCTTTGGGCTTTTGGCTTTTGGATGTGGGAGGCTTTTCGGGTAAAGGGAGGCTTTTTGATGAAGGGAGGCTTTTGGCTGAAGGGAAAAGGATTACTGAAGGGAAAATCAATTGCTGAAGGGAGGTTTGTTGAAGGGAATGAATTGCTAAAGAGGGGTTGATAGAAAGTCTGCACTGAGAACTTTATACATAGAAAAGCTAAGCTAAAGAAAAGCTAAAGAGAAAATGGGACAGTGCAAGTCTGAGCACCAAGGCTTTAAGAAAACTAAAGAGAGAACATGGGACAGTGCAAGTCTAGGGGCAAATACTTTAAGAGAGATTATGCTAAAGAAAACATGGGACAGTGTGAGTCTTAAGAAAAGAGGTTTTAAAGAATAGGGAAGCAAGGTTTTAAAGAATTGTAAAGGAGTAAGGCCTTAAAGAGTAAAGATAGAGAAAAAAAACAAAGTAAATGAAGAGAATAAAGTAATGAGGGTTGTGCAGCTCCACCCAAGTGCCCAACACACCTGGCCCCAACTCTCTGTCTATCTTGTGTCCTTTCTGCATCTCCCATTGCTGCCCAGTTAGGTTCAGTAATAACAAGGGAGTGAGAAAAAAGCTCGCTCCAGATAGGGTCTCTGGAACTATTTGCCCAGGCTGGCTTTGAACAGCAGTCCTCCTGATCTCTGCCTCCTGAATAGCTAGGATCACAAGCATGAGCCACCAGTGCCCAGCTATTGTTCTTTTTTATTTTTATTTTTTTGTGGTTCTGGGGCTTGAACTCGGAGCTTTCACCTTGAACCACTCTACCAGCCCTTTTTGGGATGGGTTTTTGAGATAGGGTCTTATAAACTATTTGCCCCTGCTGGCCTCCAACCGGGATCCTTCTGATCTCTGCGTCCTGAGTAGCTAGGATTACAGGTGTGAGGCACTGATGCTCTGCCGGCACTTGCTCTTTTAAGAATAAAGTAAGAGCTGGGTACAGTGGTATGCACCTGTGATCGCAGCTACTCAGGAGGCATAAATGGAGGATCACAGTCCAGGATCCTGGCCTGAGGAAAAAATGTGAGACCCTAGTCAAAAAATAACTATTGCAAAAAGGACTAGGGTATGGCTCAAGTGGTAGAGCATTTGCCTGGCAAGTACAAGGCCCTGAGTTCAAATCCTAATACCAAAAAAAGCCCAAAACAATAAAACAGATGCACTTCTGAAAAGACTGGAAAAAAGAGAATGAAAGTAGGTGCCTCACACAGTTGCTGAGAGGCAGACCTTGCTCCTGGCAAAATGGTTCTCCCTATAACTCATTTTCCTGTTCGCTTTTCAGGGTGCGCATTGCCTTTACCTCCCTCTCCTTCCTCATTTTGACTTCCTGATTAGTAATGCCTCACTCTGTTTGCACTTCATGGTGTAAGGCATATAAAGAGGGAAACAGGCTTTTCAGTCCTGCTCTGTGTAGAAGGAAGTTGCTGGTTTTTAGCCAATCCAAATGGCAATGTAAGCAAGGAGCATTTAGCCACCCTCTGACTTGTATCAGTGTATTACTGTCTCCAGAAGCATGCTCCTTTCCACTCCTTTATTTTACAGACTCTGTTCCCTTCCTGCCAGGGCAGGCCCACCGTCCCTGGGTGGTGTCATTCTTGGTGAACTCAGGGGAAGCTGGTCCTAGTCTGATCGTCCTTACGTAACACGGGAGGGATTGCCACACTTACTTCTTGCACAGTTGTCTTACAGTGCTTCCTTCCACAAATGTCCAGTCATCCTCTGTCACAGGGAAGGACAATGGTTGGGTAATGGCAGGAAGACATTTGCTCTTGGCATGTGTGAAGTTCAGTTGTATTCTCTAGTTTATGACTGGCATCTTTTATTTAAAACTGAAGTCCTGTTAGTTCCCAGAGATTTCAACCCATTTTGTCTAGGGGGAGAGGGAAGGAGAGAGAATAATAATACCATTATTTTTTTGGTGGAACTGGAGTTTAAACTTGGCTTACATTGTACTTGCAAAGCAGGAGTTCTACTGCTTGAGCCACTCCCCCAGTCCATTTTGCTCTGCTTATTTTTGGAGATAGGGTCTCAGGAACTATTTCCCTGGGTTGGTCTTAAACTGCAGTCCTCCCAGTCTCAGGCTCCCAAGTAGTTAGGATTACAGGTGTGAGCCACCAGCTGCAGGCTAGATTCTTACTACACAAGTTCTCAATTGAGCAAATAGTCTCTTAAAAGGGAATTTTGAAGATACTAAATGTCTTAATATTAAAATACTGCATACATTGAAATGTTTATTTGCATGAAGTAAAATTATGAAACTTAATGATTGTAGGTGTACTGAAAACTGTAAAATGTCAGAATTAAGAAATTTTGAGTGGGGAGTCCTGTGAATAACTTCTTAATGTACTAGTTATTTCAAGTTGTTATGAAACTAGTGCTTGAAAAGAAAATAAAAGTCTTTAGTGTCCTCTAGGGTATGGTGGCACACACCAAGAGCTTGAGGTCAGGCCTGGCAAAATTAGCAAGGCCCTATCTAAAAAAAAAACAAAAAAAAACAAAAGGAAGCCAGGTGCGATGGCTCACACCTATAATCCTAGCTACTCAGGTGGCATAGGTCAGAAGGATCTTGGTTTGAAGCCAGCCTGGCTTCAATAGTTCTCAAGACCCTATCTTGAAAAACCCATCACAAAAAAGGGCTGGTGGAGTGGCTTAAGCACAAGGTGTCTGCGTAGCAAGTTGAGGCCCTGAGTTCAAACTCCAGTGCACCAAAACAAATAAAGGGGCTGAGGGTATAGCTCCAGCAAGGAAGTGAGGCCCTGGGTTTAAAACCCAGTAATGCAAAAATAAACAAAAATGAGTAAAATTAAAAAATAAAGGGCTTAAAATTGAAACTTAAAATTTAACTATAGACTAATATTGAATAATTCTGAATAGTTATGTTTTCCCTCAAACTTCCTTTGAATTTTGAGGGTTTTTTTTTTTTAGTATATCTTTACAGCTGAATACCTGAATTCATGCTGAAAGACTGACTTGGAGTTTTAGCTATCAAATTAATTGTTTAGAGCTTTTATAAAAGTTTCTTTCTGACCTCAATTAAATTTTGTGGCCTCAGGTTGGAACTTTGAGCTCTTTCTAAAGCTTGGGTTTCCTGCCCCCTCTCCTTTCCCCATGCTCCAGCTGTGTGTAAGCATTTCATATAGTTTTGTGTGAACTCTGGTGATTTGTGACCATCTCTCCTTCAACATCTTCATGTAGGAGAAGCTGTCTTTGCTCGGTGCTTATCATCTCTAAAGGATGAGAGAATTCAAGCCAGCAGAAAGCTTAAGGGCCCTCAGAAGGTCCAGTTTAAAGGTGATAAAACGTTATTCCTTGAAGACATTCGAAAGGTAGGCAGTCCTTGGCCATAGGCTTCATTGGCCCTTTGGAAGGCAGTGGGTAGGGGTTGTGGGGGAGCTCTGAGGCCCTGGGGTGGCAGGCAGAATACAGTTCAGCCTCTCCCTTGATCTGATTTCCAGCATTTTCCTATACTGTCCTCCCTGGGGTCTCCATAAGGTGAGGAAAAGATGGGAGGAGGCTGCTCAGCTAAGTGCAGCTCTCATTTGTCTGGGTGTCTCTCTGCAGGCCCTCTATGCTTCCAAGATAATCTCATATGCTCAAGGCTTTATGCTGCTCAGACAGGCAGCTGCTGAATTTGGCTGGACCCTCAATTATGGTGGCATTGCCCTGATGTGGAGAGGGGGCTGCATCATAAGAAGGTAAGTGAGAGGCAGTCTTGGGTCTGGTACCATAGGCACACTGTATTGCCTTGCCAGATAACTGATCTCAGGACACCTGCTCATACAATTCTCTGTAACTGGTGACAGCCCTGTCACCAGACACTGGGAACAACATTGTCGTGGCTCACTTTTAATCTTATGCACTTGCCCTCTGTATTGGCACCACAGATTCAACTGGTTGCAAATAGAAAATCTTTGGAAAAATACTATGTCTGGGGCTGGAGGTATAGATGCTTGTCTGTGGTAGAGTACTTGTCTGTTGTACGCAAGGCCCCGGGTTCAATCCCTAACACCACCACCAAAAAAAAAAACGCCCGAGTGTGTACTGTATACACACAGGTGTTCTTTTTTCTTACCTCCTAAACAATGCAGTGTAACAGTTGTTTACATAGCATATACATTGTATCAGGTATTACAAGAGACCTAGAGATGACTTAAAAAATACTGGAGGTGTGACTCATAGAGCAGTTGTCTAGCAAGCATGAGGCCCTGAGTTTAATCTTCAGTACCACGCACACAAAACCCAAAACAAGACAAAACCCATAAAATGTGCAGGAGGATCTGTGTAGGTGATGTGCAAATACTATACTGTTACTTTCATAAGAAGAACAGAGTGGCTGTGGATTTGGGGTGCGGCCTTGTGTAGACTGATTACTCAGCCACTCTAACTGGATTGTCTACACCATGCCTTTTAAAGTAGCCCTGTGAGAATTGCCACGCCCCTGGTCTTGCCTCTGGCCTTTCCCTCTGCACTTTCATTCAGGTAACTGAGGGATGAGGACTGTAACTTTGAGCCTCTCTATATTATACATTGACTTATTTCCCCTGCTTTGTCCAGGCATTCAGCCTGCTTAAGTTAGGATCCATTGATTTCTTCCCTCTCTATTTCAGTGTATTCCTGGGAAAGATAAAAGATGCATTTGATCGAAACCCAGAACTTCAGAACCTACTGCTAGATGACTTCTTTAAATCTGCTGTTGAAAACTGCCAGGTATGTAACCAAGAACCAGGTGGCACAAGAATTCTCCCAGTGGGTTTTGCCCGGTGGCATCTGTGATCCATTTACCCACACTGATGCCTGTGGAAATGGAACCGATGCATCTCTGGGGCAAACCCAGCCGTTCATCCCTGGCTTTGCTTTGTGTTTAGGACTCCTGGCGGCGGGCGGTCAGCACCGGGGTCCAGGCAGGCATTCCCATGCCCTGCTTCACCACTGCCCTCTCCTTCTATGACGGATACAGACACGAGATGCTGCCAGCCAACCTCATCCAGGTAAGCAGGTCGTGAACTTTAACCTGGCTGGTTTCTGAGGGTTGTGTGACTACTTATTCCCCTAACCAAATAAATTTCTTTTCTAGGCTCAGCGAGATTACTTTGGGGCTCACACCTATGAACTCTTAGCCAAACCGGGACAGTTTTTCCACACTAATTGGACAGGCCACGGTGGCAGTGTGTCATCCTCCTCATACAATGCCTAATGGGCATTGCTCACCCTTTGACTCCAAAGACCGAACATTCCGTGTGCCACACAGCACTCCTCACGGCCATTTGCCCTAGTTCCTGGTTAGATCTTTGCAAGTGTTGGAAGCGACTCCTGAAGAAGTCACACAGGGCCTATTAGAAAAGTGGTTATGAGCCACTGTGTTTTTGAACCTGGCCTCCTGGGACTGCCTAGGAACTGATCATGCCACCATTCCTTGAAGCTGTCAGTGAGGCTGCAGCTCCTAGCACAGAGGGGAGGGGGTTTGTAGGATTTGATCACACTGGATCCTTGTATCATGCAGCTTCCCCTTTCCCCTTCTCAGTAAAAGCTACATACTATCGTGCACTTCTTCCACACTCTTGCTCTCACCTGGCCACATCAGGCCATTATCCCACCAGAGAAAGGTGTGCTGTGAGTTTGTTATATTCAAATCAATTTTTTTCCTTTAAGCCTCATTAATTTTTTCTTCTTTTGACTGCAAATAATACAAGAAACACCAAATCAAGGATCACGATTGTGTCTTGGGGGTGAGGAGGCAGCTGGGAGTGGGAGGGCAGCAGCTTTAATGTGTTGTTTTGTGTTCTTTCATAAGCAGTTGGTACATGGATGTTCACTGTAACTATGCCTTCTTGTCTGTCATAATAAACTTTTTAGAGAATTACATGTAAATGTTGGGCTTAGCTTTGTCTCAGTCAGGGCCTGCTCCTGACTGCCTTTTCACTTAGCCTTGTTTACTGACAGTGTTATGTGCCCTGGGGCCATGGCCTGCTTTATACAAGCAGTTTAACTCCACTCCATAATGATTTTTCTTGAATCTTTCAAGAGTCCTAAGGACAGTGACAGCAAATAGTGCCTGTTTGGACGCTGGTCTCTATAATTTGACCTCTGGCCGCTGTCTCAGAAGAGTGAGTTGCAGGGGCAGGTGGAGCTGACATGGGGGAGAAAACCTATGTCATTAAATCAACTTATTTATTTGGCTTTTTGGGACAGGGTCTTGCTAGGTAGCCTAAACTGTCATGGGCAATTAACTTCCTGCCTCAGCCTCTCTAGTGCTGGGATTATAGGCATATCCTAGTATGCCCAAGCAAAATGATCAGCTTTTAAACATTTTGCCTGGACTTAGCAAGACCAGGTCTCACCTCCCCCTTCCTGCCCCAGCTGCAAACCTGAGATTCCTCTAAGGGCTGCCAATGGGTCTTGAAGATCATCTATTGTCCTTGTTCTGAGGCAGGGATGATACTTCAAGAAGAGAAAGCAGCTGAGTGCCGGTGACATACGCCTATAATCCAGTGTGATGAATGCCACCCTCTCATTAGTCACTAAGTAGCTGTCTCAGTTATCAGACTGACTGTTGCAATATGGAAGTTCTTGTGCTCATGTGACCCTTAGTTTTACTTCACAATGGCCCCAAAATGTAAAAGGAATGACTTGGCAATTTGGATTTTCCAAAGAGAAGCTATAAAACACTTCACTTCAACGAAAAGGTGAAAGTTTTCAACTTAAAAGGAAAGAAAAATAAAATCACACATGGAGGTGCCTACAATCCATGGTAATGAGTCTTCTGTCTGTGAAACTGAAGGGAAGAGAAATCTGGCATACCTCAACCGTAAGAGTTACCACAGCATTGTGATATGTTGCTTAGTTAAGATGGAAGAGCTGGGGATGCAGCTCAGTGATGGAGCATTTGCGTAGCAGGCATGAAGACCTGGGTTCAAGCCAGATCACTGATGAAAGAAAAGAAGAAAGAAAAGGCATTTTTTTTTTTTCCTTTTTGGTGGGCTTGGGGTTTGAACTCAGGGGTTTGCACATTGCAAGTACAAAGCAGGCACTCTACCACTTGAGCCACACCTCCAGTCCATTTTGCTCTAGTTATTTTGGAGATAGGGATCTCTTAAACTCTTTTCCCAGGCTGGACCTGAACCAAAATCTTTCCAATCTCAGCCCCCCAAGCAGCTAGGATTACAGGTGTGAGTTACTGTGCCCAGCAATAAATTTGTGAGTGGAAGGCATGCAGTTTTCTGCATGTGCCACAATATGTACCAGAGTGTGGTGGGTCACTCTCTAACGTGTGTGAGCTCCTGGGTTCGATCCCCACAAATGCCAAAAAAAAAAAAAAAAAAAAACAAACGTACCAACTGACAGCAGTGTATTGCTGTATATAGAGGGTTTGGTGTGAATGGCAAGCACTGATCAGGACAGACGACTAGGTAATGTGAAGTGCTGCACTCAGTACTTGCACAGGGTAAGGTTACAACAAGTGGAAGCTATTCTTGTAGTTAAACAACAGAATAGTCCATTTAAGTACTCGACAGGGAGACTTTATTTTTACTAAACATGCTTTTGTCTCCTAGGACTTACTTCAAAAATGCATTGATTAAAACCTACCACTTGGATAGCTTTAGTAAAGACTTCCCTAATGACTAGAGCCTGGACTCTGAATCTATCCTGTGTGAACTCAAATCTTGGCTCCACCACAAAATCTCTGCTGCTTCACAAGTTACTTACACATGTATTTTCTCATCTTTGAAAAGAAAGATAATAAACTGGGTATGGTGGTGCACACCCATAATTCCAGCACTTAGAGGAGAAGGCAGGAGTTACAAGTCAGCCTGAGTTACCCAGTGAGACCCCCATCTCAAACAAGGGTTGGGGATGAAGCTTATTGGTAGAGCATTTGTCACACATGCCAAAGGGCCTGGGTTTGGTCCTTGGCACCAGCAAAAAAAAAAAGGGATGATAATACCTATTTCACATAGCTGTCTGGAGGATTAAACAGTGCCTGTCACATGGTAAGTGTTATTTAAGGGTTTATTTAATACCTGCTTCCTGCAGGTTGTTGCTAAACAATCTGGGCCTCCTCATGGATGCCAATTTTTTTTCTTTTGGTGATGCTGGGGCTTGAACTCGGGGCTTCACACTTGCAAGGCAGGCGCTCTACTGCTTGAGCAGCCTTCCAGTTCATTTTGCTCTGGTTATTTTGGAGATGGAGGTCTTGCTTTTTGCCCAGGCTGGCCTTGACTTCAATCTTCCTATTTTAAGCTACCTGTCATTGCTGGAATGACTGGCCAGAACTACCACAACCCAGCTTTTTTTCCATTGAGATGTGGTCTCACAAACTTTCTTACCCAGGCTTTGCCATGATCCACAATCCTCTCAATCTCAGCCTCCCAAGTAGCTAGGATTCATAGGAATGAGTCACTAGCTCCCGGCTATTGATTGGTTTTAAAATTGAGATTTTTGAATTCTTTGCCTAGCATTTCAACCATTTCATTGTCTTTGGGTCCAGTTATTGAAGATAGGTAAGCATTCTACCACTTAAGTCATGCCTCCAGTCCTGATTTGTGAACTTTTGGAGGAGTCATGTTGCATTCCTTGTGTTTCTAAGTTGCGATTTGCACTTCTGTTGAGATGGCTATCTCCTCCAGTTTTATTTGGGGGTCTTCCTATTGAGCAGCTTTCTCTTGGAGAATCAATCCCCAATACCATTCAGAAAGGAGAAAACAAACCTCCATCTCAGCAACAACGCCAAAACAAACCAGAAGTGGAAATATAATTAAAGCCAAGTATTATACCATTGATAGTCCTAGAAAAGAAAATGTTAAGAATAATGTAGGATAAACTATGACGTTAAACACTAAAGTAGAAATAATAATACATGAAAGAAACAGAATGGGGAAAGGGAAAAAAGAAAGAAGGTCAAAGAAAAGAAAAAGAAGGATGTGAAGAAGAGGAAGAGAAAAGGGCAAGAGATAGGGCTGGAGGTGTGGTTCAAGTGGTAGCATGCCTGCCTAGCAAGCATGAAGTGCTGAGTTCAACTCCAATACTGCCAAAAAAAAAAAAAAAAGTTAAAAAATTTGATTACAAAATTGTTCATGGAGGGGCTCAAGTGGCGGAGTATCTGCCTGGCAAGCATGAGGCCCTGAGTTCAAAACCCCAAATACCAAAAAAAAAAAAAAAAAAAGCAAATAAAATTATATAAAGTTAAGAAGAGGAATTTTAAAAAGATAAAAGATTTTTTTGCAGTGGGGGGGTGGGCAGCGCTGGGGTTTGAACTCAGGGCCTCATACTTGCTGCTTGCTAAGCAGGTGCTCTTAACGTTTGAGCCACTCTGCCAGTCCTAAAAACGATAAAAGATTTTTTTTTAAAAACAAAGTAAAAACTACTAAAATACCATAATAAGAAAAGTTTTTAAAAAAAGTTTTAAAAAGGGACAAAGAATTGGAGTCCTCTAAGACTGGAGTCTGCCAGCTGTGGGGACAGAGTTCTGGCTGGAGTCCCAGTAGTTCTTACTATTGACACAGGCACTGCAGTGGGCCCAGGGCACTGTCTCAGGCCTTCAGCTTCAGGACTGCACTCACTTTGGAAGTTCCCTTCCGCTATACTGGCCACAATAAGCTTTGCAAGAGAGCCAGGCAGGTCCCTCTTCCTGTGGAGGCCCGCAGTTTGTACACCCAGGGATGGTAAATGTTCAAGTCTAGGGGTGTCCTCGAGTGCCTGGGGGAGCAGGGGAAGCAAACAGCATTGAGAACTGTACTGGAGGGGACAAATGAAGCAACCCCACATTCTTCCTGCTGGTCTCAGACTCAAAAATCCCACCCAGCAGTAGACCAATCACCCTGCAGGAGGGAGGAGGTTCACCCCACCTGGACTCAGAGCTCTCACTCCCAAGCAGGGACACACCACAAAAGGCCGGGAGGCACCTCTGTGACCTACTGTACAAGAGAGCAGTCATTTACACTGTGGATCAATGGAGACATCTGGTGGCAGCCCATAGGACTACCACTTCATCAAGTCAGCATACTTTCTGCCAAGTGTAGATCCATGCTCTGCAATGTAATACCGTACTTCAGGCAGGGGGAGGCCTTTCTCTCAGACCCTTAAGTGCCTATATATTCCACACACGTCACCACAATGACGCTCATTAACCCTGGGAAGCAACTGCTCTAGAACAGAAAGCATGCAAGGTACAAAGTGTAGGAACTGGCTGGGTGTAGTGGCTCACACCAGTAATCCCAGCTATTTGGGAGATGAAGACCAGGAGGATCACAGTTCAAGGTCAGTCCAGCAAAAAGTAAGACCCCCATCTCAATCCATGATCTGGGTGTGGCACCTCCTATGCAGGAGGCCACAGGAAGGAAGATTATGGCCCTGGCATAAACACAAAACCCTGAAAAATAACAAAGAAAAACAAGAACAAACAAACAACAACAAAAAGCCATAGAAACTGCACGGGAAATAACTTACTACTTCCTTTTCTTTTTCCAAGACAGGGTCTCACTATGTAGCCCAGGCTGGCCTCGAATTTGTAATCCTTTTGCCTCTGCCTTCTGAGTGCTGGGATTACAGGTGAGGCAAGTGAGGCCTCTCACTGCACTTCTTAACATAAAGTAGCCTCATTCAACATTCGTGTCAAAATTACACCTCTGCATAATGATTCCCAGCCTGATTTTTGTGACCCCACTGTTGGCGACAGAATTATAAAAATTCGTGAATTTTGTAAGGCACACAAAAAGTTACACAGGTACACACCATACAGAGTATTGCTTTTTTTTTTTTTTTTTGGTGGCACTGGAGTTTGAACTCAGGGCTTTACACTTGCTTTACCGCTTGAGCCACTCCGCCAGCCGAGGACTGCATTTCGTCAGCTGTTGATTGTGGGCTCTATATCCTTTGCTCGGTACTATTTACTGTAACAAACTGACACCCACACACAAACATTTCGCTGTCAGGCACGTGTACAGTAGCGACCTCGTGGCCACGTCCCCACCCTCGCCCGTCCACCTTCCCCGGCTGGAGAAGGCCAGCCAGGCTCCTCCCCGCAGCCGCCGCCAGGGGGCGTGCGCAGGGCAGGGAGGAGGAGCTTCGCGCTTTGAACTTCCGCGCGGCCCGTCGCCCTGCTCCGCGGCGGGACAATCCGGCCAAAGCATCCCGGCTGCCGCCTCCTTCTGCCTTCGCTCGCCTGCCTGGTGCGGCCCACCGTGATGGAGGAGGAAGCGGACGCCGAGGAGCAGCAGCGATTCTCTTACCAGCAGGTACAACATAAACGGAGTTCCGGCTAGGCAAGGACGGTGTCGAATTTCTTGGGATAGGAAAAGGCTCTGAAGCCTGGGCGGGGTCTCGGAATTCCGGGTCCGACCCCTTGCTGACCGCCGCTGCTCTGCGCACGCGCCGGCGTGACTGCCGCGGGGGGTGCTGGGAGGCCGTTTCTGTGGCAACGCGGCTGGGACTTGGGGATGGGGCGGGCTGACGTGCGGCGACTTTAGGACTGCGACGCAGGGCCAGCGTTTGGAGTACAGCGGCGGGAGGCTGCCTTTTAGCTTTTGAGCTAAGCCTCGTTCTTCCCACAGTGTTGTGAGGGTGGAATGTGGGCGTTACTGAGAGAATCCGGCTCTCGGAGGCTGAGGCAGGAGTTCAAGACCAGCCCGAGCTACGTAATGAGACTCTGTCTCAAAAAAAAAAAAAGTCAGGTTCGGGTGGCTCATGCCTGTAATCCTGGCTACTTGGGAGGTTGAGATCGGGAGAATCGTGGTTCGAGGCCAGCCCGGGCAAATAGTTTGCCAGATCTCTTCGACAAAATAACCAGAGCAAAAGGGACTGGAGGTGTGGCTCAAGTGGTAGAGAGCCTGTTTTGCAAGCGCGAAGCCCTGAGTTCAAAACTCAGTCCCACCAAAAAAAAAGAAAGAAAGAAAGAAAGAAAGTCCAAGAAATCTGAGTAGTCACTGGATGCAGTGCACAGTATGAGGCGAGCACCTGGAAATGCTACCGCTCCCCACCTGTTAACCGTCCACTCCACAACGCAGGTGTGCAATGTGGCTTCAGACCTAGGCAGCCCAGGCTCCAGAGTCCAATCTCAGCTGGAGACGTGGCTCTAGTGGTGCATGGGTTCGAATCTCAGCTCCTCTAACCTGTGATTGTGTTGACTTTGGCCTTTGCAAAATTGGGCTAGGAATAGCCACCTCTCCTGGTCGCTCACTGGGATTGCAGGGTAATAAGATGTCATGGGAATTTTACTGTGTTGTGAAGAGATGGAAAGCCAGACTTTACTCCTCTGCAGCCTCTTAAAAGGAAAACACAAGTGTGAGCAAGTACAAGGCTGGAAGTTTCCTCCCTAGAGAGGGTGGTTTTCAGCGGCTGTGTGCCCCATCCTCTTTTATTTGGAGAAGCTCAAACCTTCAGAAAGGATGCAAGAATAGTTCCAGGAGCACCCAGAAGTGGTTGCTTTCTTTCACTGTCTGTTAGCATTTTGCTCCTTCTGTTCCCTTTTAGCTTCAGCACCCGGTATTACAGGTGGTCTCCCATTCGGGAGACCCTGCTTAGAGATCAGGTGAGCAATTGCCTATGTGAGGAGAAGAGAGAGAGAGATCAAGTGAGATCCACCAAGTTCAGGGTAGTATTACCGAAGACCCCCTTGGTCTTTTTGCTCTAAGTTATTTCAGATAGCTTGACCCTTTAACTTATAATACTTTACTAAATGTCTCCTACAAACAAGGGTGCTCTCTTACATCCAATAAATCACACACTTTGAAAGTTTAATATTGATTAAATCCTGTTATTTAATGTTCAGTCCATATTCAAATATCCCCTTTTGTGCCAAAGATCTTTTAGTGTTTTGCTTTTTTTTTCCTTCATCCAAGATCCAATAATGGGCTAGGTTAATCCTGTCTCTTTGTGACATTGATGTGGAGTTGTTTTGTTTTTTGTAACCATTCATGGCAGAAGTGTAATGGGAGAGCAGGGCTGTCTTTTTTTATTTTGTATTCTCTTCACCTAGAACAAATCTGATTCTTAATTAGACAATAAATGCTTACTGAACTAAATGAGGTTCAAAGATGGAATGAAATTTGAACCTCAGCTCTACTGAACTGATAACGAATCCCACTGCTCACTTAACCAACTCTTCTTGGCACTAGGTAGACAGCAGTGAACAAACAGACAGGGCCCTGCCGTTGAGGAGTTTAGAATCTGGTGGTTTAGGCTCCAAGTGCAGCAGTGTCTGCAGCATGGAAGAAGACACTTAGTCCAGTGCAGGAAGTTGGGGCGGGGGGAGGAGGACAGAGAAAATTTCTTGGAGCTGTATGAATTCAGGAGGATCCATGTCTTATGTTCCCATGCCCACCTATACTAAAAAAGATCTTGGTGGGTCATCTTTCCTCTAGGTTGATGGTTCTTTGGTTCTTCCTGCCAAAGACCTCAATTTACCTAATCTTGTGATGTCTGAAACTGAAGAAGTAGATGATTTACTCATCTGCCTGTCCTGTAACAAGGGGTCCTTGGACTTGTGTATTTGCAGTTTGTCCTCATCTTGCCTGTAGTAGACACTTGGCTGGTAGATGATGCTGTCTTGGGTTCAGCTGTCCCCTTGTCCTCTTCAGCACAGAGACAGAGCACTCATAAAAGCTTGACAAAAGTTTGTGACCCTTGACCGAGGCCATTGTTTAGATTGTTCTGAACTTCTTCCCCCTTTCTCTCTTGGTACTTTACTCCTGTGCATGGGGAAGATATTTTTCAGTATCTAAAATGGTTAGCAAGGGCTGGTGGCTAATGGCTAAAATCCCAGTTACTTGGGAGGCAGAAATCAGAAGGATAGAGGTTTGAGGCCAACCTGGGCAAAAAGTTATTGAGACCCCCAACTCAACCAATATGTCAGGCATGATGATGCATGTCTGTTATCCCTTCTACCTGGGAGGCAGTAGGTAGGAGGATCGAAGTCTGAGATCTGCCCTGGGCAAAAACGCAAGACCCTACCTGAAAAATATCTAAAGCAGGTCTGGTGGAGTGGCTCAAGTGGTAGAGCACTTACCTAGCACGTGCAAAGCCCTGAGTTCAAACCCCAGGACTAACCCTCCACCAAAAAAAAAAAAGGATTGCTAAGGGCTGGCGATGTAATTCAGTGGTAAAGTGATTGCCTAGCATATGTGAGGTACTGGGCTTGATCCCCAGCACTAAAAAAGGGGATGGAGATTGCTGAGAACTAGGGGGGACTATAGAAGTGGGCTTACATACCTCCAAGTCAAAGGAGGCTCAGAGTCGGGCCCCAGTGGCTCATGTCTGTAATCCTAGCTACTCAGGAGGCAGAGATCAGGAGGATTGCAGTTCAGAGCCAGCCCAGGCAAATAGTTTTCGAGACCCCATCTCAAAAAATCCCTTCAGGAAAAAGGGCTGGTGGAGTGACTCAAGGTGAAGGGCCTGAGTTCAAACCCCAGAACTACAAAAACAAACAAGCAAGCAAACAAAAAAAAAAAAAATGGAGATTCAGGTGTGCCCTCACCAGCCTTGCTTGGTGGTGTCCTGTGTCCTGTACTTTTGTCCTTTGGGATGTGGAGGCCTGGGGCTGGCAGGGATTTGAAGCAGAGAGCTGGGGTCCTCTGTCTACTTGACTAACTGCCTTAAGGACACAATCCCTGTCTGGTTTGTCATCATGTTCCCCAGACATCTAGTATGGGCCATTTACTCTGCAGGAACTGGGTAGATAGCTGTGAAATAACTGAGGTAAACCAGTGTGGCTTCCTCCCTGCTGACCTGCCATCACAGGTTCTTAACTTTATGTGACCCAAATCATAACCAGTAGCTTCCATGTAATGTTTCTCCAAGTCACACTCCAGAGGGTCTCAAGTGACTAGCACAGTCGAAGAGTCACTCAGCCATTATGGAACGCACTAATGGAATTAGACTGACCTAATTCCATTCTCCCTGGTCTTAACTTTTTAAGGCATGGAAAGCTCTTATTTGTACACTGAAGTATTTTGATTTTTTTCCCCAGAGGCTGAAGGCAGCAGTCCACTACACAGTTGGCTGTCTTTGCAAGGAGGTTGCATTGGACAAAGAGATGTCGTTCAGCAAGCAAACTGTTGCAGCAATTTCGGAAGTGACTTTTCGACAGTGCGGTATGAAGCCCTGGTCTTCCTCTGTGTTTGTAAATCCCAAAGGTTGAGGGTGGGAGCGGTAGCATGTCTTATCACACACAAAACATCATTGTCACCATTCTCTTGAAATACTTCATTTCTTGGCTTTAAGATTTGGATATTTTATGGAAAGAACTAGTAGGTTTTTCTTCCTGTTACACCACGCCACTGGGGCATTAACACATTTATTTTATTGTGTTTTAAACTGCCCTGGGGTCTGGAACATTAGGCATTAACTTTTTTATTTCAACGCTTTATAACATTTTTATATCACCCATAGTTTATTTGGCAGCTGAACTTGTGGTATTGGTACTTGCTTGACTTTGGAGGAGATTAATATCCTTGCAAGCACTAACTTGTAGCAGAATTTAAAGTTAAAGGATAGTTGCTAGAAGCCAGAGGTGTAGTCACAATTAACGGAAGACTTGTAATAAAAGGTGGAGGGTGCTGGGAAAGACAGGGAGGTCATGACGATTAAAAAAGCTAAGGCTATTATCAGATGACAGAGCTGCCTGAAGTGCCTCTGTTCACCTTTAAAAGGCTTTGCCATATTAGTCACTGCACTGAGTGTAGAGTAGAGATCTCACTTTTCCTCCTTGTGAGACAAGCTCCAGGCATGGGTGGCTAAAATGTATCTTTTTTTTCTCTTTCAGAAAATTTTGCCAAAGACCTTGAAATGTTTGCCAGGTAGGTAGGGAACTTGATTACTTGAGTTTACATTTTATGGATATTTTCCATCTGATGGTGTATTTCAGGAATGCTTTGGCTCTTCAGTTTTGGGGGAGTTTTGTGGATAATCACTATTCTGCAGGAACATAACATCTGCTGTAATCACGTTGATTCAGACTTGTCTTGGTCTTTTTGAAGTTCTCCAAGTATTTTCTGTTAAAGAACCCAAGTTATTCAGTTACAGGTTGAAAATGTCTGAATGATGTCTCCAGAACTCTGAATGTGTGTGGGGCTTATTTTTAAAATTATGTCTTGGGGCGGGTTTGATTGCTCAGGGTCTGAGAATGGGGTGCACACATTGTGTGTGCAGCTGTGATTGCTTGCAGGTGTACAGATAATGACAAGAAGAGACTTTCACTGCCACATTTGTTAGGAGGAAGACATGCTCTGAAAAGTGCGGGTGGGGAGGTGGGGGGGTTGATTTCAGCTGGTGGAGCTTGAGCTTTTACAGGTGATTTACGCTCATCTGTCTCTTCAATTAGCACCAGAGGTAACTGGAAACAGTTGCAGAGAATTGCTTTTATGCAGCAGTTGGAATGACTCCTTGGAAAGGGCTGATGCTTTTTAATTTGCTACCACTCCTGATCTGGTGCCAGCCTCTCCCACACCCATACTTTTCACCTTGCTCCTGTTAGCTCCTCATTTCTCCGGTGGATATTTCAAATGAATTAGAGCAGTAGGTTCTCAGAGGACAACCTCTAAATCTTTCCTACTCCTGTATGTATCAGTCCCTGCAAACCGCTTAGCATCATCAGCATGGCCAAATGGAATGAGGCAGTATTATGGGGTGCTGATAGCTCCTGTGGCTTCATCACTGTTAATTCAGGAAGGTGCCCCTGGTAGGTAGCCCCCCATGAGGCCCCATGACGTACATTTGTCATTTTCACTTTTACTTCCCATGCTCACGTTAGCTGTGAAAGTCAATGAAAAATGTAAAATACTTTTGTAAAAATTACAGGAATATAAATGAAATTAGAGGGTGGAGGTGTAGCTCAGAGGTACAGCATTTGCTTAGCATGTGGGAGGCCGTGGGTTTTAATCTCCAGCACACACAAAAAAAGGGAACGATATTAGAAATATTTAGCATAGTAACACATTAAACTTTTAGATATTCTGTGTGTGTAAGGCTTTTTTTGATTTTTTTTTAAGACAGCCCAGGCTGCAAAATTGCCACCACACTGGGCTCTGTGTTTTGGTAGACTTTTTTTTTTTTTTTTGGCAGTATCGGGGTTTGAACTCAAGGCCTCAAGCTTTCTAAGCAGGTGCTCTCCCACTTGAGCCACTCTGCCAGCCCTTTCTTGTGTTGGGTGTTTTCAATTTAGAGTCTCAGGAACTATTTGCCTCCAACTGGCTTCGAACCAAGATCCTCCTGACCTCTGCCTCCAAATAGCTAGGATTGTAGGCGTGAGCCACCAGCACCAGCTTGTTTTTCTGTTTTGTTTTTGTGGTGTTGGAGTTTGAACTCAGGGCTTTGTGCTTGCTAAGCAGGTGGTCTACCACTTGAGCTATGCTTCAGTCTTTTTTACACTGGTTATTTTGGAAATAGGGTTTTCCTTTTTGCCCAGGCCAAGCTGGCCCTCAGTCTTCCTCTGTTTTACATTTCCTGCCGTTACTTGGATGACAGGCATGTGACACCACATCCATCTTTTTTCTGTTGAGATGGGGTCCCATGCTGGCCTCAAGCCACCATCTTTCTGATCTCAGCCTCCCAAGTAATTAGGATTACAGACATGAGCCACTGGTGCCCAGCTTGGTTTTTTTAGACAGGGTTTTGTTTTGTTGCCCAGACTGGCCTCAAACTTGTGATCCTTCTGCCTCAGTGTCCTGAGTGCTGGGATTACAGCTGTAGAATCTCACTAATTGGCTTTAGTGTTTTCTATAATTACACAAAAGGTTAATTGTTTGCTGAGTACTGGGGGAGATGGTATGTGTGACTTAGAAACTGTAGGCTCCAGAAGGAAGGGCATCACCTTTTATGTTAAATGCTTCTGGAAAGGCTATCAGCAGCTATTTCCTGAGCCTGGCTGTCAGAGGCTTTCCTTACTGTAAAGGATGCCTTGTCACCTTGAGTGTCCTTGAGGTCCCTCTGTGTGCTTCTGGGTGCCTCCGACTTCTGAGCACCTGAGTGGTGCAGTGCTCTGCGGAGAGGCCCTGATAGGTGTGGGGCATCGCCAGAGGATGGGATGTGCCCCCTTTTTCCTGGCACAATTCACAAGTGAAGATTTTTTGTCAAGAATCATCCTTTACTGACCATGGTGGCACACATCTGTAATCCCACTACTGAGGCAGGAGAATTGTGAGCTCCAGACAACATAGCCTGGGCAACATAGCGAAAGTCTATCTCAAAAAAAAAAAAATCCTTTGTCTGGATTTTATACTTGTTTTCTTTCTTTTTGTGGTATCGGGGATTGAATTCAGGGCCTCGTGCATGTGAGGCAAACCCTAAACCACTGAGCTATATCCCCAGCCCTATACTTGTTTTCATGATACTTCAGTTTTAAAAAGTTTATCACTGAATAAAATTGATATTCCCAAAAGGTCAACTTTGCTTATCCTGGGGCTTTGAGTTTTCCCTGTAACAGTCTCTCATCCCAGGATTATTATGGTAACTACAGTTTGAGAAATCAGAAACATACTGTTTCAGGCCCACTGTATATTAAAGAGTCTTTGCAGCCTGCTGTGGGAACCTAACCAGTGTTTATAACATTGTTAAATTTTATTTATTATTTAATTATTGTATCATTGTTAGATTTTAAATAATCAGTTCTGCTGCAGACTTCAGAAAACCATGATCCAGTTTCAGTTGTGAATTTCCTTTATTTAGGTTTTTAAATCCCTAGCCTTCTAATATTGTTAACATGTCAAAGATGAAAACATTTAAAATAGATATTCTATTGTAAATACATTCTAGAAACATTTTGGGAATGGTCTTTAAAATGTAAATTTGTGCTGCTACAAGTGTAGCATGAAAAGCTGCTGTTACTTTCCCTGGACTAATCTTCTGGAGTTGAGGATGTAACTTAGGTGGTGGGATGGTATCCACTGGTCCCTCAGCCAACAGTGTGAACATTAAAATCTGGCACAGATACTAGACACCAAGCTAAACCAAGCGGTAAAAAGAGGATGGAGTTTGTTGTTTCCCCCAAACTTCCTGTGAGCAGATGCGGTCACTCTATTAACAGGCAGTGGGGTTATTCCTTTTCCTTATTCCTTTACTGTACTTTAAGAAGTATGTAAATACTGCCGGGCATTGGTGGCTCACGCCTGTAATCCTAACTACTCAGGAGGCAGAGATCAGGAGGATCGTGGTTCGAAAGCCAGCCCAGGCAAATGATTCATGAGACCCTATTTCAAAACACTCATCATAAAAAAAGGGGTGGTAGAGTGGCTCAAGATGAAGGCCCTGAGTTCAAGCCTCCAGTACCGCAAAAAAAAAAAAAAAAAGAAGTATGTAAATAAAGAGTAACATGACTGTGTGATTGAAATGGGGCCACACTGGGCCCAGGGGCACTTGATATGCTCCACCCAGGACAACTATGCCTTAGCCTCGTACTATTACATCACCTTCTATATCTATCCTGGTCCTTGCAGGTTCTAATTAGAAACTGTCTTAAAATGAGCTGGGTACACTTGTAATCGCCTTACTCCAGAGACAGAGGTGGAACTGTCAAGAGTATAATGGAGTCTAATTTGTGTGTGATTTTTGTCTTTAACTCAGCAAATGTTCAGTGAGGACTAACATGTGCTGACCACTTGGCTAGTTCTTAAGGATACAAAGATTCCTACTTATTGCTGCTTACACAGTTCTTATTTGTGTTGGGCAGAAGTTAGTAATGATGAGAGAGTGTGATCAGAGTAATAAATTATTGAATAGAATTTATTTCAAATTATCTTTTGTAGCAAGGATAAGAGGACTAGAATGAGAATTTGGGTCCAGTTTAGAAGCTGTTCTTTGTTCTGCCCAGGCTGTTGTAGCAGGAGTACATTAACAGCGTGCAGGGAAGTGGGATATGAGGAGGCATCTGTGTCTTCTTTGTGTGTAACTTAGCCCTTGGAGGAGAGCTTTGGGACCTTGATTTAAGTAAAGCAGTGCTTCATGGAAATTCTTTGTTGGTCTGTTTATTGTCTGCTTAAGCAGAAGCGATCTTTGTATTCTAAGAGATTAAATCTTAGCTGTGCACCGACTGTCTCGCTCTTTCTGTGTTGTCCCTGGAAGGGTTTGAACTCTTTAGACTCCTTTCCTTGTTCTGCAGCACCGTTGATTGTCAAGCGGACATGATGGCTTTCTTCTTCCTCTCAGTCTCTGTGTATAGTTGGTATCTTGGCTAGTAACATCACTCACTTTTGTGTCATTGTTGCTTAATGACCTTCATAAAAAAAAGATGGGCTACTTATAGATCCTTGAGAGTTTGAAGACTGACCATGAACTTTTCTGTTTCATCAAAACTTTAAATAACACCAAACATTTTGGTGACTTGTATCTGCCCTTTCCACAGACATGCAAAAAGAAGCACAATTAACACTGAAGATGTGAAGCTTTTAGCCAGGAGGAGTAATTCACTGGTGAGAGATGAATCTCTTTCTTACTCCCCTTTCCCTTCAGAATACATTATTCCCAATTAATCACTCGAAGCCATGAAGCTATTCCCTAGGGCACCTTGCATTAAAAACTGGAGATGGTTGAACTCTTCAGGCCTGCCTGTAATTTACGATCTTTTTTTCCATAATGATGGATCTTGTGAAGCCAATTTGAAATTTTCTAATCAGCACTCTGGATTTCATAATTTGCCTTTTTTGTAATATCTCAAAACTTTGATCCCCTTTTTCATTTACAACATGTTATCAGACACTGGTTACAGTCTGGCCTGCAGGGATGGTTTCTTGTGGTACTCACAATTCTGATGGACCAGGTAAGCAAGGTTAAATGTACAGGAAAAAGCTCATTCTCTATGTTTTCAATTGTAAAAATCACTTGGACTAGGTCTTCAGTTTCCAGGTGAGGAGAGTTAACACCCAGCAGTGCTGTGATCATCCCAGGTAATGACTACCTGATGGCAGGTCCTGCCTGAGTCTAACACTAGCCGAGAAAACACTTGCCAGCCCTCCTCTATGGTGTGGTCTCCACGAGGCAGGGTTTTTTGTTTCTTTGCACTATGCTCCATCTCCGTCATCAGAACCATCCTTGCATACACAAAAAATAGTTTTTTAATAAATGAATTTGTGTAGCACTGTACAGTTCACAGAGACTTTCTTATTTTTGCTTTTTTTTTTTTTTTTTTTGTGAGACAGGATCAATCTCTCTTGCCTAGGCTGGCCTCAAATTCCTGGACTCAAGCTTTCCTCCTGCCTCTGCCTCCTGAGTAGCTGAGACTGTAGGCTTGCTACTCGGCCTGCCCTGTATGGATCTTAATAATGCAGTTTTTTTTTCTCATTTTACGAGGACTTAAGTAACTGAAGTCAGGTGTCTTCTCAACATTAAATATTGAAGTGCTGTGGGCTGGGGCTGTAGCTCAGTAGTAGAGTGCTTGCCTACCATGCATGAGGCCTTGGCTGGATCCCCAGCATCACAACAAAAAAGAAAAGGAATAAGAAGCAGCAGCTTTGCGACTGACAACTGAACCTTCAACCTCTTACCCCAGAATCCACTGCTATTTCCTTCTTGTCTTCTGTTCTCCTCTCCTCTTCTAATATCTCTTCTCCAAGTTTAAGTCAGGGTTCAGGAGGGTATGTTGTGTCATTGGGCAGACATTCTTGTTCTCTTCCTAAGTTCTGTAGTGCACAGTTGTTACTTGGTCTTCTTCAGCGAACATTTCTTTCTGTTGCAAAGGAATGGTCAGTTCAACCCCTTAAGAATATTCACTGGAAAATCGTCTACTTGAATGTTTCTGCACCTTAAAATACTGTTGTTATTTTGTACTCTCACATTTTTTCCATCAGACAGACCTTGTTAGAGAGGTGTATAACTCTCTAAAGCTAGCATTTGATGCAGTCCCCTGTGAGGCCAGGACCTGGTCCTGAGCTACCTCGAATCCTTTCTCCCTGCTGTGTGGTTGTTGCTTGACAAACTGTAGTTGGGGAAATCCACATGTACTTTTGTAGTGTATGTGTGACTGCAGTGCCTTCTACAAACTAACCTCCCCTCCCTGCTTTTTATTTTGAGACAGGGTCTCCCTGCATAGCCCAGGCTGAGCTGGAACTCCCAGTCCTCTTGCCTCAGCCTCCCAAGTACTGGGACTGGTTGAGGTTCACATTTTAAATTCTTCTGATCATCAAGGAACTTTTACATTAAATATACTGCTTGGAAGACGTGGATGCCATGAGCTAATTTTTGCAGTTGATTCCAGGAATTTTTTTTTTTCCCCAATATTGAGGTTTAGAAGTTAGCCTCTAGCTTACTAGGCAGGTGCTCTATTATTGAGCCCCAGTGTCTTTTTGCTTTAGTATTTTTTTAATAGGGTCTTGTGCTTTTGCCCAGGGCTGGGCGCAGACCATGATCTTCCTAACTGTGGCCTCCTGTATGGCTGGGATTGCAGACATGAACCACCATGCCCAGCTTATTTGTTGAGATGGGGTCTCACTAACTTCTTTGCCCAGTATGGTCTCAAACTGAGATCCTCTTGACTTCCTCCCAACCTCCACCTTCCAAGTAGCTGGTATCACACAGATGACCCATTGTACCTAGTCCCAGAAAAGAGTTTGAAATGGCATTTAACTCTGAGTAATGTAACTCATACTTTTCCACTCAGATTCTTTGGGTGGGAATAGTGGAGAGAGGGTGTAATTATTATTATTTTTGTTTATAAAATGGTTTACAACCAGATTTAAATATAGTCTCCTTGTGTTATAGCTAAAATACATCACAGAGAAAAATGAAGAAATTGCTCAGTTTAACCTAGAAAGAAAGGCAAAGAAGAAAAAGAAGTTGGAGGATGGAAACAAAGATTCCCGGGAGTCGGCTGAGGCTGACGTGGTGGAGAGTGAGGGTTAAGCCTTCACCACCTGGAAAAGGCAGCTTGCAGCAGGTGGGGCCACCTAGAAGTGAGTGGTGCCACAAAAGGTGTTCTGAAGGGACGACACAACCTTTTGTCCTGCATTCTGTAAGTTAAGGACAGAGAGCTGGGGATTCCAGCGAAATATTCCCATGTCTTACTCAAGCACATGGAAAAGGATGTGTTTGAGTGCTGTATCTTGTGACTTATATGTACTGCCACTAATAAAAGTGTGTTAGTAGTTAAAAATGATCAGTCTTTTCAAGCAACCATCACAGTTATTTCTTCATTGTTTGACATTTTCTTAACAGTCTAGGCTAGGTCAATAACACTATTTATTTGTTTTAAACCCATGCCACTTTAATTGCCAGATTGAAAGGTGATGTTTGGTAATGGTGTTTCTTATTAAAGGTGATTTTTTTTTTTCCCAGAATACAGTTTATGTGGCCTTCCTCTGGCTACTTTGTAATTAAACAGTGATTCTACTGGGCAGATTTGCTTGAGGGGAAAATCTGTCTTCTTTTTCCAAAACACTTGAGTGTGGTGTTCTCTGCTTTGGCTTGTGAGAGTTGATGTTCCAAGGGTCCTGATTCTATTATTTTGTCATGTGTTTGGGGTTTCCCAGAAGTTCAGGACCTGCCTTTCCCTATGGGGTGATGGGAGTGAACAAAAGGGACTTGCATCTGCAAAGCCCTCCCACTGAGTGCTCCTGTGATGTCTCCCTGGATCTTCATAGCTGTGCGACTGTCCCCATTTTACTGATGAGGAAGCTGAGGCTTGGCGAGGCTAACCAGTGGTCCAGGACCACTAGGCTATTGATCTGTAGAGATGGCATTTGCATTCAGGGGTGTTGACTCTTGAGTGGTCATGAGAGACAGGGCAAGCATTTAGAGCAGAATTTGTACAATCCACGCTCCAGTATGATCAACAGAAGACCCCCACAATATGAATTTCAAAGGAAAGTGCTAGGCTATAGTCAGAGTCAAGCACTGACCTCCAATGTGATGGTTTTAGGTTTTTTTCTTTTTTGGTGGTCCTGTGGTTTGAACTCAGGGCCTCACACTTGCTAGGCAGGCACTCTACCAGCCGCTAAGCATTTTCGAGATAGTGTCTTGGGAACTATTTGCCTGGGCTGACTTGGAACCTCAGTCCTCCTGATCTCTGCCTTGTGAATAACTAGGATTATGGGCATGAGCCACCAGCGCCCAGCAGTTTTAGGTTCTGCAAATAAGTCATTGTTTGGTTCTGTGTATGAGTGGTAACATCTCAGTGAGAGAAAAATGAGTCATAAAGCCTCCATTCTCATACATTCCATAGGTAGCAGTTTGAAATTCCTCCTCTTCCACAGCAACAGTGAAACAAATAAAAATAAACTCTTCATCAAGAAGAGTATAGAGGCAGGCATGGTGGGACATGCCTGTCATCCAGCACTTGGGAAGTGGATGTAGGAGGATTGAGAGTTCCAGGCCAGCCTGGGCTACATAGCGAGATCCTGTCTCAAAAATAATAAATAAAAATAAATAAATAAATAAATAATAAATAAATAGATTGTGGTGTAGGGAGTGGATACTGTGGACTTTCCAAAAGTTGACTGATCTAGATTTGTTTCTTGGTTTAACAACTCTAGTAGCTGTGTGACTTCCTGAAACTTTTGTGGGGTTTTTTGTTTGTTTTGTTTTTGAGATAGGGCCTTGCTATGTAGTCCAGGCTGGCCTTGAACTCAAAATCCTTCCTTGGCCTCCCTAGTGCTGGATTACTGTCCACCACACTGGACTTAACTTTTATGTTTTTTATCAGAGAAGTAGTGTTAAAAATACCTTGTAAGGGCTGGGATATGGTTCAGCGGTAGAATACTTGCCTGACATCATACGCAAGGCCCTGGGTTTGATACCCAGCCCTCCCCCCGCAACCAAAATATGGGCTGAAGGCAGGGCTTAAGTAGTAGCGCACCTGACTAGCAAGCACCAAGCAGCCGTGAGTGCAAACCACAGTGCCACAAAAAAAGAAAAAAAAGAAAAACAAAACCAAACTTGCAATAAGGTTGTATTTGATAATAAAAGGAAATGGGTAAGATCATTACAGCACATGTTACCTTTACAGATTTTAGTAGTGTCCAAAACTTAGGCTGCATGACTAGAAATGGTGTGCCTGTCTGATGAAAGGACTGAAGGCACTGGGGAGGAGGAAGGAAGGGCTATTTTGATGTGATGTTTTTCTGGCCAGATGAGAAACTGAGTTGATATTCATGTAACCTCTTGGTTCGTTTGCATGTTTACACATGAACTGTTTCTATTTTAGCTTTTTTTTTTTTGCAGTACTGGCATTTGAACTCAGGGCCTTGCACTTGCTAGGCAGACACTCTGTCACTTGAGCCACTCCAGCAGCTCTTAATGAGTGGTGTTGTAACATAGTTTTCAGGGATTACAATACAGGGCTGCTCAGACATCGCAGGAAATAGCTGAATCTACTCCCCATACTCTCCTGAGCTGCCTCTCTCCCTACGCATTGCAGCTAGGCTTTAGTTTACTCATTAAGGTCCATGGCGATGTCCACCATCCTCTGTGACCCCATCATTGGTGACAGAGGGCCGGAAGTGCCGGTGGCTCACTTTCTGGTGGCTTGCTCCCAGAAGCTCATCTGAACTTTCGCTAGACCTGCAGATGAGTAACCTTGTAGAGAGGCAGGTGTGTGAAATAAACACAGGTGGCCGAGTAGCATGGTTAGGGGCAACTTACATTTGAGATCTTAAGGCCAAGATGAGCAAGAAAGGTTCGTTAGGATGCGTTTACTCCTTTTGTTGAATTATGGAATCTATAAGGAGCCTCAGGGCTGGGAGTGTGACTCAGTGCTAGAGTACCAGCCTACCATGCATGGGCCCTGGGTCAATCTCCAGCACACACACACACAAAAAAATGCCTTAAAATTGCACTGTCATTTGTGGGAATTACTTTAAGCAAAAAATTATTTTGGCCGGTAGCTGGCTAGTGTAGAAGTTCTGGCTAAACAGCATCCAAATTTGATCTTCTGCCGCAAGCAGGCTGGTGTTGCCATCGGAGGACTGTGTGAAAAACAGGTACGGTTGCCCAAAGATTGTCAATTTGGGGAGCTCTCAGACAGATCTATTCTACGAACGCAAAAAATATGGATTCAAGAAGAGGTGGGGATGGAAAAAGATTCTTCAGAGAGCACTCTGGCAGACTGTAAAATTTATTGGTTAGTTTATGGGAATAATATCTTTCAGTCTTCTGTCTGAGAAATTAACTATGAAGCTACCCCAGTGAAAAGTGTGTTCTTGCAGCAGCTCTGATGGCAGTTATCCTTGATGACCTAAGGTGTGGCGGGAGCCATCAGAACAATAAATGTGATGTGAGCATTTAGTCTTGGAGCGCTTAAAAAAAATTATTTTGGAATAGAAAGGACTAAGCAACATACGTTGTAAAAGCCACAGGTCAAAAGAAAAGGCCACAGGTCATGTTAGTTTAAGTAGAATCTAAAATAAGCAAAAACTGTGACAACTGAAGTTCAAGATGGAGATTTCCTTTGTGAGGGAAAGGTTGTGAATCAGGATTTTGGAAGACTGAAATGTGCCCGTTCACTTCCTGGGGATGGAACACAGGGCCTCATGCATGCTAAGCACACGCTTGCCTAAGCTGCATCCTGGCCCATCAGTCATACTTTTATATGGACAAAATTTAACATTTTTAGCTCCTTGTCTAGGGCTAATTTTATATTATGTTAAATCACTTAGTTTTGTACTCATGGCTTCCTGCTTGCTATAGGCATAATCACAAGGAAGTCGAACTTCCTCAGAAGCGAGTGCACATGCATCCAAAATGAGAGCAGAATCACTCTAAACACAGGAAAGGACCTGAAGCTTTAATTAAGGGGCTTAATCCAGCCCCAGAATGCTTTTGTGGGCACTGATTGCTTGGGCTCGTGCGTCAATGCATGAGTGTGAGGAGAGGCGTATGGGTTTTTGACCGACATGGATACACACCAAAACAGCTGGTGCTGGAGTTTAAAAGAGTCTTCAAAGAAGAGGTGCACGTCCACTGAACACTGACTTCAGGGCTGCCAAGGATGGGCGGCAGAAAAACTGGAGGAAAGTGGCTGGCTATCTGCGGAACTCTGCTGCTGCTGATCTGGGGCACCACAGCCACTGACCTGGAGGGTGGCCCAGCTGTTCAGGACAGCACGGTGAGTGCAGACCCCATTTGGCTACCCGCTATGCTGTTCTCAGCTTGTTTCATTCCAGGGCATTTTAACCATCCTGTGATTCCTCTGCATCTGCATGGCAAAGAGTGTGTGTGCAGGTGTGTGCCCTAGATGTCCCACTCAAACCTCTGATACTCATTTTCCTTCACTTGTCCCAACCATGTTTGCTAGAGACCTCTGTGTTTCAGGGGTAGAGGGGTGGAGAGCCTCTCTGAGCTAGCGACTGCCTCAGTCATCTGAGAGACACTAAGTGATTGCTCCAGGCTGTCACACTGCACTCGTGATGTGTGTGGCTCTTGCCAGTTTTTGTCACACACACTTCCAGAGCCTTAATTTATAGGCACAGCTATGTTTTCACTGGCTCAGATTAATTGACATCATTACATTTTCCATCATGAGAATTTGGAACTTCATGAGGTGATTAATTTTCTCTTTTTCCCATTTTGAAAAAGTTCCAAGAAAAAAGTACATAAAGTTGACCATTAAAAATGGATTTTTCTCCGAAATTGCCAGATGAGTTTTGGAGTCATTTATCATCAGGTTATTACTCCTACAAGCTTCCTAAAAAATATGAAAGACCAGAATTTAGCATCTCAATCTTATTTGTCTTCAAGAGAGCAATTTATGGCCATCCAAGATTAAGTCCAGAGATGAGGAAAAAAAGCTAACTACCCTGTGTCAGTGCGTCTTAGTTGTCAGTCACCTGTGTGTGTGTGTTGGGGGTTGGGGGAGGTTTGACAGATTTCCTGGCCTCTTCTAATTAAGGACCACAGCAAACATGATAGGGCAGAACCAGCAGGTTTTTTTTTTGTTGTCTGAAAATTATCAACTTCTCCTTCTCTCTAGTTAGAGCAATTTCTTTAAGGTATTCGCTTAACTTTCTCATCTTTTAAATGGAAATGTGATTTATTGTCAATGAGCACCTTTTCTTTCCTCTTGTAAGGAAGAGATCTGGTATCTTTCAATGCCTGCTGAGTCTGGTGGCTGACTTTTTTCTTGTCATCTGCTTCTCTGTAAAAGCATATGCAGGAAGGGGCAGAAGTAAAGGAGAACAGCCTCCTGACTTTCCTCGCTTGGTGGCGCGAGTGGACCTCCCAGGCTAGTGCCAGGCCCCTTGTCAGAGGGGATGCCAGCAAGGTGTCCAAGCAGCAGGAAGGCCCACCCCTTCAGCAGTCCCCACACCGAGATAAAACGCCCTGCAAGAACTTCTTCTGGAAGACCTTCTCCTCCTGCAAATAAACCTCACCCTGGTTATGCCTGTGAATGCAATGATGGACCCTAATAAAGTGTTTTAAGCAGCAGGGATCTTTCTTCTTGAGGCGGTTTCTTCTCTTTTCTATGTCATCTGTGAAGTTTACATTTAAATTTTAATAATACCCAATGCCAACAATATTTTGAAACAAGTAACATGGAACCCAAAGAGAACATTTGATAAAGGTTTCCATGGTTCTTGATGACTGTACTCAGTGCAGCCACTGGACTTCCTTCCCACCTCCACTCTGGTGGTGAAAAATTAAGGTTTTGTCTTCCTTCTGATTTAAAATAGCTAAAGGCTGCATATTTAAGAGTTCTCAATAAGCCAGGTGAAGTGGTTCACACCTGTAACCCTAGCTACTTAGGAGGCTGAGATTGAGAGGATTGTGGTTCAAGGCTAGCCAAGGCAAATAGTTTGTGAGATTCTGTCTTACCCCCTCCCCCGCCCCAATTTCCAAAATCACCAGAGCAGAATGGGCTGGAAGTATGGCTCAAGTGGTAAGAATTTTGCAAGTGTGAAGCCCTGAGTTCAAGCCCAGTTTCACCCCCCCTAAAAAAAAATAAAAATAGCATCTTATTTCAGGTTTTCTTTTTCTTTCTTTCGTTTTTAAATTTAATGGGTGTTTTTTGAGACAGGGCCTCACTGCATAGCTTTGAACTTGTCATTATCCTCCCTTAGCTTCCTGAGTGCTGGGATTACAGTCAGTTCCACTACACCTGGCTCTATTTCAATTTATTTTGGTATGAATTATTTAACAAATATTTCCTGGGCTGGGGGTATAGCTCAGTTGAAAGAGCACTTGCCTAGCATGCACAAAGCCTTGGAGTCAGTCCCTAGCACCACAAACTCTACAAGCAAGTTTTTAACATTGTGCTCAAAGAGCAAAGTGATTATTCCTTGGCTTTTAGTAAAATTAATTTTGCTTTATTTTATTTACTTATTTATTTTGGTAGTACTGGGGTTGAACTCAGGGCCTTGCTGGGCAGGCGCTTTACCACTTGAGCTCCTCTACCAGCCCTAAAATTAATTTTAAAACAAATGATATGCTATTAAACAGACATCATGCTGACATGCTTATAAAAGTTATATTCAAATATGCTGTTATGTACCAGTTTTAATTAACAACTTAATAATTTGTTATAATTCTTTTCATGGATTATAGCTTCAGTTTTGCTTTGTGAGGAAAGACATTGACTTATAAAACTATTATTTCAAACAAGATACACTGAGCAGCACTACTGCCCGGCCTTTAGCCTGCTTGCCTTAACTTCTAAGACAAGGACGTCTAAAGTCTCATCCAGACTTCATTCAATGACAAATGGATATGTACTTTGTGTACAGTTGTCATACAGTTTCCCCATTCCTCAGTAATTTCCGGTAAATAATGGCTAAGTGAGGGGGAGTTCCATTAGCACAAAGAACATGTGACTCAGAGCAACTACCCAGTCCCTGATTGAGCAGGATTTTGGTCTGCTCGATTGAAGTTAGGGGCAAACAAGTTGCTCAGTTTCAAAACTCATCACACTTGAATTTTCCCTCTAGCACTGAAATCCTTGCTTGATTATACATATTTGTGACTCTTGAGTCCTAGGCTCTAAAGGAAACATCCACTGTGAAGGCTTGCAGTGCTAAACTTTAAAGTCTGCAAGGCCAACTACTCAAGACAGGCTATGGCAATGGATACAGGAGGGACCACTGCAATGGGGCCTTGCAGTGGGGCAAGGGACTGGGCTCAGCTTCCTAGATGCTAAAGCTTAAAGCTGAGAGATCCAATCTGGAGTTCCGGAAAGTTTCTGAAGGTCATTGTATTGGGAAAACTAGTCAAGGCTGGCGGGAGGACACTGGACACCAGGGGAGCAGACTCTCCAAGTGTAACTGCTGACCATTCTGTTCTGTTTTCCACAGAGCTGAGCTATATTATAATTACTAGCTGAGTACAAGCTAACGAGAGGAAAGAGACTTAATAGCATCCACATTTCCTAGCACAGCAGCTTCAGGAGACTAGGAATGGGGTCAGTACACTGGTGGAAGATATGTGCCTGAGAAAGGCCAACTAATCTCCAGAACTTGGTGCTTTCAGACTTTTCTAGAAGAAAAGCATACTCACTGTTTTTCAGTTTTGGTCAGGGGCCTCCACGTGAAACCTTAAAATTGGGGATTTTACCTTTTAACTAAGTAGCATTAGAGGATAAGGCTGTGCTAGTGATACTGCCAGGAAATCCATCAAGTCCAAGCTACCTTAGTTCAGGGGACTTAATGACATGTTAGCTGGCATTGGTTGCTCATGATTAGTAAATTAGACTAAATTGGCAACTTCCCACGATCAGGATTTTGGTGGACTTGACTTTCTATCTCCTTTTTTTTTCTTGTTTCAGTACTGGGGATTGAACTGAAGCCCACACACTTGCTGAGCAAGTGCTCTACTATTTGAGCCTCATCCCAGGCCAGGTAGACTTTTCTTAAAGCACATTTTTTCTGTAGTTCAGTCAAGGACCTGGTTCATCAGGATCTGGACAGCTTCAATTCATCCACTTGTTATAACTTCCAGTATTTGGCACCAGAATAGATCCTTAAGTAAGGAAGAACTGAGTATAATAAGCATTCCACAGAAATCCCTTCATCATGTTCATATTTCAGGGCTGAGAAAAAAGCATCCCAGGCTTTTGGAAACTTGGGCCAATAAACTAGGGAGATAATTGATTCCAGCAGCACCTGTGGATGGGATGCCCCACATCTTACCATCTAACAGCTTCAGTAAAGAGGTGGATTCTATCTTGAACAAACCAGAAAAGGAGAAACCATCTAGGTACTAAAAATTAAGATTTTTATTTGGTGGAACTGGGATTTGAACTTAGAGCTTTGTGTTTGCCAGGCAGGTACTCTACCACTTGAACCATGCCTCCAGCCCAAAAAGAAGGAAATAATTCTGTTTCTAGACTGGACAGGAAAAGCCAAAGGCTAGCCAAGCAACCCACTATTTCTATTTTTTCTGTTTTTAACTTCTCAAAGATAATAAGAACAGCAATTTATCCTTCCCATGTTGCTTTTTTCTTTCACACACTAAGCATGGATTCTACTACTGAGCTATACTCCCAGCCTCTATTTTGCATTTTCATTATGTAAGGTGATCAAAAAATACATGTGCTTCCCTTATTGAAATTATATGTTGGAGGAAAAAGCTAGAATTTTTTTGGTAACAATGTTTATGAAGTACTGGGGATGTAGCTCAGTGGTAGAGCACTTTGGTAACAGGCATGAGACCCTGGGTTCATTCCCTAGCACTGCAAAAAAAGAAAAACAAAAAAATATTGAAGGAAATCCAGAATCTATGCATTAACTTGTTGCTTCACTTCCTTGGAATTCCACAGTGTTGTCTCGTGAGCAAATATGGGCCTCTAAGGGACTGAGCCTCTTGCTGTCTCTGGAGGCTTTTTGGTTTGGTTTTTGTTTTAGGTTGTTTTTCAGAGAGGGTCTCATTTTTTGCCCAGGGTAGCCTGAGACCTATGCTTGGATCACTGTCATGCACCACCAGCCTGGATTGTTGGTTGAGAGTTGAGAGGGGGCCTTGCTAACTTTCAAACAGGTTGGATAACTCACCATAGAAGCTGCATAGAGAATTTGGTAGTGGGTGGGTATTTGGACAATATCATTTTCAGCGTTCTTAAAAACCTCAAGCAGCATAAGATCCAGCCAAAATAACCCAAGGTGAAACTCTACTAATAAAATGAAAAGAAACTCTGAAGGAAAAAAAATGAATAGCTAATTAGGAAATTAAACAGCTAAACAATCTGGTGAATAAAGGCACATGAATAATTCTAGTTAATGCAGTATGTATATTTAAAACAGACTACTACTATTTTATTCCTTTCTCTATGGAAAATGAAAAACCCATTAGTTTTTTCCTTCTTGCTTTTACCCAGAAATTAAAGGTTGGTAAGTGGAAATTAGCATAGCTCCTGTCAAAGCCAATTGCCTAATGGGGACCGACATCTGACTCCAGTTGAAAAAATGGAGTACGGTTAATGGAGAGCTCATTAGTCCCAGCTGCTTTCTTTGACGTTCTGCTCTCCTACCAGAAGAAGGGGCAGATCTGTTCCCTCTCCTATTTCAGACACATTGCTGCGCTGCTGTGTTTCTATTCTGGAAGGCCTAGAGGGAGGCACAACGGTGTAGGGAAGGTGAGAGCTACCAGAGGTCACTACATCTGTGATCGGGAGTTTGCAGGCTGAGATATTTGTCCTACAGAGCCACTGACAGAGGTCCGTCTTTCTAATCCTGGGAAATGAAAGGGCCCTCTCTCCCAGTCTATGTTCCTCATATAGTGCTTCCTTTAATCCTTTCAACCTTGGGCCCTTAGGACAAACCTAATGTCCCAAGGTTAGACTCAATGCATTCTTTCCCTCCCTCCATTTGCCCTCCTTCCGTTTTTCCCTTTCCTTCCTTCCTTCTCAGGCTGACCTTAAATTTGTGATTCTCCTACCTCAGTCTCTGGAGTGCTAAGGTTATAGGCATGCAGCACCACACCTGACCTCACAGTATTTTTTCCATTGTTCTGTCCAGTTGGGATGCTTGATGTGTTTGTTTCAAGCACAGAATACCGATACCAACATCTAGATCAACTGAGGCTCTACTGTGTAGTTGACAGAAATAAAGGTCAGTCAGGCATGGTGATGCATGCCTGTAGTCTAGCTAATGGGGAGGCTGAGGCAGGAGGATCACTTGAGCCTAAGAATTTGAGATCAGCTGGGTGCCAGTGGCTCATACCTGTAATCCTAGCTATTTGGGAGGCTGAAGTTGGGAGGATTGAGGTTTGAGGTCAGCCTGGGGAAATTGTTTCTGAGACACTATCTCCAAAATAAACCAGAGCAAAATGGACTGGAGATGTGGCTCAAACAGTAGGGAACCTGCTTTGCAAGCGCAAAGCCCCGAGTTCAAACCCCCAGACCCACAAAAAAAAAAAAAAATCAAGACCAGGTTGGGCAACATCTCAAAGACAAAATGAAAACACCAAACTACCAGTCTTAAGTATATTAAAAAGAAAAAAGAAAAAATAAGGCCAGGGCTGTAGTTCAGTGGTAATGCCCTTGCCTAGCATGCATAAACCCCTGGGTTTGATCCTCAGCAGATGGAGGTGTCAATAAAGTTGGTGACTAGAGATACCAGTCTATTTCTTTTTCTTTTCTTTTTTTTGAGGCATTGGGGTTTGAATTCAGGGCTTTGTACTTGCTGGGCAGGTGCTCTACTGCTTGAGCCACACTTCCAGCCCCACCATTCAGTATTTTCAGAATCAGGTGACTGATGTGCAAACTGTGCAGGGTTTGCTGAGAGTTGTGCTCTCAGCACCAGTGCAGCAGCTGTGGTGGGAGTTCTGGCAGTTATGCTCTGGCTTTACTAGGCTTTTCCCAGTTGGAGTTGATGCAAACTTCCTGCATTGGTATACCAAAACCAGTGATCTCGATGTAGAAGTGTGCAAACCTAAAGGAGAAAACAGAAATGACAAGAGTGCTAGAATTAGAGCCAGACCTGCCTTTTAATCCTCTCATTAGTGTTGCAACATGAGGCAGGTCATTGGACTTTGCTCTGTGAGCAATGCAAGGTTAAGCCATGCACTCACTGCCTGCTCATCGGGTTTTGAGGCTTCAACATGGTATGTGCTATCACACAGCAGAGATCAAATGCTAGAAAAATCCCAAAAGGGCATTACACTCCTCCACAGGCATTTTGGAAGTGTGTAGAGATGCTTTTAGTTACCTGAATGGCTGCAGACATTGAGTGGATGGGTAGTGGATACTCGTTTTCCTGCAATGCAGATTGCAAAGAATCATCACATATTCTCCATGACTTTTTTTTGTATTTCCTTTTTTGAACAGGGTCTTTCTATGTTGTCCAAGCTGGTCTCAAGCAATCCTCCTGCCTTGGCCTCTCAAGTACACCTGGGACTGCAGGTGTGCACCTGTAGTGTATGCCACAGCACTTGACTTCTTGCATGACTTTGGTTATCATGCTGGACATTCATATGGATGAAAACCTGTTCAAAATTACCTTTCATTTGTTTAACAGGGTCTCTCTACACAGCTCAGGCTGACCTGGAACTCTCAATCCTCCTGTCTCAGCCTCCCAAGTGCTGGGATTACAAACATGCACCACTACGTCCAGACAGAATTAAATTAGCCTGAAACCTAATTCTGTTTTATATGCAAAGTTTATTTACTTTTTGCAGTTTTAATATATACTGAAGTCATGTAGCTACTGTATAACTCAGGGATAGAGGTGTTGTTTTGTTCAGAACTTTTATTGTTTTGGGAAATCCTCTTACCAGGGGCAATGCTACTTATACTATTTGAGTCAGTGATCATAACACACCCTGCCGGTCTGCCTCTGCCAAATTCAAGTTAATTTAATGTTAGCACAAGCAACTGGCAGCTTCAGGATTCCTTTGGTCACATCCTGACAAGGGCATACATGGCATTTTATTATAAAGTATTTTCCTTTGCATCTTCTGAAATATTAACAACAGAATAGTAAGTCAAGGCTTTTGAATGAAGATAGGTAGAATATCAGTTATAGTTTTTATTTAAGGATAATTAAGTAGGTATTACAAAATAAGCTGTAAAAAGGGAAATGTTGGGGCTAACAAGTGACAACTAATGGTATAACATTAATGAAAGAATGCCGAACAGATGTGAGCCCTCTGGAGGAGTGGCTCAAGTGGTAGAGCATCTGCCTAATAAGCACAATGTCCTGAGTTCAAACATCTACCACTGCCAAACAAATAAACAAACATACATCTGAGCCTTTATTGAAGATGGGAGAAGGAAACAATTCTTTTTTTTGTTTGTTTCCTGCACCCCAGCTTTACCCCAGGAGTAACTGTTACATTTGTTTGTTTAACAGCTAATGCAGGGCTGGAGTGTAGCTCAATGGTTAAGCGCCTGCTTAGTATAGGAGGCCCTGGGTTCAATCCCCAGGCACAAAACAAATACTGGCAAATGTCTCTCTCAAGAGAATTCTATTTTCCTGTAAGCATGCATAAAAAGTCAAAAAAGCCAGTAACTATCTTTTCCCAGCAAGGAGATAATATGGTAGATGACAAAACTTGCAGAACAAGTCTGTGCAGAAACGGGAGATGCACAGCAGATATGCTGTGCATCCAGAGAGACTTGGAGACACAGCCCATGGAAATAGACTTAATGACCTTATATACCCCCTGCTGATAAAACGTATTAGAAAACCGAAAAGCATTTCATAGTGGTAACATGTAATTTCACAATACTGAGTTAGATATTAGAAATGGTGAATTAGATTCTGTATGTCCCTATGGTCTGCAAAGTTAATATGTGCTTTTAGACAAACAAAACTCATTAACTTGACAAACAAGTCTGTGGCCTAATCAACGTTCCATTAGTCACTTTCTGTAACATTACTTGTGTCTAAAATTCTGCCATTCTACTTGTAGAACAAGGACAGTGAGTCCAAAATGGGACAACTTCTTTTCACTGCCCTTACAAGTACTTGTTCTTACTGATTTTTTGGGGTGCTAAGGATTGAACCTAGGTCTCATGCATGCTAAGCATGTGCTTTACCAGAGTGACATCCCTAACTCCAACAAGTACTTTTAAACAGAGAACATAACCATGTACTTGAAAGAATGATAAACTGCACTAGCAGTAGGTGGAAGGGTATGTGGAGATCTTGAGCAACTTTTCTGGGGGTGGGGTAATAACCCAGTCTTCCAGCCTGTGCCAAAAGAACACGCTGGAAGGCAAGGGCCAGAGGAGAATGTAAGGAATAAAAGAATCAGGCTGAAGGTGTTTACTGACAACAAAAATCAAGTCCACGGGGTTTTCCTCAGCAGGTTTCCAGCTGTAGCTACGTGGGGTCTTGTTTGGCTCGTTTAGGACTCAGCGGCTCCCCAGGCAGTGAATTCTTCCTGGCTGAAAGGTGGCGGAGAGATCGTAAACTCTGCATCTGCTGCAGACGCAGCGTGAGTTCCCCGTTACAGGCCTGCTGGACCATTTCTGTCTTCTTTAGGTCCCAGTTCAAAGCAACAGCCAGCACTTTGGGGTCTTCCTTGGTAACCAACTGCAGCAAGAACAGAACCATTGAGAACCACTGCTCTGTATCCCTCACCTGTGCTTTCATGATTTTCTTTAAGAAAGTAAGGCCAGGCAACATCAGGGTATGTCAAGTCTTTACACTGAAATGTCAGCTCTCTTTCACAGCATGTGGCTGTGTGTGTATGTGTTTTTTTTAATAAAACAAAACTATTCAACAACAACAGGAAGTTGAGCCATACTCAAGTAAACACGATTTCCTTCTATCTACAATAGGGAGGTACTTGGGAGACAAGGACAAAGGATAAAAATAGAATCCACCAATTGCCATCCTTTTCCAAGCTACTAGTTCCCTGGTCTTAAGATAACCAGCACAAGATGGTCTTCTCAAGCCTGTGGTTTTATTTATTTATTTATTTTTTTGGACTAAGTCCTCTACCACTGAGCAACATCCCCAGCTCTGTCTACCTTCTCGTGCTACCTTATAGGCCTTGGGATTAATTAAGGATCTTTGAGCCATGACAACTCTAAGCTGCCTCAAAAGGTTGAGCTCCCCTATCCTCTCTTGTCAGGCATAGTCATTTCATTACCAACCTTGGACCCGAGAATAATATTTGATGATCTGGGGAAGCACACCCATTTTCTTTTAAAAACCATTTTGACTTAGATTAAATGAGATGTTTGCAAGTGCTTTGATATGTAATAGGCAATTTGGCAGCTGTCATTCAGGCTCTGCAGAGGTAAAAGAAATTCACACATGTTCTGCATAGTCATTCAGTGCCTCCAGGGCAAGGCACTCTGCAGTTCACTGTCCCTGGTTCTTGCCCACCTCCAAATCCTGACTAGATAAACTCAGCTCTGGAGCAGGCCTTTCCTTCAGTACAGCAAGGATCTGGCTCGTAAGTGCAATTTCGGAGGAGCTCTCTCTCCTGATGCCTGTGTCAACTGCATCTGCTTCTTCACCGACAGCAGCTATAGGCTCTGCAGAGAGAAAAGGAGAGAGATCACACTTTGTGAAACCACACTGCCACACAACCAGCCAGGCATGCAATCATTCTGGCAAGAAGAAAACATCATTCCAAGGGTTTATGGCTGCCCTCAAAACAGCCATAAACTCAAGGGGAAGGCTCCTGAGTTCTGAGTAACCCCCAGTGGGAGCACTACCTTTCTGCTTTGACAAGATGCTGCCCTCCTTTTCCAAAGCCTGGAGATAAAGCTCCAGGAGCTGCTTGGACTGGCGGGCTTCCTCTCTCTGATCGAGTACTTGCTGGAGCGTGTTCTGGAGCCCTTGGATGGTGGCACAACTTTGGCAAAGTTCTTGAGCCAGGTCTGAACATGGAACGTCAATGAGGACCTAATAAACAAATAAGGACTCAAGGAAATCTAAAAGTACATTCTGAGCATGGTGTTCTACCTCTCAAACACATTCATTTCAGAACGTATTTCGGCTTTTTCTCAAAGTTACCTACTATGTATGGTTGGTGAAGGCCAACAGAGAGGCATTCAACTTTTCAATATTATTCTAGCATGAAAATTGGGAAAATGATGCCTTGGTTCCTCATTAAGAACAAAACCAAACACAATATTTAGAAACCCAACTATATAGAATACAAAGGAAGGGATATTTGATCATTTCTGCAATGAGTCAATATAAAGTTACTTTAAAGTTCCTGACAGATACCAGTGGCTTATACCTGTAACCCCAGCTACTTGGGAGGCTGAGATTGGGAAGATTGCAGTTTGAGACCAGTTTGAAGTAAGGACCACACACTTGTTAGGCAGGCGCTCTACCACTTGAGCCACTCCACTAGCCCTTTTTTGTGTTGGATATTTTTGAGATAGGGTCTTGAGAACTATTTGCCCAGACTGGCTTCAAACTGTGATCCTCCTGATCTCTGTCTCCTGAGTAGCTAGGATTACAGGTGTGAGCCACTGGCACCTGGGTTGTTCGGAGCTTTTAAAAATTTATTTTAAAAACATAACCTATGCTCAACTTGTACACTGCATGTTCTATCTGTAAAATACAACGGTTATATCCTAAAATCTTCTAAAAAGATCTCACGTTTCCCTTTTTTTGAGACAGGGTCTTTCAGACTGGCATTGAACTCTCAGTCCTCCTCTCTTAACCTCCTGAGTGCTGGAATTATAAACATGAACTAACATGCCTGGCTCAAGAAGGCTATTTTTTTTGTTTTTGTTTTTGTGGTACTGGGGCTTGAACTCAGGACCTACATCTTGAGCTACTCTACCAACCCTTTTTTTGTTAGGTATTTTCAAGATAGGGTCTCACAAACTATTTTCCCGGGCTGGCCTTGAACCTTGAATCCTCCTGATCTCTGCCTCCTGAGTAGCTGGGATTACGGGTGTGAGCCACTGGTACCTGGCAAGAAGGATAATTTTAAGAAGTGTCAATGTTCGTGGACATATAGCACATAGATTAAAAAAAAAAAAAAGACTACAAGAAAAAAGAACAAAGTGATGACACCCTCGGAAAGAGGCTCTAAACTCAAAGGCATGGTAGCATTGCTTAATAAACATCATAAAAAGAACTTGCCTCTTTTGAGTACTAGACTGGGAATGGCTCCTTTGAGGAGATTTTTATTTTATAATTTTAAGTTAAATTCATAAGGTTCAAAATTCAAGAGGTGTGAACCTCATGAAGGAAGTAGTGCTATTCGTCCTGTTTTACAGATGAGGAAAATGAGTGACTTCCCAAGAACCAGTCTTGTTCTAACTATGTGCAAATAACCTCTGTGCTCCACCACCCTCCCCTTTTTTTTGTGGTACTGTGGTTTGAACTCAAGGCTTTGTGCTTGCTAGCTAGGCACTCTACCACTTAAGTCATTCAGTTAGCCCTTTTCGCTGTAGCTTTTTTTCGAATAGGGTCTTGCTTTTATGCCCAGGCCCGTTGGAACACAATCCTATTTATGCTTCTTGTGTGACTGGGATGATTAGTGCATGCCACCTTGCCCAGCATTTTACTAGTTGAGATAGGGGGGTCTCATAAGCTTTTTGCCTGGGCTAGCTCGAACCTCAATCCTCCCAATCTTTGCCTCCTGAGTAGACAGAATTTCAGACATGAATCACTGGGATGCCTGGCATCCTTCAGTCCCTTTGATGGTATGCTCTTCCTTTATCAGTGGCTGGCTAGCCTTGTAAGCGCTCTTTGAGTGTTCTAAGCTTCCTCCTAGAGCCCATCTCTTAGGTGCAGGCTCTGACAAGCTCACTCACATTCTGACATTTCCATTTTGGTAAGGCCTATTGTGCTATTCTAAGGGAACATCAACACTCTGGTTTCTCTTCATATCATATAAATCTTTCGCCTTTTACTAAGGGAACATCATAATATGCTAGTCTATAGGGATGGGAAGGGGCCACATAGTCCCTTTCTGTTTCTTAAAAAAAAAAAAGAAGTAAGAAGGCTCTTTTGCCTTCTCTCTACCTGGAACACTGGCCCCAGCCTTCCTATGTAGGCTCCACTCTGTAATGAAGCTGTAATCATCACCTCTTAGGAACCTGCTAATTTTTATCAAATACATGTACCCTTTAACTCAGCAATTATAGCTCTTAACTTATTCTACAGATAAGCATCTGTGCAAAATGACTTTGCTATGAGCTTGGTATAGCAAGATTGATGACAACCCAAATGTTCACTGGACTGGGGGGAGCAGGGTTGTTAAACGAATCATGGGACCTTCATGAAACGGAATACCCTGTAGTGATTAAAAAAAGAGAATGAGGATGCCTTTTGTAAACTGATCTGGATACTACTCAACTATTTCTTTAAAAATGGAGTAGATATAACTGCATTTGTATAAAGAGGCGGAGGAGAAAGCAAATGCCTGTTTGCAAAATATCTCTGGAGTGGGAAACTGACAGATCAATTGTTTCCAGGGAGGCTCCTGGGTGGCTGGGGTAGGCTCAGACTTTTCCTGTGTGAACTTTCAGTTCAATAGCTTTACTAAAATATAATTCATATACCATATAATTTATTCATTCAATGGGTTTTAGTATAAACTCAATGGGTTTTATTTAGCATATTCAGAGTTGTATGACCATCATCACCACAATCAATCTTAAGACTATTTTCATCACTGGCTGAGGGAGTAGCCCACTGGTTGAACATGTGTTTACCATGTACAAGGTACTGGGTTCAATTCCCAACAAGAAAAGTTTTATCACTGTAAAAAAGAAACTCATTAGCAGCTGGGCATGGTGGTACATGCCTGTAATTCCAGCAATTAGAGGGCTGAGTGAGGCAGGGAGATTGTGACTTTGAGACCAGCTTGGGCTACATAGTGACCTATCAGCAATTATTCCCTTATTTCTCTTCAATACCCCTAGCTCACACAACTATTAATGTGCTTTTTTGGAGACAGGATTTCACTATGTAGCCCAGACTGACCTTGAACTCAGGATCCTCTTGCCTCAGCCTCCTGACTGCTAGGATTATAGGTTGAAGCACCACACTCAGCTTAATCACTTAGTCTTGCAGAAGCTGCAAGTGCATTTCTGAGTTGTAAAGGGCTTACTTGAAGGTCCTCTTCTGACAGTAGGATGATACTGGACAGATCTTCTTTCAGCTGCCTGGCCACATTCTTCCACTTTGCCTGAGCCCCACTGTCTGTTTCATCTACATCAAAGGACCCTTGGGAAATCCAAGCTGTACCTCCATCTGATATATGGGAGAAAATGCCAGGCACAGTCAGAGCAAGTTCAAGTGCTGTTTTTGCCTCTTCCCCCAGCACACAGACCTCTGGAGGCTATGTGCATCTTTCTGACTGACTACTCAAGATGATTCCAATGAGAGGGAAGTACCTTTCCTCAAAGAGTCACAGGAAAGCCAATTCCCCTACAGCCTTAATTTCCCTCCTCCTTTGTCTTAATTTCTGTGTGAAATTGGTCTGTATACTCCTATGGAAAGAAGCCACTAAACCCCAAGATATGGTCATGAATAGACCTGAGATCCTATGGCACCCCCCCCTTTGAGTTAGTCTTTGTTTCTGAGTGTGTCCTGTTTTTGTACACTAAAACACTCATTGTAACCAACACTTCTCCTATGTGTGGGAATTGGTCCCATCCTTAATTGGAATAAGCCATTGCTTTCTATCCCTTGGTCCCAAGTACAGTGGTAGCTGATAGAGCCATTACTGAAGGGTGATTTTCTCAATCTAATAGCCTGTGTACTTTCCTGAAGACATTCCTTTAGATCTTGGCTTGAATCTCTGGTGAGGATAAGAGTGACAGGCATCATTTATTGAGCTCTTACTGTGTGCTAGGTAAGACTGTGACTGAGAACCACTAATATCACACATTTGACGATGCCATTCTTGGTTGTCAGTATAGGAGTTAGTTCTGTTATCTAGTGATCGATAAGAACTTGTTAAACTTCCTACAATGCACAGAGCAGCCTTTCCACAACAGAGAATTTTCTGGCCCAAAATGTCAATAGTCTCATTGAGAAATCTGGTGTGATATGTATTGTATTATCCTTATAACAATCCTAGGATACAGGTATTATAATTATTATGATAAGGAACCAAAAAGTGATGTTATTTTGCCCAGGGTTACCTGGCTAGCAAATGAGAGAGCTAAGATTCAGTTCCTGGCAGCCTGATTCTGGCCAGCCAAACTGATTTTTCCACCATGCTGAATTTCAGTTGCTGTCAGTGTCTAAGTTAGTTGAGAACCACGTCTTACTCATCTTTATCCCCAGGACTCAAAACTGTATCTGGCACGCAGAATGTGCATTAGCTGCCTAAGTGCTTAGACAGCCACACAAACAGCAACCATCTAGTTGCCTGTGTGGCAAAATGAATCATGATACCACTAACGATCAGAAAAATGCAAACTAAAACCACAATGACATTATCACCTCACACTAGAGAGAATGGTCATTATCAAAATGGTAAAAGATAACAAGTGCCAGAGAGCAGGTGGAGAAAGAGTGAGAAGGGAAATTACTGCAGTCACTAAAACAAAATCATGATAGACAATGCACACGTGGACAGCATTTTCTTACCTGAGTTGTTGTATGTCCACTTCTCATTACAGGCCAATGCCACAAACTTTGTATTGGAAGGTAGACAAAGGAAGTAATCGTCATCATCCACTATGGTACCATCCTCTGCGAGAACCAGGGTGACTGGTGTAAGGGTCTTATCAATGGCCAGAATGTCACAGGCTGAAAAGAACAAATTATTTGACTACTGACAAATACCCAGAAGGAAATTACATCTGTCTTAGTGCTCTCAATGTACTGAGAGTTGAGTAGAACTCCTGGTAGATAAACAACACTATTAGCATTAATGTAACCTTACCATATGCCTGGTAGTAATCTAAATGTTTTCATATAAAGAATAACTCTAGTATAAAGTAGGCACTATTACTGTGCCCATTTTACAGGTGACAAACCCAAGGCTCAGAGGAATTAAGTGACTTATTCAAGATCCCACAGTAAGTGGGAGAGCTGGAATTTAAACTCATAGTTTGGCTTTTGAAAATGTGTTTCCTACAGCTACTTTGCACCCACACATAGGAGACATTTGAGTATTACTTGAATGGACTACCAAACAGGGTCTGGTTTAACTCCCTGTGAACCAGCAGTCTTTCATTTATTTATTTAATGGTTATCTTAATTTCTCTATGTGTCAATTGTCCAAACAAAAAAAGAAAATGCTTTTTGTTCTTTGTAGTATCTTCCTTTATAACTATTCTAGCCTGTAGGAAAATATGAAAAGCAGAAATTTGTGTAAGTATCTTTTCATTTTTTTCTTGCTTTTTTTTTTTTTTTTCTCTATTTTTGAGACAGGGTTTTACTATGTACCTTAGCCTGGCCTTGAACTCTTGATCCTTTTGCCTCAGCCTCCCTAGTGCTGAATTAGTGATAGTATGTTTTTATCTTTGTTATTGCTGGCCAAAAGTCTTGCCCCAGGGCAGTCTGTTCCACTTCATTGAGTGATGGTAATGCCTAAAGTGCTAGAAGACTGGATTAAGTAGTAAGAGCCAAGAGACTAGAAATACCCTTCAGCAGTGTTGTCTGTCACCCAAAACAGAACAGTCAGCCTCCTATAGGCCCAGCTGCTGAGAATGCCCGCCTCTGTGCCAAGGACATCCAGCCAATGCACTGAAGTGGCACTAAAATTGAAGTAACTCAATGCCAAGAAAAAAAATACGTAAACACTGATGTGGCAAAATCCATGTCACCAAAGGGTTTATGGTGCTTGGGCCGCCCCTGGGTCTCACATCATCTGTACGGCGTCTTGGCGACCCTGAGAGGAAGCGCCATTCTCCAAACACACACTGCGACTCCGTGGGTGGGCTCACCCATCACACCCGCAGAACATCATTTGTTGCTGTGGGCTGATAACGGTTACATCATTTGAATATATTATCTCATTTCAGAGTCCCAGCGTCCCTTTGAAGCAGTATCCCTTCGCAAGAGCAGATATGGTTACGAGCAAGGTCAGGCTCAGAACTTCCCTCCTCTCACGTTCCTCGTCTGGACCCTACAGGGGTGGATACCGGGCAGCTCGTCTCTCTTCATGGACCAGTCGGGAAACCCACCCGCTTCCACCCCGCGTGGGCTCGGCTGGGGTCCTGGCACCACCTTTGTGAACCAGCATGGCAGGAATACACTAGGCTCGATTTGGACTAAAATCTACCTGATTTCAGGCAAGACACCCATGCTGAGTCAATCTTGATTTGCACTTTGGTTCCCATCTACCATTCCCACTTGAGTTTCACACGAGATGAGCTGAAGAGCCCGAAACCTGGGCTATTTCTGTCCCAGGCTCCAACCGATCTACAAGAATTCCCAGGTCACCTTCCCGGTCCCCGCCGGACATCCTCACCAGCCTCGCTCCCCCAGCCTTCCGCCCCGGACCCGTCCCTTGCCAACCCTTGCTCTTCAGCTCCTCGAGGCAGGAGGCCGCTACTCCATGCTGTTCGCGGCTGTGGTTGCGGCGCAGCAGACACGGCTTTAGAGGCCGGATCTCGTCAGGTTCCCGAGCACCAGAGACCCAGGACACCTCCATCCCCTTCAGGTGGCACCTGACTGACTCCGCGAAATTACAGGAAGCTGGTAGCCACTCTCCTACTACCCTGATTCTCCCTCTCGGGACCTGCCGGGAGATGTAGTTCTTGCTGCTGCAAATCGCTTGTAGTATCAAGGCACGCCGGGAGATGTAGTTCTAGTTGCTGCTAATCACGTGCAGCCCTGGCGCATGACGGGAGTCGTAGTCTCTGAGTTCAAACCCTTCAGTTTTGGGGCATTCTAGTCCAGGAGCGGTGTGGGTGGATTGTTTGTTTGTTTGTGGGAACGCAGAGTCTCATGTTTGCTAGCTTTACCGCTGGGTTCCATTACAGCCTTGTTTTTTATTTAATATTTAGGAGTTGCAATTGCACATTCATCAAAGAGTGCCATAAGGGTTTATTTTGCAAATGTACTCCCTTGAATTTTTAGAGCATCCTTATGTGCATATATAGATGCATTCTTTTTTGTGGTGCTGAGGATTGAATCTACGGCCTTAACACATACTAGGCAAATGCTCTACAACTGAGCTACACCCCAACCCTTAGATGCATAATTTTAATACTTAAACAAAGGTTTGCCACTGTATTGTGCGTAGTAGTTTCCCTTTCTAACCCGAAAAGACCTGTAAGATGTCCCAAACTTCCGGACGATTTAAAGGAGTCCATTTTAAAGGTTGAATAATGTAGTTTTCAGTCTTACTAAAAATGAAACAAAGTAGCATAAAAAAAGGGAAAAGAAGTAGCATAAGATTCCTACCTATTCTACTTCCTGCTTCACCTGTGCAAATTGAGTTGGGATCTTGCTTTTCAAAAAAATTTTTATTTATTTTTTGTGGTACTGGTGTTTGTTATTTTTTGATGGTACTGGTGGCTGAACACAAAGCCCAGCCTGCGCTCTACCATTTGAGCCAAGCCCCCAGCCCTTTTTGCTTTAGGTGTTTTTGTTTATTGGCTGGTTGGCTGATGGGACTGGGATTTGAACTCAGGTCTTCACACTTATAAAGCAGGTGCTCTACTACTTGAGCCATGCCTCCAGTCCTGAGTTGGGATCTTGGAACAAAATGCTTAAATACATAAACAGGCTGTCAAATAAAAATTGCATTAGGCTATTGTTTTAGGCTGAGTTTTTGCTCTAGGCTCCAACAGACTAGGCTAAAAATTAAAATACAGGGCCAGGGTAGCTCAGTTGTAGAGGATTTGCCTACAGATCAGTACTGGGTATGATCCCCAGTACTGAAAAAATACAAAAAGTCACTTATAAAGTTACACATTACCAACCTGAAACTAAGCTGTTTATCTGAACTTCTGAGAAATCAGGATTAGAGAGAGCGTCAAATTTCTCAAATAGGTCAGTTTTAATTGACATGATCCTGACATTACCTTTGCCTTAATTCTTACACAAAAAGGTAACCTGAAGTAGCCTAGGGCTGGCGAAGTGGCTCAAGTGGTAAGAATGCCTGCCTAGCAAGTGTGAGCACTGTGCTGCCATGAAAAAAAAAAAAAAAGTAAACTGATGTTGGCCAATTAGTTATTTTTCTTTTGTTCTAGCTCCCTGTTCCTGCTTTACAAGAAAGTAATTGAAACAGGCAATCTATTTTTTTTTTCCTTTTTGCTTTCTTCAGCCCTTTTCTACCGGTAAAACCAGCCTACATTGCTCTACTCATCTGAATACTTACTCTATTTTATGGTATGGTATTGCCTGATTCTAGAGTTGAAAATAAATAGAAATTGAAACTAAGAACATTTGTCCCAAAATATTTGAAAGCCCAACATAGTGGTGGCACGCTTGTAATCCCAGCACTCAGGAGGAAGAGACAGGTGGATAGTGAGTTCGAGGCCAGACTGGGCTACATAGTGTAAGGACCTTGTCTCAGAAAATAAACCAAACAAAAAAGAAATCTAACAATCCAGTCATTATAAAGTAATAATGGTTCTTAGAAACCTCTCCTCCCTCAAAGGTCCCCTCTTCTGTGTTCTCCCAATAGACCCGTACCCAGATGTTAGAGTTCTAATCGCAACGATGGTGTAGTGTGTGTGTGTGTGTGTGTCCTGGGCTTAAAATCAGGGGTTGAGTCTTGGATCGTTTTATTTCTAGTGCCTACCAAATGGTGGGCACTCAATGAATTATACTGTACTGAATGGCTAAAAATTAATTTCAAAGTTTCTTCAAGTTCATTCGTTTACTACTTGGTCGCTAAATGTACCCACGGGACTATAAGATTATTATCCACACGGGGGCAACGAAAAAAGAATAGAGACTCTGGATCTTGTGGAAACTGTGCGAGGTGACCTGGGGCACTGGGCTCCACCCATTGCCCCAGGCTCCACCCACCGCCCCAGGCTCCACCCACTGCCCCAAGCCCCGCCCCATCGATAGGCTCAGTTGCTTCTACTTTGGTCTGGCCCAGAGGGCGAGAGCAAGGGCGCTTGGGAGAAAGCTCGCCCGGCGGCGATTGACTACTCAGGCCTCAGGAAGATGGCGTCCTCAGAGCAGGCAGAACAGCCGAACCAGGTAAGGGGAGTGGGACTGCCCCGCCGTGGCGGCGGGGTCCGTGGCTGGAGGGGGCGCTCGGCGTACGGCGGGAAGCCGGGTGGGAACCCTGAGTCTTCCCAGCCTGGGACCCCCGACTTCTTGCCTCCTCTCGGGCTCCGCCCCTCTCCGGGTCCTCCCCGCTCGGCTCCTCCCCCGGTGACCCCTCTTTGACCACATTCGCGACTCGGGGCTCTGGGGCTCGGCCGCGCCCCGTTTCCAGCCCGTCGGGAGCCCTCTTGAGTTTGGCCGGAAAGGTGGCGGGACCCTTGTGAGGTCCTCAGCCACTGTGCTTAAGCGGAGGTAGTGAGAGGCTCGGTCGTACCCTGTTGTCCCCTCTGGGGACGGGCCTGACTCCATCACAGTCCCCACTGCTCCCTGCAGCCCCAGCCTCCTCGTCTTTAGTCACCTTGGCGCTTCCCTCGTCCAGTTGAAGGGTCCCAGATACACTCGGACCCTCTGCGCGTCGGTAGGAAGATTTTGGTTGAGGAGCCGGCCTCGCTTCCTTGGCTTTGGTTTTTTTGGCCAAGCACTGCTCGTTAGCTCTTCAGCTACAGATTTAGCCAAATTCTGCTCCAGTAAGGGGACTATGGGTCCAGGGTTGACGCCTGGCCTTCTGCTGAAGGGGTTGATAGTCCAGAGGGTGGTAGGATGGGGTGAGGAAACGGGCTAAGAGGACCTGTGAGGACAGATTATGTTAATTATCTGTAGTGCTCCCTGCAACCTTTATGAAATGCAGGCCGTTAACCCCCGTATCTCGAAGTGGGCACTAAGGGTTTATAAAACATGTCTCAAAAATCATGTGCAAGACAGCCTGCATTTGAACCCACGGAGGGGTGTGTGTGTGTGTGTGTGTGTGTGTGTGTGTCTCCATCAGTAAGCCGTCTGTTTGAATTTAGTTAGGATTAGATTTAGGAATTAAAAATGGCTCACTTCATCATTCATCTCACACTTCCTTGAAACAGCTTTAAGACTTCAGGAGCTTACTTGATTTCCTTCTTAGGCCTAAGACCACCACTTACTGTTTCTTGGTGCCTTATTCTTCATGATGAGTCTATTAGAGGAATCACATTGAAGGAGTTGGAACACTCAAAGGTGTTGCCCAGAAGCCTCTGTTAGCGGTGCGAGCCATTTAGGAAGATGGCTGCACTGTGCAGCATGGTGAACAAGTATAATTGATTCCGGCCTTGTCACTCTCAGAAGTTCTGGAGTTTGGTGTGTCCTCCTTTTTTGCCTTATCCCACTTAGTTTGCTGGAATGTCCAGGCTTCTCAGGGTCTGCATTTCTTTGAACTGTTATTTATCCTAGGTTTTATTTTTTGTGTCGTACTGGGGTTTGAACTCAGGACCTCACACTTACTAGGCAGGCTCTCTACCACTTGCGCCACTCCACCAGCAAGAATTGTTATATATTAGGAAAGCCCATAGGCTAGAGTTGAAGGGTGCATTTTCCTCAGTTCCCCATTCCTCCTGGTCATTTAATTCGCCAGTGCTATGAAGGATGCTAAAAATTTTGCTGCTTGGAGCCTTTGCCAGACTCAAAAATTTTGTTTGTTCTAGAGATTGCCCTCTTTGTGTATATGGAAAGGGATCTAACGTCCTTTAAGAGGTTTGGCCTGCATGTGTTTGGTTTTCAGCTCTGACTCCCCTTTGCCCTCCTTTCCAAAGCAGATAGAGATGGGATTGCATCAGATGCACTGGCAGTCTGGGAAAAAACTTGAACTCTTCATATCAGATTCTATTGCTGTCTAATATAGTAATCTGCAAATGCACACTTTTTTTTTTTTTTTTGGAGGCAAGAGTGTCATTATACAGCCCAGGCTGGCATGGATTCTGAATCCTCCTGCCTCAGCCTCCTGAGTGCTGAGATTACAGATGTGCACCATCACACTTGGCTCTTGTGTACTTACGTGAACCACTTCTCTGCAGCAGTTTCCTACTGTTTCATTCTCAAGTCCTGATCAACCTGATTTCTCATTTTCCAGTCAAAGCAGAGTGGGATTGAAAGACCTCTTAGCTCTTTAGATAATCCCCTGAACCTGGTTTTTCATGTGCAAAGAGTTGTATAGGGTTAGTCCTGCGAGATGACCAGTGTTCTGGTTCTCATACTACACTTGATCTTAGCCAAAAGGTTGAGAAGTGATTTTAAGAACTTTTTTTTTTGTAGTACTGGGGTTTGGTTCTCTGTCTGGCTTACAAAGTTTCTTAGTTAGCCTTCTGGCATCGGTCTTCTGGTTTCAAAAGATGATGGATGAATAACTTTCCTTGTGGAGTTGTGGTTGCAAGTATAGGCTCTAAAGTCAGCTGCTCTGGCTTGGAATTCTAATCCCATACTTACCAATTGTGTGATCTTTGATAGGTTACTTAACATTTTTTGCTTCAATTTCTCCATTTGTAAAATAGGAATAATAGTAGTACCTATCTTATAGGGTTGCTCTGAAGATTGAGTTAATTTATATGAAAGTACTTAAATTGGTACCTGACACAATGTGTTGTGTTTTATTATTATTCCAGCTAATAAATTCTGGATTTTTACTTGCAAATGAGTGAAAACCTTTCCTCAAGCCCTATCACACCTTTTTCTGGAGTATAATTTTTCATATGCTGACCACTAGTCTAGTGAAGTTATTCCTTTCTTTGTTCTGAAGTCATTTCATTGAACCTTAAAGGAGTGCCCCTAGTGCTGGTGTTTATGTTAGTAATTCTTGTGACTTTTTGATTTCAGGGACAATCTTGCTTTTTTCATAACGGGAAAGTCTATTCTTTTTTGTCTATCCTCAAGACAGGTTGTTGGAATTTCATTTATTTCTTTATATCCTTGTTCTGTTTTCCCCATGTTGCTCTGTTTGTATGGCTAATCAGAGTCCCTTCTAGTTTGTACATGTTGTGGCCTATAGCATGGGAAAGTGTTACCCTTATTTCTCTATCTTCCCACTACTTTTTTGGTCTTCAATGCAGAGCAGAGACATTGTTCACTCTGATTGCCTAACATTCATTGGATATTGAGAATTGTTACAGAACATAGATTCCAGATTTGTTGCAATTCACAGGAGATAGTAAATTTTGGATTGAGAAGACATATAAGCAGGGAAGTGAGAAAAGTCCAGTGAAGGAGTGACAGAGCATGACCTTGTTTTCTGATAGATTTTGGTTGGAACTCTAGTACTTACAACTGAACTTGGCACTCTGCTTTTCTGAGCATTTTTCTCCTCTGTAAAATGGGAGCAGTAATAATTACCCTAGAAGGTTGCTGTGAGGGTTGACTGAAATCACAGATGTGAAGAGCACCTGGTACGTGAGTGTATGTTTCCTTCTCTAAGCCTCTAAATGTACATTTAGAAGTCTGCTGAACTCTTGAATGATAGTAGTTCAGACAAGGTATTTTCCCCCTCAACTTTTTTTTTGGGGGGTGGGTACAGGTTGAGACAAAGTCTCACTATTCAACCCAGACTTGCCTTAACGTGCTGTGTAGCCTAGGCTGGCCTTGAACTCTTGATCCTCCTGCTTTCACTTCCCATGTGCTGGGATTATAGGCATGTAGCTTTAACTTTCTATTGAAAAATTTCCAACCTATAGAAAAGTTGAAAGAATGATACAGAAAACTCCTGTAAAATTCCCATGAAACTTCACCAAGACACGCTATTTTGCTGAATGTGCTTTCTCTCCATTTGTGTGAATATGTATATATACATATTTAAAGGATTTGTAACTTCATAAATAGCAGGATATTTCATTCTAGATTACTCATCATAAGAATAAATAAACTTGGGCTGGTGGAGTGGCTCAAGTGGTAGTGTGCCTGCCTAGCAAGCATGAGGCCCTGAGTTCAAACCCCAGTACTGCCAAAAAAAAGGAAACAGAAAGAGCAAGCACCCATAAAACTACAGTGGTAGTTCAAACTCCAGTCCCACTCAAAAAATAAATAAGGAAAGAAGTAAATAAATAAATAAACTATAGTGGCCAATGTGAAAAGTCTAAATTAAAAAAAAAAGAATAAATAAACTTTATTTCCCTACATAATCATCATCCCATTATCACCAAAGAAATTTTGTATTAAAGTAATACATAGTTTACCTAATTAAAAAAAAAATCAGGGTCCAATCAAGAAGCAGATTTGATTCATTTACCTCTTTAGTTTACTTTAATCTAGAATGGTTCCCCAGTTAAAGAAATTTTTTAAAAAACTTTTTTTTACTGTAGTTTTCCCTATCCAGAAAGTACACAAACTATGTGTACAGCATGGTGATTTTTCACAAAGTAAACACACTGTGTAACAAATACCCAGATCAAGAGATCAGACTAGGGAGTGTGGTGACGTATACCTGTAACCCCAGTACTTAGATGACTGAGGCAGGAGGGAAATAGAAGATAATGTCTTAAAAAAAAAAAGAAAGAAAGAAAAGAAAAGAAAAGAAAAGAAATCACGTATTTTCCTAGCATGTGCAAGGTCCAGGGTTTTATCCCCACCATTGCAAGAAATCACACATTACCAGGACCTCAGAAACCCCCATCATATATCACTATCCTAACTCCCTAAAGTTGTCCCTATTGTGAATTAGTTTACTATGTATTAATCGTGCCTATTTTTGAAATTTATATAAAGTGTGTTTGGTTTTTGAATAATGTTTTACTCAACATTGTGAGAACCTTCCATGTTTTGAGTTCATTATCACTCATGTACAGTTATCACTGCCATGTATAGTTTTTACATTGAATGAATATAATCGACCATTTATCTTTTAGCCTTTTTATGGGGGGGATGGTATTTTGCTGTATTACTCAGGCTGGTCTTGAACTCCTAGCCTCAAGTGGACCCCCCACTTAGCCTCTACCATACCTGACTGACCATTTGTTATTGACCATTCTACTCTATTATTTTTCTTCTTTTGGCAGTGTTGGGGATTAAATGTAGGGCCTCACACATGCTAGGCAAATGCCATACCACTGAGCTACATCCCTTTCTACTCTTTTTTTTTTTTAATTATTATATTTTTGGTAGTACCAGGGGTGTGGCTGATGAAGTGGAGTGCTTAGATTTAATACTTTATTGAGTGGCAGAGTTCTTGTGGTGTAAACTTTACTGTGGATTTTTAATAGGTATGTTGTGGTCAGTTTAATGAGTTTTGGCAAATAAGTACCACAGTCAAAATCAAAATAATTCCTATATCTTTAAATGTTGCCTTATGTTCCTCCTTAGCTAATCTGACACCAGGAAATCAGAACTGCCTTTTAACACTGTAGATTATATTTGTCATTCCTAGAATTCCATAGGAATTATTTTATAGTGTATATATTCAAAAGGTTTCTCTTTTGCTCAGAATGTTTGTGAAATAGTGTGTATCTGTAACTCATTACTTCCTTATTACTGAGTAGTACTTCATTGTATGACTATATCCCAATTTATTGATCTCTTCATTAGTTGATGGACATTTGGATTATATATGTTTCCAGTTCTGCAGAGTAGTATTACTATAAATTTATCAGGTTAAAAATAACACATTTATCAATTCACAGTTCTTATACAATGGATCAACTGTAGGGACACAGCTGAGCTGAATCTCAGCAGACTGAAGTCTGTGGGGCTGTGGCCTCACTCAAAGCTCAAATGGGGAATGACCAGCTTCCTAGAGGAATTCCTAGAATTTAGTTCCTCATGTACTGTCAGTCTAGGGACCTCTGTTTGTTACTATGTGTCAGTCAGAGGCTACTCAGTTTTTTGCTGCATGGATTTTCCAGCATGGCCACTTGCCTCCTCAAAGCTGGCAGGGGAGAGTATCTTTTAGCAAAATGAACATTACATATGGGCCACACCCATATTTATGTAATTGTGTACACCCTTTCACCTTTTTCCTACACTTTTGGCCAGAGGGAAGTCATCGATTCTGCCCACACTCTCAGGAAGGGAAATAGGTACAAATACCAGGAGGAGGGGGTTGCTTGGTTCTAATTTGGGGGTACTATGAATATGCATGTATAAGTACCTATAAGTACTTATTTTCATTTTTCTTGGTAAATACCCGTGAGTGGAATTGCTGGCTTGTATGGTAAGTACGCGTTTAGCTTTATAAGAGACTAAGTGTTTTTGCAAAGTTGTACTATTTCTCTTTTTTTTTTCCTTTTTTTTTTATTTCTATGTTGTACTATTTCTCATTCCCACTGGCAGGGTCTGAAATTCCTCATTGCCATACATTTACACCAACACTTTGTTTTGATTTTAGCCATTCTAGTGAGTGTGAAGTGGATGTCACTGGTTTTCATTTGCATGTCTGTGATGACTGTAGTTGAACATTTTTTCACATGCTTCTTCTGAGGTTCATTTTCCTGTGTGGTGTCAGGTGTTTCTTTGTCATTTGTTGAAAAGATTGCCCTTTCTCCTTTAAATTATCTTGCCACAATTGTTAAAAAGCAAATAACATATATGTATGTACATATATGTTTCTGGACTCTATTTTGTCTGTCTGTATGTCTGTCCTAATACAAATAACATACTGTAGTGATTGCAATCAAAAATGTTTTAAGCTTTGGTCCTTTGTGTCTTTCTCGCTCTCTTTCTTTTTTTTTTTTTTGTTTTTTTTGGTACTGGGGTTTGAACTCAGAGTCTGTACCTTGAGCCACTCCACCAGCCCTTTTTTGTGATGGCTTTTTTTTTTTTTAGATAGGTTCTCATGAACTATTTGCCCAAGCTGGCTTTGAACCATGATCTTCCTGATCTCTGCCTCTTGAGAAGCTAGGATTACAGGCGTGAGCCACAGGCACCCAGTGTGTGTCTTTCTTCTTTCTTCCTTTTCTTTTTTTTTTGGCAGCACTGGGGTTTGAACTCAGGGCCTCATACTTGCTAGGCAGGGACTCTTACTGCTTGAACTGCTCCATCAGCCCTTGTGATGGTTATTTTTGAGATAGGGTCTTGTGAACTATTTGCCCGGGACTGGGTTGGTACCATGATCCTCATGATCTCTGCCTCCAGAGTAACTGGGATTATAGGCGTGAGCCACCTTTTTCTTTCATTCATTCATTTATTTTTGTGGTGCTGGGATCAAACCCAGGGCCTCTTGCATGCTAGGCAAGCACTGTGCTGCTGAGCCACATCTCCAGCCCTGTTTCTCCATGTAAATTTTAGAATTCTTCTCACAATTCTTATAAAAAAACAAATAAACAAACTTGCTAAAATACTGGGATTATGTAAAATCAGCAGATCAATTTGGGGAAGAGTGGTCATCTTCATATTGATTTAATTTATTAAATTAAATCAATTTAATTTAATAAATTGCTATATATCTGCATTTATTTAGATCTTAAATTTTAAGTTTTTTGGATGGTACTGGAGTTTGAAGTCACTCAAACCATACCTCCATCCCTGGTTTTTCTTAATAGTATTTTTTGGTAGCATACCGGGGATTGAACTCAGGCCTTGTGTATGCTAGGCAAGCACTCTATTGCTGAGCTACATCCTCAGCCTTTTAGTTTAGTTTTTAATTGTTCAATGCTAGTATAGAAATATAGAAATAAAATTTTGAGTTTTATGTATCGGACTTGTAGCTGCTGTATTGTTAAACTCACTTTTCATTTTGATAGCTTTTTTATAGATTCCTTATGATTTCTCTGTAGATGATCATATCATCTGCAAAATAAAAATAGTTTTGCCTTTCAATATATATAACTTCTTCCTTTTCCTCTTTCTTCTTCCTCCTCCTCTTCCTTCTCCTTCTTCTCCTTCTTTGCCTTGAACTCCTGAGCGCAAATGATCTTCCTGCTTCAAGCCTCCTGAGTAGCTGGGACTACAGGTGAGCACCGCCGTGTCTGACTCCTTTTATTTTTCTTGCTTTATTGTACTGCTGGGACTTCCAAGTTCAAAGGTGAAAAAAACAGTATGAGAATGAACATTTTTGCTCTACTTCTGATCTTGGAGGAATTCACTTAGATTTCTGTTCCTGAGTATAATGTTAGCTATAGGTTTTTTGTGGGGCTCTTTATCAAGTTAGGGAAATTCAACTTTTATTTTTCACTCGCTGAGTTGTTTTTGTTTTGTTTTAATTTTTTATTTTTTAAGAGACAGGATCTCACTCTATTGCCTGGGCTGGCCTCAAACTCCTGGGCTCAAGGAATCTTCTGTCTGAGTAGTTGAGACTGCAGGCGTGTGCTACCGTTTTTGGCCCTTTTTTAATTTTATTTTTTAAAAATCTTGTGTGTTTTGAATGTTATCCTGTGCTCTTTTGGTATCTGTTGATAGTTAATCCTTTTGTTTTCCTCCTCTGTTCTGTTACTACGATGATTTGTGTTGATTGACTTTTCAGTTGTTAAGTCAGTCCTATATTCATTGAATAAATTCCTCTTGGCATGATATACAGTATTATTCTTCTTATATACACATCTAAGAAAAGGATTTGTACATTTATGTTTGTGAGAGCTACTAAACTGTAGTTTTTGTGTGGGTATGTGTAAACTCTTCATCTGGTTTTGATGTCAAGGTAATTCTGGCTTCATAACATGAGTTGAGAAGTTTTATCTTTTTGCCTGTTCTCTGAAATAGTACAAGACTGGCATTATTTCTTCCTTAAATGTTTTAGAATTTACCATTGAAGCCATTTGCGCCTAGAGTTTTCTTTTTTAAATTTCAGTTGTTGATGTAATTTCTATTTCTACTTACACATTTAAAAAGTTAAATGTGTAAGTAAAAAAAATGGTTTATTTATTTATTTATTTATTGTGATGCTGGGGATGTAACCCAGTGTTTTGCACCTGCTAGGCTAGTGCTGTACCACTGAGGTAAACCTCTTACCCAAAAAGGAAATTTAAAAATATTTAAATATTTAATATTTATTTAGAAATTAAAGAAACTTAAATTATGCCATTAATTTAAAAATTAGACATAAGCCTATTAAGCTTTTCTATTTTACCAGGGTCAGTTTTGGTATGCTGTATCTCAAGGAATTTGTCTATATCATTTTAGTTATCAAATTTATGGTTTAGTTTTTTTTTCTTTGGTGGTACTGGAGTTTGAACTCAGGGCCTCACGCTTGCTAGGCAGGCACTCTACTGCTTGAGCCATTCCATCAGCCATGGGGTAAATTTTTAAATAATGTTTCATTTTTCTCTTTTGGGGTAGAGGGGGAGACAGGGTTTCCCTTTGTAGAGCAGGCTGGCCTCAAACTCACAAACTCAATCATCCTCCAACCTCAGCCTTCTTAGTGCTGGGATTAGAGGCATGTACCACCATACCCAGCTTTCTTATTTTTTAAAATTTATTTTTATTTTTGGAAATTTTGGGGCTTGAACTCAGGGCCTCATGCTTGCTAGGCCAGCACTCTACATTTGAACCACTCTGCCAGCTATTTTTTGTGTTGTGTATTTTCAATATAGGGTCTCTCAAACTGTTTGGCTGGGCTGGCTTTGAACCGTGATCCTCCTAATCTCTTGTCTCCTTAGTAGCTAGGATTACAGTCTTGAGCCACCGGCACCTGGCTCAGTTTTCTTACTATCTTTTATTTGTGTGTTACATATATATATGTTTCATTTAATTTCCCTTGGAGACAGGGTCTTATTATGCAGCCCAGGCTGGTCTGGAACCCATGACCCTCCCACCTCGTCCTCCCACAGTATCTGGGACTACAGGTGTGTACCACTAAACCCAACTGTGTTTTCATTTTCATTCAGCTCAGAATATTTCCTTATTTGACCCATAGGTTATTCTGTTTAATTTCCAAGCATTTGGAATTTTTCCAGATTTTTATTGATTTCTGGTTTAATCTTGTGATCAGGGTACGTAGTCTATGATTTCAAATCTTTTAAATTTGAGATTTGTTTTATGGTCTGTCTTGTGCATTTTCCTTATGCACTTGAAAATACTGCTTGTTCTGCTGTTGTTTTGCAGAGTGTTTTAGGCCATAGTAGTTGGTAGTGTTGTTCAGGTCTTCTGTATCCTTACTGATTTTTTGATTAAGGAAAGGGAAGTATTAGGGTCCAACTGTGATCTTAAATTTGCTTGTTTATCTTTTAAATTCTGTCTGATTTTACTTTTAAGTATTTTGAGTTTCTGGTATTGGGTAAATACTTAAGATTGTTATGTTGTTTGGTTGACCACTTTATTGTCTTTGAAATGTCTCTCTGCTACTTTGAAGTATGTTTTGTCTGATATTAGTATCAGTGTTTGTGTGGTGTATCTTTTGTGTCCTTTGGCTTTTGATCTATATTTGTCCTTTTGTTTAAAACAGTTTTCTTATGGATAGCATGTAACTAAGTCCTTTTTTCTCCCCAGTCTTACGCATGCCTTTTTTTTTTCTTTTGTTTAATGCGTGCCTTTTAATTGAAGTGTTTCATTTACATTTCAGGTAAATACAAACATGTCCACCATCTTGATTTTGTTTTTCTTGTTCCATCTACTCTTTGTTACCTATTTCCTTGTTGTTTTGTGGATTAGTTAAATTACTTAAAATTTCCTTTTATCCCTACTTTTGGTTTATCTACTATGGAGGTTTTGCAATTAGTAACTGGTCTCAGTTTACTTTCAGTGTTATATGAGATCACATGCAATGTAAGAACCTCGGAACAGTATGCTTTTGTTTCACTTCCTCTCATCCATTATACTGTTAGTGCCATAGATTGTACTTTTTTGTGAGACTGGGGTTTGAACTCATGGCTTCCCGCTTGCAAAGCAGGTCTCTATTGCTTGAGCCACGCCTCCAGTGCATTTTGGTCTGGTGATTTCGGAGATGAGGTCTCAGGAACTATTCGCCTGGGCTGACCTTGAACCTTGATCCTCCCAATCTCAGTGCAACTAGCTAGGATTACAGGCGTGAGCCTCAGCTCAAGATTTGCTTTAAGGAAAGCACCAACTCAATAGTACATTCTGATTATCTTTTCTTTTTTTTTTTTTTTTTGGTGGCACTGGGGTTTTAACTCAAGGTCTCACTCTTGCTGGGCAGGTGCTCTTACGATTAGAGTCACTCCACCAGCCCTTTTTTGTGTTGGGTATTTTTGAGATAGGGTCTCTTGAACTATCTGGCTTTGAACTGTGATCCTCCTGCTCTCTGTCTCCTGAGTAGCTGGGATTACAGGCGTGAGCCACCAGCACCTGGCTCTAATAATCTTTTTAAAATAAAAGATATATGTATATTTAAAATATCTTTTAAGCTGGGTGTGGTGGTTCATGCCTTCTGAGGCAGAAGAATCATGAGTTGAAGGTTAGCCTAAGGCCACCTATTGAGATCCTGTCTCAAACAAATCAAAGCAAAGAAAACTCTTATATTTATCATTTCTGGCTTTCTTCTTTTGTGTAGATTCAGGTTTCCATCTGGTACTGTGTTCCTTCTGCTGAAGGAACTTCTTTCATCTTTCTTCTACAGCAGGAACAAATTACTTGTAACCCTTAGCTCTGAAATTTTGTGTTTCTTTTCTGCCTGTGGAATATTTCACCATCCTGGCGTCCTGGCTTCCACACTTGCTTCTTGAAACATCAGTGAGGTGTTTTGGGATTTTCATGTTGTGAGGTAGTGATGACACATTTCGGGTGTGTTCTGTGCAGAAGGACTTGATTGAAGGAAAAGAGATGCACCAAGCTTGCCAGTGCTCTGCTGCTCAGGAAACACCCTCTTGACCTCTGGCCCCAGTGAGGATGGCCAGGATAGTCCTGGGAGAGATTCTACTTGGCAGTTTTCTCACAAGCTGACTGCAGGAGTGTTTTTTGTTTTGTTGTGTTTTGTTTTCTTGGCCATGGCTCAACAGTTTTCCAGGCACATCTTCAATAGGATGGTATTTTGGGGGAGTAGCCACCTAGAATTTTGGGGCGTAGCCACCTGGGTACTACTTAGTGATTTCGTGACAGTAGCAAGAATTTTCTCTTTTTCAATATTGGATTTAGTGGCTTCCTCTTGTACATGGCCTTTTTGGAACACAGCAGATTTGGAATATCTGCCAATTCCTTTCGTGAGAACACGGTTTCTGCTTGAGCTCTCCTTGGGCTTTTTTAGCCTTGAGGTTACTGTTTTTATACTGCCTGCTGGCATCAGCCTGCTTGGCTCCAGGTTTCTTCTCCTCAGTGTGCAGCTTCTCAGCCTTTTCACCTGCTGCCATCTTGCAAGATGAAAGAACAAGAACTTTTGACATTTCTGTTGTACAAAAATACTATTGACAGGTTTGTTTGTTTCTTTAATTTGTATTTTTTTTTTGGTAGCAGAACTGGGATTTGAACTCAGGGCTTCATGCTCTACCTTTTGAGCCATACCCCCAGCTCTTTTTTGCTTTAGTTCTTTTTCAGGTAAGGTCTTGAGTTTTTGCCCGGTGCTGCCTTTGGACCAAGATTTTCCTACCTGTGCTTCCCAGTAGCTGGGATTATAGATGTTTACCACTCCCCCAAGCTTATTTATTGTGATAGGGTCTTGCTAATTCTTTTTGCCTGGACTGGCCTCAAACCATGATGTCCTGATCACTGCCTTCCAAGTAGCTAGGATTGAAGTCATGAGACACCACATCTGGCCCTCTATTCTATTCATTTTTGAAGGATATTTTATTGGACACAGAATTTTGAGTTGATAGTTTCCACTCCCCTTGGGGAGGCATTTTAAAAATACTATTTCATTATATTTTTGGTTTGCATGACTTCAGGAATCTACAGTCATTTTAATCTTCATCAGTTATAAATAATGCTTCCCTTTTTCTGATTGCCTGTAAGGTGTTCTCTTTTAATAACTTTTCAGAGGTTTGATGGTAATTCCCCAGTGTGCTTTTGTGTTTACTCTGCTTGGCGTTTGCTGAACTTCTTGCATCTGTGAGTTTATAGTTTTTGTTGTACTTGGAAAATTTTCAGCTGTTATGCCTTCAAATTTTTGTGTGTGTCATCTGTCTTTTCCTGAGCTTCTAAGTAAATATGTGCATGTTTGCTGTACTGCTTGATAGACTACAAACCACTGAGGCACTGATCTTTTTTTTTTTCTTGTAATATTGTGGATTGAACCCAGTGCTTTGTTTTTGCTACACTAGTGCTCTACAACTTGACCTATACCCTCAGTTCTTTTATTTGTATCTTGTTTTTTGAGATAGGGTCTTACTAACTTTGCCTGGGCTGGTATTGAGCTCATGATCCCCCTGCCCATATCTCCCAAGTAGCTGGGAATTACAGCTGTGAACCACCATGCCTGGCTTGGTTAGTTCCTTTTGCTATGCCTTCATAACAAAAATGATTACCTTTTTTGTTTTTTTGGTGTTGGGGTTTGAACTAAGGGCTTCAGGGCTTCACGCTTGCCAGGTAGGCTTTCTACCACTTGAGCCTGCCTGCATCCCTGCTCTTACTTTTTTTTTTTTTTTCTGTAATAATCAGTGAAATTTTTATTTTACATATTTTCATTCGTTATCTCTTTATACCTTACATGGTGCACCCCCATGTTGGGTTAGATTTTGTAGTCTTTAAAGAATGTTGAGGTCTGTTCTGGTGGAGAGTTATTTGTGATTCTTTCAAGTCTTGCTTTTAAGCTCTGTTATAGTGGATCTAGGGATAATATGATGCTCCCCCTTAACCCCCCATTCCCTGCCTTCAAGACTTTCTAGGTCTCTGGAAGGCCCTGAAGGAGCAGGAAGGACACTGTGAGCCCTGTGAGAGTTCAGAGAACTGTGCAGCTCACAGCTTCCTCATCACTGTTTTTCACTCTCATGGAGTTTCTTTGTGCATGCACAAATTGTAGTATTCAGTAAAATCTTGAGGGAGACGCCATGCAGGTTTTCTGGAGCTCTCATTGTGCGTAGGCCTTTCTTCTCTGGAACGCTGTCCTACTACTTTCACCTACCTGAACTCTGATCTCTGACTCTGCAACCCAGGAAGACTGCCATGTTTTGCTGGGGATCCATCTCCCTCTCCCTGGTCTGAAATATGTCTCCTGGCAGAAAAACAGAGTGATTTTCAGACTCAGATCATTTGGACTGTTCTGTCAGGGATCACAGTCCTGCATGCTGTCCAATGTCTGCAAATGGTGGTCAGTTTTAATTATTTGCCTAGTCTTCGCATTGCTTACAGTGGGAGGGTAAATCTAGTCCCTATTATTCCATCATGGCCAGCAGTCCACTGGTTGATTTTGAGCAGAATGACATGATGTGATTTTTATTATTGCCTCCAATCCTAAACATGAGTAGTGGTATTATTCCTATAGATGAGGAAACTGTCACTCAGACCCAGATTCACTCAGTTATTAATGCCAAAACTCTTGTGCTTTCCACTGTCACTGCCTCTGAAAGAGTTTTGTGGATTGAATCTCCTCCTTCCTAGCAAAGAGCTATACAGACCAACTGGACATACACAGATAGTCACTTAGTGGATGAATACTGCTAGACTTGGGGGTTCTCCCATTGCTGAAGTTCATGAACTCCTGTGAGGTTGATCTTTGCTGTGCAGTGAGGTCAGCACCTGTGCAGGCCTCCCACTAGGGAAGGTCAGAGCCTCAGCAACAGGATGAAGGCACCTATGTCTCTGTGACACTAAAAGCACTTCTCTGTCACTATGGTCTTTTTTGTCCATTTATTTATCTTCCCCCTCCCCTCTCCTCCCCTTCTCTTCCATTCCCTTCCCTTTCTCTCTCTCTTTCTTTCCCCTTTCCCACATCCTCCTGATCCCTTTCCTTTCCCTTCCCCTCCCCTTTTCCTTCCCTTCCCTTCCCTTCCCTTTTTTCTTTCTTTTTTCTCTCTTCTCCTTTCCTTTCCCCTCCCCTCCTCACTTCCCTCCCCTCTCCTCTTCCCTCTCACAGTCCTCCTGATCTCTGCCTCCTGAGTAGCTAGGATTATAGGCAAGAGCCACCAGTGCCTGCTTTGTATTTTGTTTTTGAGATAGGTTCTTGCCAAATTTGTCCAGGCTGGCCTTGAAGTCATGATCCTCCTGCCTCCAGCTTCTGAGTAGTTGGGGTTACAGTGTGCACCACCACCCCAGCCCCGCTCTGCTCCTTCTTCCTTCCTTCCTCCCTCCCTCCCTTCCTGTCTCCCTCCTTCCCTCCCTCCCTCCTTCCCTCTCTTTAAAGCGGTATTAGGGTTTGAATTAAATTGATGGCCTTGTGCTTGCTAGGAAGGCACTGTACCATTTGAATCACTCCCCCAGACCTTTTTGCTTTAGTTATTTTTGAAGTAGGGTCTTAGTTGTTTTCCTAATCTGGCCTGGAATACAATTCACCTACCTATGCCTCCCTCATAGCTGGGATTACAGGTACACACTACCACATCCAGCTATTTTTGTTGAGATGGGTGTGTCACTAACTTTTCCCTTCAAGCTAACCTGGAACTGTGATCCTTCTGATCTCTACCTCCAAGTAGCTGGAATTAGAGGCCTGAGCCATGACACCTGGCCCCTCTGTGCTCATTTCTTGAAGGAGAGGAATACAGTGGTAAGTTAAGTGTGTAATAGGGAGATTTGACCTAGTCCTGGGTGATGGAGAAGGAATGCTTCCTCAAGGAAGTGCCTTAGCTGGCTCTGAAGGATGCTGAAGTGTCCAAGAGGGATCGGAGGGAACAACATGTGCAAAGGCTCCTTGACAGAGGAAGCAAAGACCAATGTGACTGTTGTGGACAGAGCTGGGGAGTGAGGTACACATGAGACCTGAGATGTAGTCAGATAAATTTGAGGCCTTGAAGGCCACACTGAAGAGATTTTTCTGTCTTCTGAGAGCAATAAGTCATCAAAGATGTAGTTACATGGGTGGATAGTGGATAAAGGAGGAGATGATCCACTTGTCCTTTGAAAATGATAGTCTGTTTGCATTATGGGAAGTGTTCTGGAAGAAAGCTAGCATAGATGTGGGTGAGCTGATTAGATAGACTGTTGCTGTGGTCCAGGCAAGAAAGCTTGGACCAGAGTAATGACCATAGAGACAAAGAGAAATCAAGGGGTTGATTCCAGGGATACTTAGGAGGGAGTATTGGAAGGACAATACTCACTCTAGGGAGTGAGAGAGGAGGAACTCTTGAAGAAGTCATTTGCTCAGTCAGGCAACCCTGGAAGAGGACACCTTTGGCAGGGGTGGGGTTGTGAGTCTGCTGTGGGATATGAATGTCTAAGAAGGCAGTGGGATGCAGAGCTTGGAGGATCTGTCTTAGGTATTTAAATGTGTGAGCTTATTGATGCTTGGAGTGTTGGACAAGGAAGGGAAAGCTTGCTCAGATTCCAGAACTGATGCACAATTTTGGTTATTTTCATGCTGGCTGACTTCTTGGGACAGGATTTTGGATGGAGGGATAGGATCCTTCATTCAGCAGAGTCCTTGCCACTGTGCCAGTTGTGTGGTGGCAGCTGGCTATGAGGAGGTCTTTGGGAACTCTGTACGAATGGGATTCTTTCCACTTCCACCTTCTGCCCTTTTTCCTAGGAGGCCTAGCACAGCCACTGGAACTAGCTGGGAAGTGGAAGTTGGAGGCTGCTGTCTCCTGGGACAGACACATTGTCTGTACTTGTCTAGATGTTATATACAGACAATTGACAATTGACTTGCACATCAGAAACAGTAAACTAATCATAACTCAATCAGACTGCTTGTTTTTCTTCTCCTCCTTTTTCTTCGTTTCTTCTAGTGCTAGGGATTGAACGTGGGGCTTTGTGTGTACAAGAACTACTACCACTTAGTTACATCCTCAGCCCTTGTTTTTTTTGTCAGAGTCTTGCTATATGAATAGACCAGGCTGGCCTCTTAACTTGATCCCCCTGCCTTAGCCTCCTGAGTGCTGGGATTACAGCTATGTACCAGCACACCTGGCCACTTGTTTTATTCTTGTAGAGATTTGCACATTGCTTCAGCACTGTCAGTCTCTACTTCTGTCTCTCCCATTCTCTAAATTTTGGCCATTTCAGTCAAGGATTGAAGGCACTTGTTAGAGTGGCATGGTTGTCCCTGGAAGAAACAGACTGGAACTATGCCACTTGTCCACAGTGCTGCCTGCCTGCCTTAAGGCTGGTCTATTTATCTATCATCCTGTCACTGCCTTATTTCCATAAAGACGTTAAGCCTGGTGCTTGCTGTTCTATTGTGGGGTGGTGTCTTTTGTGACAGGTGATACATAAGAACTCATAGTTTACTCACTTGACTTCAAGAAGGTAACAAGAGAAAATCTTGAGCATGGGTAACTCACGCCCCCTTGTGGCTGATTTTGGTTCTCTACTTTTGCACAGGTGCTCTTCCTAGTCAACTCCGACTGTGGAGGCATGGCTTTCTCCTTAGCCTTTTTCTGGACTTTACTATTTCTGTGGATTTTGTGGTAGTCTCAATCTCCCCTGCTCAGCAGCTAATCTTGAGTCCTCCTGAGCAAAACCAACCCCTGTTCTTGAGTGTTTGTGACAGTGAACCCAGAAGCAATTTCGTGGCAAATTCAGACTCTTAGTCTACTTTTTTTTTTGTAGGTAGCCTACCACAGAACACTAAAGTTTTGAAAAGTCGAAAGAGGTGTTTGTGTGTTGCTTGAGAATAGCATCTCTTTGGTTCTTTGATGTCCATTGGGTGGCACTGTGATCTTATTTTTGTTTCTGTTTTTCTTTGCAGCCAAGCTCTATTCCAGGAAGTGAAAATGTGCCCAGAGAGCCCCTGGTAAGTACCTAAGTTACATAGTATTGTTTTCAAATAATTTAAATGCCATGTGAGTTTAAAGAAGCATTAGGATTCTACAGTTTTATATCAGCAACATCTCCTCAAAAGTAGATGTGTGGAAACTTCCTGGGAGTGACCTTTGACTTCTGTTCTTAGCTTGCAGGGATTAGCAAGATCTTTCCTTAGTAAAGGAACTAAAAGAAGAAGGCCATGTGCCACTTTGCTTGTTGCTGATGGTAGTAATTAGGGATATTCTGAAGCCTTGGGGGGTGTAGTTGCAGGGAGGTTGCTGGACCCAACTAGGTTGCTTCTTGATTGTCTGAAGTAGCTGCTCTCTGCTCCTCAGGGTAAGAGCACCTCAGGTGACCTTTAAGAAACAGGTAAGGGAGGGAATTCTGGTTTTGTCTGATGAGTAATTTGGTTTGTGATAGGCATTACTGATAGTATCTTCTTAGACTGTTGAAAGGGAAGAGGCCTACTGAGTACAAAAGGTGTTTTCTTTACAAAGTGCATTGCTTTGGTGGTCCAAAACAGAATCTGCCTGCCTGCCTGCCCTGTTTTCATTCTGTTTGGCATTGCAGGGCCTATTGCAAATCTCATGGACAGGGTAGTAAGACTAGTTCTGTACAAACCAGATCAGTTTTAGGGGAGAGCCAGTGAGCGTGCAGTTTAACTTTCTAGAACCTTTTCTCTGTGAGTGTTGCTAGCGAGTGCAAGGGTGCACCACCCAGGCTTTATTTCACCTGTTTGCTCTTATTCTGGCAGAGCGGGAGGAGGTGACATGAGGTCTTTAGTTGCTGTGAACAGGTTTGAATTATAGTGTATTCTAATACTTCTATAGGCATAGGGTGAGATGGATCTGGTTGAGCTACAGATAGATTGAGAGGATACAAGTACCATGGAACTATTTCAGGGGAATAGTGTCATTCGTGTTACCTGTTTTCACCAATTATAGCCTATGTCCCAGCACTCCCTCAGGTCTCATTTTGCGCTTTTGCTATTGCTTTGGCTCTTCCTTGGAGTGACAGCTAGAGGAGGCTTTGCTTTGCCAGTGTCTGAGCTGGAAAGCTTGAACTTATCCCCTGGTGTCAGCCTCTGAGCCCTTCTGGCTGAAGTTATTTAAACTGAATCCAAAGTGAATACAAGAGTCCTCTTCAATCTTTTACTTGCTGTAGTCTCTTTTTGAATTTTGGTTTACTGATTTAACTAGAAGATCACTAGAAAAGTGACCAATTTCTCTTTTGGGGCACAACTAGATTAAACTCTTTAGGAGCTCTGACCATCACTGATTTCTGGGCATTGGGAGCCCTGTAGATCTTATGTTCTGGTAGGACGTTATGCATGGCTTTGTTTTCCTGCTGCATTGTGCATCTGCTTGTTGACTGGCTGTATTTTTATTTCTTTCTTTTCTGGGAGGCCCTGAGCAGTCTTCAAACCCTAGTAGCCTGTGAGTGTTCAGAGTTCAGACTCATTCTCTCCAGGCCAACTCTACAATTACCTTATATTTAATTAATATTTTTTCTCCTCTTTATACTTGCTGCATAATTGCTCAGAGGAAAGAAAACACATAGCAGCAATTTATATATATATATATATACACACACACACATATATATATATATATATAAAACCCCAATAATTAAAAAAAAAAACCCGAAATAAACTCCCATCTCATTTGGACTGATCCTGTGAGTTGGGTAATTAGGGCCCTATTAAAAGGTAGACCCTTTCTCCTTCCCCCCCTTTTTATTAATTTTTTTATATTAAACTCCCACAGTCTCTCAGTCATGCCCTTATTGCTTTTGGCCAACCAATTGCAGCAGCCTGATTAAATGAGGTCACCAGCCGAGTTGTATGGTCTTGTGTGAACAACTTCTTTCTCCTGAGAGTGATAGCAGGAGTGTGTCAGGCAGAAGAGCCTGCTGAGGGCTAGTTCTTGGGGTAGTTCAGGGACACAGGTTGAGCAGGAGGAAAGCCTGTGGCTGCTGTGAACTGGCAGCTGACTGGATGACTGTCTTAGGGTGCTGGAGAAGTGATTGCTTACAGCCCTTGCCCACAGCTCAATGCATGAGGCTGTGGTTTGAAAGCACACAGTTTCAGCCCCTTTTGCAGGAAAGGAGGTTTCTCAGGCCTTGGGTGTTAGCTGTTTGCTGGGTGCTCAGTTCAGTTTTTGAGTATTGGGGAACAGATAATTGCAGAATCAAACTAAGTCTTGTTCTCAAGTAATTGACATATTTTATTTGGGGGAAGAAATGGCATTTGCACATGCAAAACAATTGACAAACAATGCAAGACTATATAATGTTAGCAAGCAGCACAAAATTGTGTATAATTTGGTGCAGAATTGCCTGGCTGGGAACCTGAGAGGGTCCCTTGTTATTCAAAGAAGGAAGAGGGTGGCAGGAGGGAACTTAGGGGTGATTTTTGTGATTCTTGAAACTTGAGGAATGGGGGAATACCCTGATAAGTTATATTTATTTTTAACCAGTTGCTTATTTTCCACAAAATTCTTTGATGCTTCCTAGTATCTATACTAAAAGGACTAAACATGAGATGCGAAGGCAGATAATCTCATTCCTTGTTCCAGAACCAGATGATCACTTTGAATTAATTTTTGTCCTTATTAAAAAAGTGAAGTGTGTATGTGCCAGTCCCTGTCCGTCCTGTCTTGTGATGTAGGGGTAAAGAGTATAATTGTATAGTTTTTAAATGACACATTTGTGTTTAGACTCATCACATCGATCATCTTGATTCTAGTCAAGTAGTGAGCCTGCATGTTGCCTTCTTCAGTCCCCCCTCAACTCTGCCCTGATTTAAAAAAAAAGCAACCCAGCCACCTGGACTGTATTAGTGTGGGATAGTTGATAATGTCCTGGTGTCCTTACCATTGGAAGTGTTGAACATACTGGTCTTGAGGAATTTGATAAACTTAGTTAAAATCCTGATTGTTAATGACAACTATTTGCTAAAGTTAAAACTATTAATTACCTTTTCCAATTTATACTCTCTTCACAAATTTTGCCTCCTGAGGGAATGAGTTTTGACAGCTCTCCAGGGGGCAGATCTCCAGCTTTTCCGAGACCTGTTGAAAATATTTTGTGACTTTCCAAAGAACTGGCATTCTGGTCCTGCCAGTGTGTGCCTATCCTGGGGTCATACAGAGTTTGCATCTGGCTTCCTGTTTTATCCTGGCAGGATCCAGTCCCTACCTGATGTGTATGTCTTTCAGAATAGAGGCACCTGGGTATGGTGGTTCACACCTGTAATCTCAGCATTCTGGAGGCTTCTGCAGCAGGAGTTTGGGTTTGATGTCAGCCTGGTCAACATAAGTGAGTTCAAGATCAGCCTGGGTTACAAAGTGAGACTATCTCAATGAAAAGAAAAGAGAAGAAAAAAGGATGGGATGTAAGCTGGTGATATAGCTCAGTGGCAGAGTGGTAGAATATGTAAATCCCTGGTTTCAATCCCTACTACCGCAAAATTAAATAAATAAATAAATAAATAAATAAATAAATAAATAAATAAATAAATAAAAGTAGGTGGACAGTTGTCGGCATGGAGTAATTCAGTTCCAGTCTTGTTTGGGTACTGAAACTGGGGTTAAGTAACCTTTCGAGATTTCCTTTTAGTCATGTGGTTTTTGGTTGTTTGAAGTAAGCAATAAATAAGGTTTTTAAATTTGGCTTCTCAATATTCAGTAATACTGTTGCTCACCAACTTTACCCAGTACATATGGGTTTTGCTTCAACTAGAATTTCAGCTTTTTGCTGTTTAACACCATGTTCTCTCTAAAGGCTGAGTCTCCTGCCATCTTTTCTTCATTTAACGTGTAGGTATAGATTATTTTTTCCCCCCCTCTTTTTTTTTTTTTTTTTTTATTATTTTTGGACACAGAGTCTGGCTATGTAGCCCAGATTGGCCTTGAACTCTTTTCCTGACTCAGCCTCCCGACTGCTGGGATTACAGACCTACCCTGCCATACCCCACTGTTTTTTCATTCTATCATGGTCCCCTGCATCCATCCTCCAAAGTAATCCCAAAATACAATACAATATACTTTTTAAAATGATGACAATTTCTACTTTCTCACCTTTTCTAGATCAATATTTTTAGTATGCTGAGCTGGGCACCAGTGGCTCACATCTGTAATCATAGCTACTTGGGAGACTGAGATATGGAGAATTGCAGTTTGAGGCCAGCCTGGGCAAATAGTTTGTGAGACCCTGTCTCCAAAAATAACCAGAGCAAAATGAACTAGAGGTATGGCTCAAGTGGTAGAGTGCTTGTGAAAGCCTGAGTTCAAACCCCAGTTCCACAAAAAAAAGAACAAAAAATTATTATGCTGAGTCTTAGGTAAAGATGCTCTGCAGTCGCAGATTTGGCCTCTCAGTAGTTTTGCTTTTGTGGTGCAGAAGTACCACCCTGTTGCCACAGGTTGCTCCCTGAGGCTAGGATGGAACTTTGTTCAGGGGGTTCCACAGCATGTGTTTAAGCTCAGTTCTTCTGGAGAAACTCGCTTGCCTTACATCTGGGACACCTAAGATTCTTCTTGTTTTTTAAGCCAATTAACCAGAGACTGGTAATCTACAGGCCATTAATGTTTTGATGAATTCAGGGAGCCAGTACTATGAGTTTCTCTTTAAGAATAGTTATGGCTACTTGCCTGTCTCCCAAACATCTCTAAGTGTATTCTTGGCGTAGTCTCCCCAGTGTGTGTCTCTTGGAGTACTAGTTGGCAGGCTCACTGTGGATAGATGGTGCTCATTTTTCCCCACCAAAATATTTTTGAGTGATGACATTCACATGTTCAATACATTTCTTTGTGTATACTCAGGTATGTGTGTGTATAAGCATGTTTATAGCATAACACATATATGTATATTTATTTTATAAAATTCAAAGCATTTTGTGGGAAAGTAAAATTGATTTTGATACTATATTAATAAAATGTCTTTATAAGCACATGAATAATGAGTGTAGCCACACATTGGAACTTCAGGAAATTGTCATTTTTCTGGGAAGGAATAAATATGGCAAAACTTTTTGTGTGTGTGTGTGAAACTGGGGTCTAAACTCAGGGCTTCATGCTTGCAAAGCAGGCGCTCTACTGCTTGAGCCACACCTCCAGTCCATTTTGCCCTAGTTATTTTGGAGATGGGATCTTGCAAACTATTTGCCTGGGCTGACTTTAAGACAGTGATCCTCCTGATTTCAGCCTCCCAGGTAGTTAGGATTTACAGGTGTGAGCCACCAGTGCCCAGCTGGCAAATTAATTATAAAGTATTAAATATTGTTGATTCCTATTTAGAGTGTCAGTGTTGAAGCTAGCTGTCACTTCCACCTATGTTTCTCCCCCAGGGGCATCTGTCAAGGGTACAAGTGAGTACAGGTAACATTATTGGTATGATCCAAATCCATTTTTATTTATTTACTTATTTATGTAAGAGATAGGGTCTCCCTGTATTGGCCAGACTGACCTTGAACTCATGATCCTCTTGCTCAGCTTCCTGAATGGCTGGCATTCCAGTATACACCACTGGGCCAGGCTCTGCTCCACTCTTATTTTTAGAAAGTTATTGGGGGCTGGACTTGCAGGTCCGGGGTAGAGAGCTTGCCTAGCATGCATAAGGCCCTAGCTGATCCCCAGTATCACCTATAGATCTACAGATTTTGGTGTTTAAACTGTTACTAGCAACATTTTCCTGGGGTCAACCCTCACAACTGCTGCTTAGATAGTTGGGGACCAAAATAATGTGTGAACAGCTTGAGAAAGGGGCTCATTGTGCATCTTGCTGGTAGTGACAATGAAATTCCATGACTGTATCCAGGATACTGGATCTGAGACTTGAACACTTTCCTTCTTTTCCCATTTCCTTCTCATCAGCAATATAAAACCATTACTGAAGAAAATGTTTCTTTTTTGACTCTAATGTCCATGTGTGCCTACTCCTTGGTGGGAAGGTACCTGGGCTTCTTGCCTATTCTGCCAGAAATGTGGAGGAAAACTGGTTTGATCTAAATACTGAAATGGATGAACTGGAGAAAAGCCTCATTCCATTTCTGGGTGGCTGTAATCTCCAGGCCACTTACTGATTGTGAAATTACTGCCTCTTCCTATTGCATCCTTCCTATTATAGTTTGAGAAGGTTTATGGAAAAGACTAGGTGGTGCCTTTAAGTTGTTTCCTCTTTTAGTTCAGGTAAATGAAGAGGTTGTTTTCCAGTTTGGAGGTATCCTTTTACAAATAATTATTAGATGAATCAAAACTCTTCGGAGTAATAATTAAAGAAATGGAATTTGAAATAGTTCTTCACCTTTGTTTATACTCTAGGTTCCTGGCTTTCATAGTAATACTTTGTATTTGCTATAGTTCCTGTAATCAGAGGCCCTGCTTAATGGATGCTGTAAATGAGGGACTGGGTACTTCTATGTCTTTTTTCAGAGCACACTGCGATTGGGGGAATTTGGTCTTTTGTCTTTTCCCCAGCATCATTCTTTGAGAAGGAAGCCTTGTTTCCCCTGCTTTTCTCTGGGAGGCACAGGTTTAGAGTTTTGCATCTGCCCTACTAGGCATTGCTGAAGATGAAATCCACAGCTTTTCTTGGGGCAGAGGGATATTCCTAAAATGTTTTTGCTTTGTTCAAAATTGATCATCATTTTACTTGGAAGAATTTTCACGTAAAAGTATTTTTTAAAGTATGACCTAAAGGGTGGGCATTGCATGTGGTAAACTAAGGCAAACCCCTTACAGCCCCTAGTTTGAAATTCATTGAATTCTTGTTGTCCCGAGGACAACTCTGTGTCCTACGTTTTCCAGGATAATTCCAATTAAAATGTTTGAGCCCATTGTCAAACCATGCAGACCAATTTTGGTTTGAAAAATACGATCTTGTAGTTAACCCCCCTTGTGTGCCATGTGAAACTGCAGGAAGATAAAGTGGTGCTTGGGAGAAGGACGTATTCGCCTCCCTTCCTTCTTCCCTCTCCTCCTTTCTTTTATGGTTTGTAGTTATAACCAAGATTTATGCTTGTTGCTCCACAAATCTTTGCTCTGCCATTATGAGTTTGTCCGAGCAGTCTAGAGATGGGCCGACACTGAGTGATTCTCGAGGTAAATCTATCTGGGGGCACTCCCTGACAGTTGGAGGTAGAGAAGACCTAACACATGGCCCCCAGTAGAACACACTGAGAATAAATTACCCTGTCAAGAAGAAGACACGCTGCTACCTTGGTGACCTCTTTGCCTCAGCAGCTACCCAGGGCCAAAGGTCCCCTGCCTGTGCAGATTGCAAGGGATGGTGCTTGGGTCAGTGGCCACTCCGTCTGTGATCAGTGTCTGCCAGGAAGCCTCTCTGTTGGTGTAAGCTGTGGTCCAGTCAGGCCCACAGCAAGAAGGTCTTTGAGGCCAGGGCCACTTTTTCCAGCCTCGTGGTAATGAGGGGTTGCTCACAGAATCTAGCATGCAAGTTGGTTATTTGTATAAATGTTTTGGTTTTTCCACACTTTGGATTTTGTAGAGAAGGGGAATAAACATTTATTAAATATCCCTTTTCCCTTTCCATATATTTCCCTGTGCTCTGTACTTTTGTCCTGTATATACTTTTGAGCTGTTTCTAATCTCCTGTGAACTGATGTGAGGTATCATTAATAACTGTGTCAGGACGTTGTGTTGGATGCACTCCTGTAACTGACCTCTCCATTTAGGCCTGTGGAACTGCCCCAGCAGGCTGGTTGCTCTGATGAGGCAGCCCTGCTTGTAAGTTCCCACACTGTTCCTCACATTGAGAGGTAGCCAGCCAGTTCTAAGCCAGAGTGTGCCAAGTGTGTTTGTTGTTGAACTGGGCTGTTCTATTAGATGTGATGAAGACAGGTAAAATACAGATGTGAAGATTCTACAAGTATAATGTGCTCTACAAAAATTAATTTGAAAAGAGTTTTCCATGAAAACTAAGTTAAAAAAGATTGTTGTCAAATTAGGTGTGAGGGAAATGACAGTTAAATATTGGGAAAAATCATGAAAATCTAGAATGTTTTACTTTGTTAAACTAAAGTCTGTAAATTCTCACTTTGCTTTAGAAATGCGGAGGGTGCATGATGGGATGGGCTTATGCAAGAAAGACATCTGGGAACTTTGTCTGTGGGCCCACACTCAAAGAACAGATCTTGGCTCTACATCAAAAGATTAGTGAATGACTGTACATTTATAGGATTTCAGTTAATATAAAATATTGAAGGTATGTAGTCTCCATTTTTAATGATTCCCTGCTTTAACTGATTTTTCTACTAACTGAGCAATTGTTATCTCTGATCCCATAGGCCCGGATGGCTACTGTGTTATATGTTGGCCTCAGCACTGGTTTCTTTATTTTTATTTTGTTTGATTTTCATACACCTGTGAAGATTACCCTTGTCCTCATTTCACAGTGAGGAAACTGAAGCCCAGGGCAGTCAGGCTGCTAGAGGTGGTGAGTGGTGGGACTGGGACTCAAAGTCCCAGATCTATACTGCTGAGAACTTGGGCAGATGGGGAGTGCAGGACTAGGTACAGTGTTGATCTCACTCTCAATGACACTGGTCTGGTGAGATGGAGAGCCACACAGGCAGGCTGCAACGCTGTGATCTGAGCTTGCTCTGGGAAGCTGCTGCCTTACTGTGCTCTGCCTGGTTGGAGTCTTTTGTATGCATCCTAGCTGTTGAAAAGGCACCTATTAATTTATCACAGGTGATGTGTGCCTCCTCGGGCTTGGAGGAGGCGTCTGCACCCATGTACCTCACTAATGACAGGTTATGGGATGGAGAAAGATAATAGGATCTTTTCTTCTGATGTCTGTATAGAAGGTGCTATGTCCCTGGTAGCTTCTAGGGGGCAGCAACTGCCTGTTATTCTGTCATCAGTTGGCAGAGCCAAGGTTGGACAAGTGAGAAATTTGCTTTTGACTCTAGCTTTTAAAGTGGTGCCCTGTAGGTCTTCTGGGAGTCACCGGAATCCACCTAAGTAAAGAAAACACCATATCCAGGATCCTCCATCTCTACTTTCTCTGCCCCTCAGGTAAATCCTTTATCTGTGTCCCCATCAGCAGCCACACCTTCCTCATTGTCAGAGTTAAGGCAGCAAAGTTCACCTGCTTTGAAGATAATAGAGATGCCTTTAAGAAAGTAAAATCTTTTTGTCAGATCTTACTTGTTGCCAACTGCTAGACATTGATAACCCATTCTAACAGTGTTAAGAGGTTTTGAAACTTTCCCCTGGGGGCCCATGTCTTATCCTGTTGGGAATACCACTGTCATGTGGTTGATTACTTGTTCTTCCTGTCGGCACTTCTAGGTTTCTCTGCAATTCCAAACGATTTCTCTCAGAAACACATTGAGGGGAAAACCTTGGGCTTGCCAGTTGTTTAGACTTTGGGGCTCAAAGTTTGTTCCTTGTGGGAAGTGACTAACTAGCTGACCCCTTTCAGAAGCTCTGCTTTGCACTGGCTTTGAGATCTTCTGTCTGCCTTTAGATTTTTCCAGCTGTGTGGCTGAAGCAAGTTCCAGAAAGGGGAAAGGTTAGTTACTAAAGTTTTAGTTACTAAAACCTGGATGGTTTTAGTACACACAGGGAAGCAAATGGGTTGCGACACTTCAGCTGTGTAAGGTTTATTTGGGATTAGTTAAGAATTCTTGGTCCTATCTTGACTATTGTGGGAAGAGCAGGTGATCGATCTATGCCACTTTATTGTGACTTTGCATTTGGTTATGCTTTTCTCTAAGGATCCCAGGGTCATGGGGAAGGTTAGGAGTTTCCACACCTGAGAGTGGCTTTCCTCAGACAAAGACATGCCACGGCCTCACCTCTTCAACTCTCTGTTGTTTCTCTGAAAAATGACAGTTAATAGAATCTGCTAATGAACAGAAGAAATAACTAGAAATAGTGGCATATCATTTGACAGTGAAGTGGTTTATGACTTCTGTTTATCAAATGATTATCATTATTATTATTTCTGTTGGAGTTTTGAAGAGTTCAGCTTGGTCTCTAGAGCCCCATTTATAAGACAGTTTATTTCTTCTTTTATAATTTCTACAAATAACTTTATTTCCAGTGAAATCCAGATCCATAGGCCCCCTCCCCTCCAGCTCTGTTTCTCTCTCCTTCCTTTGACTTCTTTTCTATTACCTCAGCAGGCTCCGTCAGTTGGGGGGGTATCCCCTACTGACCAGACTGGCAGAGCTAATACCGGCTGGAGGAATGATGTGGTGTTTGTTTTTGCAGTTCCTGGATTTAGTTTAATGTACAATTGATTTTTTTAATGTATTTAATCATTTTTTTCTTACCTTATAAGGATTAACCTGCACAAACCTCATTTTATCCTAAGTATGGCTTTGGGAGGAAGGGAGAATAAAATTGAGTTTCTCTAGCTTATTTTATTCTTTTACTTTTTTTTTTCCGAATGGCTTTTCCTGCTAGAGCAGCTCTGTAAAATACAATGTATTTCGGTGGCCATTACTTACTCATTACTAACTGGTCTCTCCTGCTTCCCTTTGTCTGTGAACTAAATACAGGGGCCTACAGATAATTGGTAGCTCTATCACAGGCTCACCAATTATAGATCAACAGAGAAGGCAGCCCAGTGGTGGTTTGTGGTTGGCACTGGCTGCCCACCTAGCAAGCATTAGCTATCGTTCTGTATCTGCCACTGAGTCGAAGTTGATTAGGGTGGTCCTTTCCTAGTTTTGTACTTTGGCTTCCCTAATTGCCTCACACAGTCTCCCTGACTTATAGATTTCAGTCCCATTTTATCCCTCCTCTATGTGTTCTTGTATCCACCTCATCTATATTCATTCAGACCGTGTTGTCATGTATAAAAATTCATGTGTATAAAGTATTAATTTGCAGGGAGTTATTTCTACTTTTGGAGGGGTGCTGGGAATCGAACCCCACCCAGGCCTTGCACATACTAGGCAAGCTCTCTACCACTGAGCTATACTTCTGGCCCTCTGTTTTTCTTTGTGGTTCTCTGGGACTAGAATGGTTAGGTGACAGATAAATGATTTGAATCCAATACATTTTTTGTCTGCTGAGTCTAAGTAAAGGTGTCTTTGTGGGTGTCCAGTTTTAACTCCCTTTTGAACCTTTATCTGCTTTGCACGCCACCATATCTACTTTGCTCAGGCATGAAAGAGGGAAAGCCACATTTCACTATTAGGCTGCTAGGCATTTGTGTAAGGCTTTTAGGGGCTGAAGTAGGAAAGGAGTCCCCATATGGTATGACCATATTCCTAAGCGGGATACATTTTTGCATTTGTTTGTTTCCCAGGTATTTGGCACTTAGGCATTCTGCAGAGCCTTCTGGTGTGTGGTCATATACAATATTGCTTAGCTGCTGGAGGAAAGCACTCAGTACACATTTGTGGAATGAGTGAGTGCATATATTCACTCATGTACTCTGGAGATGATGAGCCAAGGGGTTGGACTGCACAGTTGCTGCCTGGCTTCCTGCTAGGAACTTAGGGTGTGACATTACCGCTAGGGCACACATACGCTGATGTTTGGTGGATCATTGCCACATAGGCAACATAAAGAGGGCATTTTATGAAAGGGAACATCAGAGGAAACATTATAACTGAGACCTTTATAGCCTTTCCATTATTATGGTTTAAATCTTGACAGTCTTTATTTGCAGTGACACTGGGACCAGTAAAGACCATGCTCACTCCCACTTCATTCTTTCTCTCCACATCCTGTTCTGTAGCTGTGGTGCAGTGATAGGCATCATTACATGTGCAGGCAGCAGAGCTGCTTTTCTTTCAGTTTGTCTAGAAACAGCCGCTTTTGACTCAAGTTGGAAACCAGATGACTCACCATTCTATTTGTTTTATTGCAACCGTCATTTCATAAAATGCTCTGAAAGCTTTAAACTGTAAATGCCAAAGTGAGGTTTTTGTCTTCCCTTTTTCTGTTACCTCTTCTGTTGTCTCTCTTCTTTTATGTTTCATTCCCTCTTCCCTTTCAGAATGATTTTCTCTTTCATCACTCTCTCTTTTCTGTCCCTCCCTTCCTTCCTGCCTGCCCTCAACCTTTGATGACTGTAATGGCATCTGTAGTTGATGGAGTTTTTGCTGACATCATGGTGTGTTCTCTCCAGCTATAATGCTATCTGACTGAGAGTGTATACCCTCAAATTTTTGTGTATGCTTTAGAAATGGAACTTCAAAGTTTATAAAGTACTCTACTTGTTGGATTCGGCACTAGAAGCTAGGTGCCATGTCAAATCATAACAGTAACTCATTTTTTAATGACACTATATTTGACAAAATAATGGGGGCATCCCAGTCTCTCCCACATATCCATTTCCTCTATTGAATAGTTGCCATGATCACCGTAGGACTAAGAGCACTGGGACTCCTAGGAAGGTCTTCGGTAGACGGTAGGACCTGTGACTTCTATGGACTGTGGGATCTATTACTTTTATGAGCTGTAGGACCCTGTGACTTTGAGGGAGTATGGGACTTAGGATTTTAATAGGTTGTGGGACCTATGACTTTTGATGAGAACTCATCAAGATGTGTATTATCATGAGAGGGCCTTGATCATGTTTACCTTTACACTCTGAAGATGTTATTTAACTGGAATTCCTGTAGTAAGAGCAGGTGCTCTTAGATGGGGTGCTTGGATCTAAAATTTTTAAGGATTAGCACTCAAGCAGGACTTGTAGAGTTTTTTTTTTCTGATACTTGACACTGTGGCACTTGACTAAGTCACCTGATTGATGACATGAGCATCACTGGGTGTTAAAACACCTGGCCAGGGAAACAGGGACCCTCTGTGGATTTACCCAAAGGATGGCAGACAGATTGTGGAATTTTAATGAAGACGAGGTGGGTCCCTGATGTTCGTCTGCTTTGGAGTATAACAGAATCCCAGCATTAACTTCAGGAGTGTTAGTTGGAAACCTGCACTTGGTGTCACTAGTTATATCCCACATTTATCACATTCTTAAATCTAGCTGAACTAAATTTAGAAATAGCTAGTTCTACTGGAACAGCACAGTAACTCAGTTGCATTGGAAACTCATATCAAATGTTCCTTGTGCTCTTTCTACATTTCTAAAGGCCTTTGGTCTCTGTTGGCCTTCAGGAGAGCCACCCCCTAAATTCTATTGTAGTAAAACTTCTTCCTTATTTGCCTTCAGGGAAAGAGAGTATTTTTTATGATGTAAGTGGGGGGAAATACAGTATCATCACAATATTTAATAAAATGATGATTGAGAGTTTAAAAAATTATACACACACACACACACACATACACACACACAGGGTAGCATTCAGCATAGAATGCTGTGCTTTTCACTTGGCTGGATGTCTGATTCTGACACAACTGCTATCTCTGATGCTGGAAAACAGAAAACCACATGCTGTTAGCTTTATACTCTAACCTTCTGAGTCTAAGGTGGGAGCAGGGTAGGGACATTCAAATCAAGATACTCTCACTTCCTGCTGAGGACAGATGGTCCCCTGTTCCACATGATAGTTTGAACAAGGATTCTTAACTTTCTGTCCATTTTAATTAAACCTCAGAGAGGGGTGGCCCTGTAGCCTGCTTATGACATGGGCAGTTACGTCTAGGTCCCAGGAGCAGCTTGCCAAGTGTCTCTTGCAAGCTCCCTCTTAATTCCTTACCTGTGGACATCTCTTCCCTTCCCAGGCAAGGCCTCTTTGAGTAGCTGAAGGATCATTTAGCGCTCATGGCCTGTTCCTTCCTTGGCTTCTCTGCTGAGCTATCCAGCAGGGGTGCCAATTCTTCCATTTAGCTGACTATTATATAGCCCTTAAAAGGGAAGGGTTTATTTTAGCTGGCTGCTATATTGATTGTTATAGGGACGTTTCTATTTTCACTGGCTGCTATATTGACTGGGAAAAGGAAAAGGGGCCGTATTGCCGGGAGCTGTCATATTGACTGTTACAGAAAAGATCTGTATTTAAGCAGTACCAGTGCACTGGGATCTCCCAGGCAGGATATTAATGCTAATTCATCCGCTCACCCCCTGCTGTGAGTGTTATTTGTTTAAATCTGTAGATTCCCACAGCGCGTTTATATCCTCACTAGAGTGAGCTCCGCTCCCTGTAATTATTTAACATTATATGCTGATATAAATTGTAACAGTTAAAGAATGGTAATGAGTAGCCAAAAAAGAAAAGAAGAAAAAAGAGAAAAGGCAGAAACAGGAAAACAGAAAAAAGAAAGGGAGAGAATATATAAAATGGCATATACATACTCTGTGTGTGTGTGTGTGTGTGTGTGTGTGTGTGTGTGTGTGTGTGTGTGTGTGTGTGTGTGTGTATGGTGAGAAGTGGCAGAATCAGGTTCTTAAGCAGCAGTAAACAACTTCTGGCTTCCTTTCTCCCACTTGAAGTTGAATTGTACCATGTATTATGCACTTGTGTGTACGTATGTGCACCTGCACATGTGCTCACATCCCCTGTCAGAAGGAGACTGTACTTTATGTGTGTTGTATGGTACAGTGTGTGCACATGTGTGTAACTATATACGAGGTGTGTGTGTGGTCGGTAATCGGCATGACTTTCATCCATTAGCAGTTCAGTTTTGTGATGAGTAGCTGACAACTGATTTTCTTTTGAGCTTCCATGTTCACACAGGAACTCTGGGCCTGAGACCTGTTTCTAGGGTCACATTCTGGGGAAGAGTCGGTTGGGATTAAACTAATAGGCCATTGGGTGTCACTGTCGCTCTATTGGCTATAGTTGAAAGGGATTTTTCTGCTGCGAAAACTGGGTTTTAAAAGATACAGGTTTTTCTGTCCATATTGGAGGTGTTGTCTCTTTGAGATCTCTTTTTAAAAGTAGTTTTGTTTGCTTGTTTTTGCTCTGTTAAGTCTCTAGCATGTTTATTCTTGAAAATTGTGTACTGATTGTGAGCTCTGTTTAGATATAACCCACAGTGCATCCAGATGAGGACTTCTGATGAGCAGAAAACTGTCTCTCTTAAGGCAGCTTAGTAGCATTCTGGAAACCTGAGTAAGAAGGAGAAGCCTATTTGGGCAAGAACTTGAAAAAAGAGAAGGAAATCTCCTTGCAGAAGCATAAACTGGGCAAGTGTCTGACCCTCTCTGTTGCTGGTTCTCACGGACATAGGAAGAGCACTGAGAGAGCACCGGCTGCCGCCTGGCTGCACAGGAGCAGAGGAAGGGTTGTGCGGCAGCATGGAGCTGTGCCAGGCTTCACCACAATTCATACTGTGTCAGTTTAATAAATGCACTACTTAAATTATGAAATTACAAAAGAAAAAAGAGAATGCACTTATTCAGACTCTTAATACATTAAAAATAAGGCATTAAAACTCTGACTTTTTTTTTTTCTTCTAGAATCAATAATGAACAGGAAGGGTTGTAGACATTAACAGTCATGGACATTCAAACTCTTATACATAAATTATCTTAGAAAAATGCACATAAGACTTGAATAATGTAAATACATTAATGCACTTAATAATTTAAACATTAAAGCACAAGCAGGAATTTGAGGCAGAGGCTGTTCTGAGGTAAGGGATTGGTCCTAGAACGCGTGAGTCCTAGGATCGATGGGTGATTTCCCCTTGAGACACCCTGGAAAGAGAGTGCCTGGCCTGCTGGTGTGGCCTCCTGTGCCAAGAATCCTTGGACATTCCTGATCTTAGCTCCTCTCAGCCCCTATTTTTGTACATCCCAGTCTTTATCCTTAATTCTGAGTTCTCTAGTTATATTTGTTTGTTTGTTAGAAAATTAAATGTTTCTATTTCAAAGAACAGTGAACTTTGAGGATGTTTTGGTTGGAAAATCAAACCAAATTTTAAAATCCTTTAGCTGTTTTTGGCTGCTTAAGATTTGGGAACAAGGAAGTGGTTGCTTCTTAAAATCAGTCCACTCTGTCTCAGCGGCTGTGGTCAGTGGATCCAGGTTGTAACCTGCTGATAGACTTGGAGACTGGATCTCCTGGGAACTCAGAAATGATAACCTGCATTACCCTTTGGGTGTTGAGCATAATAGTGGCAGGTAGCCATGCTGGGAAGCAATGCCGTGCCATATAGGCTGACTCAGTGGTCAGTGAACATGCCTTATTTTGATTGAGTGTTAAACCATTGGAGAGACTGGTGTGACCATTTCCCCCCCTTTCTTCCAAAATTGTATTCACAGTGGCAGAAATACACTGAAATGTTGAAACTCCTTTTTTGGCAGATTACTGAATGAGCTACTTCATTTTTTTTTTGACATCGGCACTGTGAAATACCCTGGGAATAACTAAGAGGCCAGACTATGTGCCTTAAATTTTTATTTTAACCCCAGTCCTGTTCTCTGGTACTTTCCCAGCCTGGTTTTATAGTCTGAATCATAGGTGAGAAATTAGGAAAACTGCAGAAAGTGTATTGTTATTGGGTATGTATTCTGAGAGCTTTTTTCTCTCCTTTTAGAGGGGTGTCTTTAGTTGGTAAATAGTGCAACTATTGTCCCACTGGGTTTGCTTGTGGGACCCTTGAGAAATGGTAGGGACAGAACAAAACCTGTTTTCATTATTGCCAAATCTGTGGGAGTCTTTTACTGTCTTTCAAGTCTCCTACCTGAAACTTTACTTGGGAGCATTTTGATTTGACCCAAACCTTGTCTGTTCTGGTATCTGTGACTTTGCGTTTGTTTCCAGTCTTTGCTGTGGCCAAAGACAGACTGCTTTCTCTCTACCATGGGTGCAAACTGGCTTATGACCACTTTAAGGGGAGTGGCTGGAGGCTGATCTGGCATGGGGAGCAGATGCAGATAGGCCAGGCTGAGTTACCCAGGCTAGCCAAACCATTTCTTTAGAATCTGTTAGTCAGGTATGGAGGGTGGACAAGGGCCCACTGGAGGACAGATCTTGAGATCAGTGTGACATCCTTGGAATGTACTTAGGTTTTTCTCCAGACCCGGTGAACAGTGGCTTTGCTTCATGAATACTTTTCCACCTGTTTTTGTTTAAGGCAGCAGAACCTTTCTAGGCTTTTTTTTTTTTTTTTTTTTTTTTAAGAGGTGAGTGGCAGCAATACAGGGGATTGAACTCGGCCTCATGCTTGTTAGGCAAGCAGTCTACCACTTGAACCATGTGCCTGGTATTAGAGCCTTTCTAACTAATTTTATTTCAGTCTTAGGATGACTGTCAGCCTCATGCCTGTTGGATTTGCTGCTTTTCTAGAGTTTTCAAAGCACAGGCCTCCTTCCTCTGTGGCCTGTCAGCTTTGACCAGTGGCATTCTGTCCTGCCTGCACTCCACACTCATCCGGGTGGAGGGAACAAAGTGAGATCGAGGGCACACATGAACCTAGGAGAACCAAATTCCTCTGAAGTTTTGCTGGTCACACCCAGAAAGGCTTTTCTCTTCCCTTCAGTTCCAAGAAGTGCTTTATGGCCTTACTCATACCAGATGGAGACGTGTTGACTGGGCAGAGGAGAGGGGGTGGTGATGGCATGGAGTACCCTCATTTCTGTGAAGAGTGCTTGCTGCCATCAGGCAGTGATCAGATAGCACTGATCAGGGTCAGCTCACCCCTGTGATATATCCCATATGCAGATTTCCTTTGAAGAGAGAGGAGTCAGGTTCATTAATTAAAGGAGCCTGGCTTGAGAGGCCTGTAATTAGAGGTGCTAGAAATCTGAATTTTAAAAGATCTGTGCAGCTGCATTTTGAAAAATGCAGGGAGGCACCCAGAAGTACAGGTTGTGGGCAAGAATGTGGCTGAACCAGATTTGGGAGGTTCAGGTCTTGGCAAAATTCCCCTTTAAATTTATATTTATTCTTTCTATCTTTATTTTTTTTAAATGGGAAGTTGAAATTTTTATCATTTTTCTTGACAAAGGTTACACTGTGACAGAAAGGCTGGTGTGAGTAGGGTATATGGAGAGCAGAAAGGAGTAGCTATAAACTAGAAGATGCTTAGTTTTTATGGAGGCAGGGGCTGTGTTTGGGCCTTAGGCATGCAGTTCTTGGGAAAACTTAAAAATCATTTCTTTCTTGAAATGAAGAGGGAAACAGAGAGAAGAAACACAAATTGAATACACTGTAGGGAGGTAAGTCGTAGGCAAATGACGATAATCTTTTTGTTTTGTTTTCTGAGACAGGGTCTCACTGTGTCATCCAAATTGGCCTTGAACTTGTGATCTTTTTTGTCTCAGCCTCTGGAGTAGCTGGGATTACAGGCATGTGCCACAACAACTCTAGAATCTTTGTTACCATTTCTTTTCCCAGAACAGTGTTTTTTCCTTTGTCATGGGTCACTTTTTGATGTGAACCTAGAAATTCTCAAACCTTTATGGGAAGGCTTGACCTGTCCCTTTTCATTTTCATTTCCTCAGTTATTTGTAGGGTGACTTTTGCTTTGGGTGCTTTCTCTTCCTCTCTCTCTTTTTTTTTTTTTCTTTTGGCAATACTGGGGTTTGAACTCAGGGTCTTGTGCTTGCTAGGCAGGTGCTCTATCACTTGAGTCATGCCCCCAGCCCTTTCTCCTTTTTAAAAAAATCTTCTGTTTGATTTATAATGACCCTTTTTATTTCTTGTCAAAAAGTTAATTTTTTAAAATTAATTAATTTGTTATTATTTTTTGCAGAACCAGTGTTTGAACCCAGGACCTCATGCTTGCTAGGCAGGCTACCACTTGAACCATGCCCCCAGCCCATTTTGCTTTGGTTATTTTTCAGGTAGGGCCTTGAGTTTTTCATTTGAGCTGGCTGGACTTTGATCCTCCTACTTAGGCCTCTTACATAGCTGGAATGATAGGTGTGTGGTACCATGCCCAGATTTATTGATTGAGATAGGCTACTAACTCTCCTACTTCCCCAGCCTTGAACCGAAACCCTCCCTTATCTCTGCATCCCGAGTAGCTGAGGTTATATGCATACACAGCAAAACCTTTATTTTGATCTAGGGCTGTTTGTATCTCTATTTGACCATGGTTAATTTGGGATGTGCATAGAAATAGGGAGAATTAGGGTTAGATGAATAAGAGGGGTCTACTCCCTACTTCCGCCAAGAAGGAAAGAAGGGACTAGTGGTTGGTAGGGTTGCTCCAAAGACCTGCTTAAGCAAACACAGCACACCTGACAGCAGACCTCATGCTGCAGGAACCTTGCTTCTGGCTTCTTGGTTTTGTGTCCTTTGGTGTATCGTAAGCATCATTCCATTTCACAGTCTGGACCCCCTGTAAGGGTCTGAAACAAATAATAAATATTTTATTTATTTATTTATTTATTTATTTATTTATTTAATAATAAATACTTTAAAGGACGATCTTTTGTGCTCTTCTTACATTCTTATATGTGTATATATTGGGAAGTCTCGTGAACCAACAAACTGTATAATAGAACAAAAAACCTCAAAGACTCTCACTTGGTGCATTTACAATATGCAGATTGCAATTCAATTAGATTGAAACCTCTATTTAGTGGAGTGGTTTTGTGAAATAAATAACTTTTGAAGAAGGAGGTCTACTGAATATAATAAATACATATTTTTTCCTTCACTTGCCAGCACAGTGTCTCTGCTTTCCAAGCCCTTGCCCTGAAATGCTGATTCCCAAGCAGACAGCATCTTTGGGTTCTTTACAGAAGAAACGCCTCTCTATCACTTCCTGGCACAGGGATTTTATCCTTGATTTACAGTGCTCAGCTTGTTAGCGTCGGCAAAGGGGAGATGGTGTGAAGGTCTTTATGTCCGCTTTGTCCTCTGTGGGAGAAAGTGAGAGGTGTGTGTTTTTTCTTGTATGCTTGTCCAAGTAGTGCCAGAAGGAGTCGGTCAAATGCCTGGTCCTCTTTTCTCTTCCTCTATAATACATGTCACCCAATAGGGGGTGAACAATTTTGAAATTTTCAGGAAGAGTAGCACAGTACTGAGTAGAGAGCTCCCCCCCACTTCCTATAGTCCTCCCTTCTCAGCCCAGCCGTGACAAACTGACAGATAATTAACTGATCAGGTCCTGCTATTAGGCACAACCAGATGCTAGAAGCTGCTGTGCTTTCTGCAGGCCTTTAGCTGCTCTGTGCATGTGGGTGGTACTGCACTAAATGGTCAGAGAGGAGGGCAGTGAGTGCTTTGGGAAAAGCAAACAGAATGCTCTTTGGAAGAGAAAGTGCTTAAACGTGAGAGAGGGGCCAGTGAGGTGCGCAGCTTGAAAGCACCTGGTGAAAATACTTGGACTTTCAGGAATACCACCGCCTGTCTCGGAACGGAGCTCTGGGTTTATAATATGCCTGATTACAAAGAACATTTTGAAGGCCACTTAGTCCTGGGTCAGGCTGTGCATTAGGTGCACTAATCCTTTGCTGTAACACTGGACTGCAATTGCAAAATTGGAAGAGCTCAGTCCGTGGCGTTTCAGCACAGGCATTGAATGTTTCTATGCAGATAGTGCCCTATGCGGTTTTCTCTGTTACCAACTTTTCTTTCCTCAGTGGAAAGAAGCGTTAATTGTGTAGTATTCCCTTCTCTCCACCAGTGACTTTTACTACTTTTGCATTTATCTCATGTGGTCAATCTTCTCATCTTCGTGATTTGAAATATTACTGTGTAGATAAATATAGTAATCTATCAGGCTACATATAGGCTCAGGTCCTTGGGCCTGCCATGTTGGAGCAGAAAGAAATACCTAATTGCATCAAAACCACTCTAAGTTCATGTATGTGGAGCCCATCAAGCTGAAAGCATCCAGACAGCATCTGCTGTTATCAAATCACTCGTGAATCCAGCTAATTAAAATAGAGCTTCATTTTTCTGAACCATTGTTTGGCAGGAATTCGAAACGGGTCTAACCCAATTTCTGCGTGTTTATGAGCCTTTATTATATCAGAGATACTTTTCTGTAAATGTACAGGGCAGTGTTAAATGAATTGATCCACACAGTATCACTGTAGACGTACTATGGACTTGCTAATGATTTCTCTTCCAGCCTTCTGGTTTCCAGACATTCTCTTGAAAGCTTTATGTTCTCTTTTTCTATCCTCTGCTCTTTATCTTCCTCTTTCTTCTTTTTTTACTTAAAAATTTTAACTTTTACTTTTAGCCTTCTTTTTTCTTTGAAAACAGGAAAAGTGTTCCTTTAATGAAGTTTCTTTTCCATTTCTCTTTTTCTTTTTGTTCCTCTCTTCCTGTTTTTGTTCATCTTCTAGTGGGTAAGATTTGCCTTGCTTTCCTCTTTATTGCTGTTTTCTGTTCCTTCCTTTTCCTCTATTTTTCTCTCCTTATGTGGCCTCCTTTTTAACATCTTCTGCCAAGTCTTTCTTTTAACCTTCTTTTTCTCCTTTTTCCTCTTCCTTCTGCCTCCTCCCATTTCTCCTGTGTTGTGATACCTTTGTCTCCACATGCAAATACAGATTAGGCAGAAAGGAGGTGCCTGTGGAGGCAGAGTCTGGCTGCTTCGAGATGCCAGCCGGTTTTGCTTCTCTGAATTTGCTTGTGTGTCTTATTTTAGGTTTTAAAAAGAGTTTTCAAACCACATCTACTTGACTTTACAGTCTAATAATTCTACTTTGAAGATGAAAAGTACTATATAAATACTAACTAATTATTCCTTGTAGCACTTTGGCGTCTCTCTAAGCAGTACTAGTTCCATTTTACAGATGAGGAAGCAGAAACAGGAAAGGTAGGTAACTCTTGAAAGGCCACTGGAGAAATTGGTGACCAAGTTAGAATTAAATCTGGGTCATCTTGGCTTCAGTTCTTCATTACCACCTGATGGTAGTTGCACTTTTCCTCCGCATAAGAGTCGGTGTAAGGTGAGGGTGAGAGTACTAGTCCCCTTCCTTCTTCTCCTTACGTGCTTTTAACCTCTTGAGTTTCATTTGCAGTCTTGAGATGTTAAAATTAATTTCTAGGTAATTCCTAGGAAAGAAGGATGCCAAACCACTTACGGGCTGGTAAAAACCCTGTCCATTACAGTCTCAAAGCAGAGTGCTCACTTTCTCTTTCCAGCAGCTTCCAGTAAGTGGGCCCACGTCACATGCGCTGGCCCCAGTGATCAGAGCGTTGTAGGAAGCGCTGCCATGTTTGATTGAATTTAGCCATTTTGGAATGACGTGTGTATGAAGTTGTCTCTTGCATTACTGTGGCCTTTATTACCGCTAATGTATCCTGACATTACAGGTACAGCCTTGGCTCTCCCAGAAGGGCAAACTTCTTACCAAGCTAAAGAGCAGAATCCATGAAACTGTCGTACAATTAGAGGGGGTTCACATTTAGTTACTGAGTAGAGTAGGAAAAATGCTTTTGAGTGAAAGAAGCTTATCTAATTCCTCACCCGGAGTTGTTTCAAAAAGTGGATCAGTTAGTATCCTCCTGTAGAGAACAAGGCCAGTGGATCAAAGAGTCGGGAAAGCAGATGTCAGTGCAGTTTAAAGGAAAGTGCCTAAGCTGGGCATGGTGGTACATACCTGTAATCCCAGAACTCAAAGCGTGGAGGCAGGAGGATTGAAGGTTTGAGGCCAGTCTAGACTGCATATTGAGATCTCTCATCCTCCCCCCATCTCAAAGAAAGAAAGAGGTTTAAAAAAAAGACTCCTGAAAATGAGTTGACAATCTCTTAAGGGAGTAAGGAGGTGAGTTCCCTGTTCACTGTAAGTATTCAAGTAGAGCCTTGCTGATCATTTGTTATGATTTTTGAAGATGGGAGTCCTCAGTCATGAGTGGGACCAGGTGGCCCCCAATTGCTTTTGGCTTTTTTCCCTGCCCTAGATTATGACAGCAAAACAGCGTCTTTGCTTGTTCTTTTGATTTTGTAAGTGTCTAGTATGCTGTGAGGCCCCAGCGAATGCTGAATAACTATTATATTCCTGATTCTTCATCTCGTATGAAGGAAAACTTTTTTTGTTTAATACAAGAAAACCGCTATTTCTGACACCCCCTTGGAATGAGTCATTCTGGACAGCCAGAATGGACAGACAAATCTTAGTGGCCATTGAGATCTATATGAAAACAGAACCAAACCAAATCACATGCTTTAAAACTTTTGGTTCGGAATAATACAAAATGGATAGTATACTTTCTTGCTTTATTAAACAGAGTATCTGGAAAATAATTTAATCCTGATGCCTCAGTACCATCATTTCAGATGTAAATGTTTATATTGTACTGTAAGTGTAGTTCTGTTTTCAAACCTGTTGAAATAGATATGCTGCATACTTGCCCTCCTCTAAATGACTCCACCAGTGCTAAATGACCCCAAACTAATAAGCTTTTTGAACTTTTTTGTTTGCTTTTCATAGATGTTTTTCTCTTGACATTTGCTGATAGGCTTTTTTTTTTTTTCTTTTTTTCATTTCTATCTCTGTAAGTGACCCTGTCACTTGTTTCTCCTTTTTCAGTTGCACCTTTTTAATCTATGATTTGGACACCAGATAACTAAACTTATATATAAAAATAGTATGTAGTGTGAAGAAAACTTTGCTATGTGTAAAATATGGAATTTGTGGTATCTTATTTTTGTGTCACTGTTTCTTCTCTCCTTCTTCCTTTCTGTTTTTCTCCTTTTCTTTCTTTTGGTGAGATTGGGCCTTGAGTCGAGGGCCTTGCACTTGCTAGACAGGTGCTGTACCACTTAAGCCATGCCGCCAGCCCACTTCTCCCTTTTTGAATTGGCTGTGAGTGTCTAGAGCTGAGCTCTAGAAGAGTTGAGTCTTATGTTTGATTTTCCTTAACCTAAGCCCATATCTCTGGCCTGGGTCTCATAGGCTGCCTAGTGAAATGGACTTAGAAATTATAAAATGGCACAGTGAGGGGGTCCTCTGTTTAGTTCCTTGTGTTTCAGAAATGAAAGAATCAGAGGCACAGAGCTAGGGTATAAAAAGGCTAGGTTTCATGAAACATTGGTGTTGGGAATGGATCCCATGCTCAGGTTTTCTGAGACCCAGCCAGCTTTCTCTCCTGCCACACCATGGGTTCTGTTCCCTACAGACTTTAAGCAGAATGTGTGTAAATGAGGAAATGTAGATATTTGTGTGTAAGGTTAAAAAAAAGAAATCATGGAGAAAAAGTCTCTGCTAGCTTATGAAGAGGTTTAGAATTAAAATGCACAAACCCCAAAAAGGCTTCTGTTTGTGGCAGTGTTTGGCTGTGTTTGCACTCAAGGCTAATGTCGATATTGTAGGAGAAGCTTTAATCCTTTCATTCAAATTTACAAGAAATGTTGTTTCCTTTTAGTTTAAAAAAAAAAAAAAGTCCAAGAGAGCATTTGATTTGAGTAACCAAAAGTCTAGAAAATGTATCCGGGAGTCCTCGTCAATTTGGGGCATAATGAAATATAAAAAATACTCAATAAAAGCTCCTTTATTACTTTAACTGTTTAAATGTGGAGTTTTTAGCCATCAGGTTAATGTTTTGGTATCATTTTTTTATTTGATTGTGAGCACTTTTCCAGGTAGCTCTGCCACTCCAGGGCTAATCAGATTCCCACAGATGAGTGGTGCTAGCTGCAGCCTGACATCACTGCGTTCTTGCTTCGACATTATTTTATTTGTCTTTCCTGTAAAAGTTAATAACTCCTTGTCCATGTGTTTAAACAGGCAAGAAGAGAGAGGGGAAGGAGTACGAGCAGAAAAGTACAATGATTCAGGAAGCTTCTGCTCATTGAGGAGATTTAGGAATTTTTGTAATTTCCAAGTATCTCACCCTATGAATGGTGTGTGGGGAATCAAGAAGGTGGCAGAACAGCATGGTAATTGATAATCCTTTGGATAACAAAAGTGAACTTCTCTCTGTTCCCTACATAGAGCTGGAAGGAATTTGAAATGAGTTACCATCGATTTAAAGGAGGAGGAGGGAGATGCTTGGTAGAAGTGATTTGCTTAATGGTGAGAACTGTGTAAAGTTTGCATTAGTTGTAAGTAAATTATGTGCTCACTTGGCATCTCCTAGATTACCAGGATTGGTGAGAGCATTAGATTAGGGAATAAAGACTGTCCTTTTCACCTTCCATTGCTGGTAGGACACAGAATCTCATGGCTAAGGTGGCTTTGGTGCCTGTACGCCCTTGCAGAGTCATTTGTTTTTTAAAGTATGTGTTTGTTTCTTGGTAGCTGTGGTTGTTAGTAACAGGACTGTTTATGATGTTCAGTGAAAGGTTTGCTGAATGGTTTAAAACCATGAAAAGTCTTCATATGTGTGATGGATTTCCTTGCTGAGCTGAAAATTTCTAAATTGAGGTTTATCAGAGGAGCTGCTGAACTGATACTCTGATACCTCTTGATTGACAGGGTTTTTTTTTTTTTCTGAATTTGTACCTTGGTGCTAAAGAAGTATTCTGGTATGACTTTGACAGTGGGTATGAGAAGCAGTTCGTAGTCCTTATTTCAGTGCTTCTGAAAGACAAAAAAAAAAAAAATGATGCTTTCCTCATTGGCATCAGAGTCTTCTCTGTGTTGCACACTTTGTGCGGCTGAGTTAACTTCCGAAGCCTCTGCTGTTGAGATGGGACCTATGTTAGGGACCCCATTTTTAGAAAATAGAACCTGGCCACCAACTTGTTTCATATGTATGTGAAGTACTTCTGAGGTCTGTTACCCCACTTGCTGCCAGAGTTGGTTCTGCTGATCATCCTGTCCTGGTGGAGAACCCATGCCTGTCCACTGGGATGCCTACTGAGATGTGTGCATGGTGAGGGGGGTGACTTTCCTCTGAGAGGATCCGATTGCATTTGATCATTTGTAGTAACAGCTTCTAATCCTTACCATTTACTGTCAATTTGAAAGTTTTCAGGTCTGCTAGCTTACTCTATTATGAGCCATACTTTTGGAGCCCATGTTTCTAGTTTTTTCCCTTGGGAAGAAAAATAATAAAATAATCTAAAATAGCAGGAACTAGGACTTGGAGCTTTTGTGGTAGCAGAAGATCCAAATTGTCTATTTTCTTATGCTTCTGGTGGATGTTAAGGTGATCTTTAGCTACCCACATTTGCCATTTAAAATTATCTTTTAGATTTGAACTATTTCTAGGCTATGACTGGTTCTTTTTTGTTTTCAAGTCTGCTTAACATTTTGTATCCCTGCTTATGGGATATTTGACTGGAGTGCCAGTTACTGATTCTAACGATTTCTCAAAAGTATTAGTTTAGCTGGGTGTGGTAGTGCATTTCTGTAATTAATCCCTGTTACTCAGTGGGGGCTGAGGAAGAAGGATTGAGAGGCTAACCTAGATTACATAGTGAGATTCTGTCTCAAAAAAGCAACAATTCCCCCCTACCAAAAAAAAAAAAAACAAGGGTTAGACAGAATTTCTTGGTCCAGAGCTTATCTTCCTTGGAATTCAGGAACCCATCTTGCCATCTGAACAAAAGGTGCCAAGGTCTTGGGCGGGTAGTCCCCATCCCTGCATTACCTGGTAGTCAGTTACTTATTCAGTGTCTAGCCCTAGAGACGACTTAATGCTCAAGGCTGCTGCTCTCTAGGACAGAGCTGTTCTTCGTCCCCTCCCGAGTCATCCCACAATTCAGTCGTGCATGCATGACTAGAGAGAGCTCTGCCAATCTCTGTCTGGCTTGGACTTCAAAAGAACTGGGAACTGAATCATTGCTCCATCTGCTGAGCACCTGAAAGTCCTGAGTGGAGAAATCCTTTTAGAAGGCATAAGGTCCAAAAAAAAAAAAAAAAAAAAAAAGAAGGCATAAGATTCAGTTAGCAGTAGAGAGAAAGAGCCTAGGAATGAGGTATCATTAGGCAGGTCCTGGGGCCTGTGTGCTACATATTTTTAGTGTTGGAGTCACCAGCCACCGTCACTGTGTGAGCTCACAGTTCTCCTATGAAGCATCTTGGACACTGAGTCATTACATTCCTTTGGAGTGATTCAACTCAACAGCTTGACACCTTCATTAATTTTACAACACGAAGCCTGGGTGCTCTCTGCTTCCTCTTTAACAGTGCTGGGAAATTAGAGGAATACTGAAAATATAAAACCAAGGGAAAGTGGAAGAAGGAGCAGTCTGTTGAAAGATACCACGTTAAGAAATTGAGCTGCTTTCCTTTTTTCTTGGTGCCTCCTGGGTCTGAGCACCCAACTCTTGTCTCTGTACTCTGGCACATAAACCTTTTATTTCTGTTCCTGGCACACTGGCTGCACCTCCGGCTTACAGCCAGCTCGTTTGCCTTCTCTGCTGAGGTCACTGCTACCGTGATCCGTGTATAATGGCATTTTCCTCCTCTTTTCAGTGTGGAGGCTATTACAGTTTCTTCTCTAAACAGCACTTCAAACAATCTGCTGCCAGTTGGATTTCAAAGCCAAGGAAAAGGCAAATGTCATCCTTTTTTCCTCTTTGGGTAACTGCTTTGTTGGTTGCATCAAAAATTAGAGGGGCTGCTATCTAAATTCAGGTGGGGACGCATGGGGACAAGGCATTTAAATTTGCTTTTCTGTCTCCCTGAAGGAGGGAAAGCTTCTTCCTTCTCAGCCTTTCTGAAAAAGGAACTTTGATCTTCTTAACCCTGAAGCCAGGGTTTTCATTTCCTCTAGAGCAAGCGAAAGTGTCTCTAGCTTCTTCTGCACGAGTTCCAGCTGAGCACAGTGCCTGCAGCTCTGCCTCTCTGGCTTTGCAGGTTAGCACTCAAAGTCTTGGCTGGGCAGGAAAACCTCTCCAAAGTCACCCTTCCGTCCCTAAGATCGTTACTTGATATTAAATAGTGCGTGGTGGTTTAAGATGCTTTTTATTTCCGCATACATTTCTGGAAGAACTACTTCAATAAAATAACAAAACAATGACATTATGGCAAGCCATTCATGCAATATTTTTAACTAGGGCCAAGAAAAAAATTTAGATGACGGAGATATTTCACTTTGAAAGGTAGTTTTTGCACATGTGAAGTTGCCACTTTTCATAAAGGCTTTTACTTCATATATCAATGTGTTTTAAGAGAGACTAGGGTCAATAATGCATGCTTCAGAATTCCCTAAATACAGATTTACACAATATATCCTAAAATATATTATGTTCTATCATGTTGACTCTTGTGCACTTCTACCAGAGGTATTTTATTTCTTTAATGTGAAAAACAAAAGGACAGAGAAAAGTAAAACAAAGGAAATTAGGGCCCACAAGCCTAATTAGTATAGGGTTGTAACCCAAATCAACAATGGGAAGGACACAGTGACACAACCAGGAAATTCCAGTTGAAAGAGAGGCTGTTTCCTTTAACTCCTTTGGCGCTGGAGCACTTGCTAGCCCACTCCTCCCCAGGTTCAGGGCCAGCTCAAAGGCCACTCGCTGTATTTTTGAACTTCTTTTCTCCTCTCCCTACTTAATGTACATGGAACTATGTGTGTGTACATCTGTGTGCGTGCACACTTGTGTGCTAATTGTAGATAAATGGACTAAAAAGTACCTCTTGATTTTGTAACCCTCAGAGAAGGGGAAAGAGTACAAAAAAAATCCTGTCACTGTCATCTGTTCATTTTTAATGAGCCATTTTAAAAAATTGAAAATAAAAGAGGAAAATGAATAGGTGTTGAACCAGCCCGTGATATGTAAATGCCAACTAGTAATTACCTAAAACCTCAATTTTCATTCTGTTTCATCTTGCAAAACATTTCATTTTCCCTGAGTGAAAACACTTAATTTGGGCTTTGCGAGTTAGCGGAGCGGCCGCCTCTGGCCTGTGCCTCCACAGGCTCCGGCTAGGGGGCACTTTGGCTCTGTACTTCCGTAGCTTCAGCTGCTTGTCCACCTCAAGGTTATTCCCCTCGTCCATTCTTGCCGTGGTGCCCCTCCCCCTCCCCAGTGTGTTTTCGGGGAGCCTGTTCCTCCCTGTCCTTGCAGAGGATCATATTGGATTTTGGCTGACCGAGCCTTCCTCTGCATATTAACTTTCTCTTCTTAACCTGGCTCTGAGACCCTTGCTTTCCCTGAGTTGAATTTTATGCTCTGAGGGCAGCTTTCTGGAAGCTTCCTTTCTCCCTTTGAGCTTTCAAACACAGTTGTTTCTCTCTCTCTCTCTTTCTTCTTTTCCTTTTTTCTGTTTATTACTGTGGCTGCTTATTCTTTTCATTTGAGCTACCCCCGGGCAGCTGTCCTCCACTGACGTTCCATTTACCCTCCTGCCACACTCAGAGTTCCGTTTCCAACATTTCCTTTCTTTTGCTTGCTCATAGATTTTTCTCCTACTCTGTTTTAAGACTGTCACCTTTTGGATGTGTTCCTGAAACATCTTGGAATGTGGCTTGTGGTTGCCCTTGCTTCCTTCCCTCCCTAGCCTGTGCCCTGCCTAGAAAGAGTGTGTAGAATTGAGAAAGAAGAGAGTCTGGGGTTGTGAATGGTAGATCAGAGAGGAATCTGGGCGCAGAAAACCAGAATTATGTTGTCCTAGGACTCTGGATCCAAGAGTACTCTGCCTGGAATCTCAAGGAACACGGCCTCCTTAGCGAGATATATAGCTTCATAATTAGCCCGTTGCATTTTTTCACGAGTGCTAGCATCAGCGTTCTACGATGTGTTTCTCTGATTAACAGCTGCTTTGCAACTGTTTCCCCGTGCCACCGATGACCATATTTGTCAAAGAACTCCTGACAGAGTACTGATTTCTTACTAAATTGTAACATTTCTGCTTCAAGAAGGTTCTCTCCTTCAGCACTGCCTGGCTTTTAAAGTCAGTCCTTGTTAAAGCTTGAGTTGGCTTTGGTCTAAACGCTTGTTACAGGATTCTGGGTATCTACTTTAGAGCCAGAACGGAGGAACTTTCACAGGCAATTTAATCTTCGGAGCAGCACACAGAAGTGGTATAGCACTGGAATGGGGTTTAGGCCTATGTATCGATCATTTTCCTTTGCCCTCTCCTTGTGATCTCTCTGTGTTAAAAAGGGCTTGGCTTTGGTTGTTAGTGTCACTAATTTTTGAATATTTTTGATATTTTAAAACGGCTAATGAATGCTTACATTTTAGGAGATAGATGCGTATTTAGCGCACAGGAGTGCTGGAATTGGTGGCATTCCAAATAAGTATCCCTGGAGACAATGCATCAGGTTTACATGTCAGGTGCAAAGTGCTAAGGCTCACTCCAAACCCCAGGTTCGTTATGAGGCAGGCTCTGTTTTCCTGTCCCCCTCAAGCAGAAAATAAAGTGTGTGCTCTGAAGATTACAACGTGCAGGTCTTTTGTAGGAGAATGGGAAACACATAGGAAGTGCCTCTTCAGTGAAGACTGTCAGGAACCTGGACTCTTCCATCAGGGATTACTTATACAATGCATTTAACAGCGAATAGTTCGTAGCAGGTAACCCAAGTATACTTAGTATACTCCATTGATTTATGTGCTAACAAATCCTGGTCTCAAACACAAGCCTCTTTCAGTTGACCAATTGTCTTGGACCCAAAGGTGTTTTTCAATCTGAAGTCTCCCCCCAACCTCCTCCTCCTTTTTTTCTGAGTTGCTGTGAGGGACTCTAGCAAAGACAAAAATTTACTCTTCTCCTTGGTACCTCAGTTTTTCCTCCAGCTTTAAAGTGATAAACAGTGAAAATTACCAAAGTTTCCTAAAATTGTGTCATTGGTGGTGGCAGGGTTGTTCTGCTTTGCTTTGGCGGGGAGGAGGAAGATAGCTGATAGGTCCTGGAGGATTGGGAGTAATGAGAAACTTCTGGGTTTTTTTCTGAGTTCATCTTTATTTTTATTAAACTGGCTACTGGTAATTCATGGTACATTCATTTAGAACTCAGTCAGTGCAAGAGTGGGGAAAGGAGAAGCCAATTCCGTATTTATTGTGGGCCCCACAGCAAGTGACTGAGCGACAGATTTCTCCCTGGCTTGCTGCACTCCCACAGTACACGCAGTAAAGTTCCTGTCTCCGTTTTACATCTTTGACATTGAGGCGGAAGATTTGGCCTGAATTTATGTAATTTAGTTCGGCACAAATATAACCCATGAATAGTCACATTCATCTTCTAATTAGAAAATCAAACGATAACACAGGACAGGCTGCAGGCACCCATCATTGATTCAACAAAAGCGGGTTGTGTATGTTGGACTTCCTCAGAGGAAAGTCACTTGAATTGCTTCATGAAGTTAATGAAAAGTGTCCGACAATAGGCAGATGAAAGGTCCAAATGGAGCACCCTATCAGTTATTCAGTGGGTAAAGATCTTTGCATTATGGGTACGGAGTTTTGGGAAATCTTTTACAATTGACGTATGAATCACAGGGCTATAAAATTCTTGATTGGACTCATCCCCCCCCCCCCCCCCCCCCCCCCCCGCCAGTTGTAGTGCCAGTGTCTTGTAGGAAAGGAGGAGCAGAGTGAAGAGTAGCTGAAGGTAATTAGTGAAAGGAGGAGAGAGATTTTCCTGTGTTTACACTTACATGTAGCTGCTTATCTGGGTGTCTTTTTTTTTTTTTTTAGCACATTATGTTGGGGCTATTAGTTTGGGTGCTTTATATTTTTGCATCTGTGGTAGTGATATCAGTGCTGTTAAATATGCGATTTGCCTGTCACCTACATTTTCAGACAGAGATCAAGAGGAACATAAACAAGCCCCAAACACACTTTATGTAGGTGTTCAGCAGTATTATTTTATATGACTTGAAATTAGTGAATGGAAACTTTAAAAGAAATTGTTCATATTTTTGCAAGTTTGAAGTGTGCCGGGACTTTGTCAAATTCCCGTTAAAATAAATATGTCAATTTCATCTCCCTTCCAAATTCATTTGTCTTGCTTTTTTAAAAGGTGTTTTCTACGTTACCTGATGTTTAAATTGGATTCACTCGTTTATGCTGTTCTTTGCTATATCCCCCACGTTTTTCTTAAATGAATTACTAATGACAGAGCACTCCATCATTCCCTCTCTGCAGCCACTTTAAAGAAAGCATGGTGATCTAAACCTTTTAACCTATTAAAGATGATTTTTCCCAATTGAATCAGACCCACCACAGGTGTAATAACTAATCATTTAAACTACACCTGCTATTATGTATTTTTAAGCCATTATGCGTGTTGGATAGATGATAATTCATGTTTATTGCATTGTCCGATGGATCCGTTTTGCCTACACTAGGCTGATTAATGTATTTAAAGAAATAAGAGATGCAATTTTTAAAAAAAAAAATTGATGGAATGCGCCAAGCACTGCATTGAGTGCACCATTAAACCCATCAGAACTTTGCTCTCTGACCAGAAATGCATATACCAAGGACTATATTAAAAAAGCAAGGTGAAACCTGGGCATTTTAGTGGTGGGATTGTGTTTTCTTTCTGTCATGGGAAATTTTGGAAGGATGCAGGGAAGGTTTCTGTTCCCTCTGGGTGAGTGATAGAAACTGTGCTGTTCACATCTCCTGCCCAAGTCTCGTTCATCCACATTTCCTCTGACACCTGGTACACATATCACAGCCGCAGAGACTGCTGCATGATACAGATACCATCATTTTCCTGTGTGTTGAAGGTGTATTTTTCCTCCAGGTGAAGAACAATTATCCCTGAGCCATCAGAGTGGTGCAGATTGGTGTTGACCCCATGGGGCCTGTGATGTGTACCTGTCCTTCACTTTACAGAGCACAAATCTCTTTTTATTTCCTCCATTCTTCCCCTTTCTTTCCTCCCCACCACTTCTGTTTTATCTCCTCTTTTCCTACTGCTGCTTTCTCCCTTTTCTTTCCCTCCTCTATTTACCCTTCCTTCCTTCCTTCCTCCCTTCCTCCCTTCCTCCCTCCCTCCCTCCTTTCCCTGTCTTTCTTTTTTGGTACTGGGGATTGAACCCAGGGCCTTGCACATGCTAAGCAAGTGCTCTGCTGTGCAAGCTATTCCTTCAGCCCTTTGTTTTTATTTTTTATTTTTGAGACAGACTCTACCTTTCTGCCCAGGCTGCTCTGGAACTTGAGATTCCCCTGCCTGATTCAGTCTCTGGAATAGCTGGGATTATAGATATGTACCACTTCACCCAATCTCCCTTTTCCTCTGTCTCGCTTTTTCGGTGCTGGGGTTTGAATTCTGGGCCTCACACTTATTAGATAGATGCTTTATCACTTGAGCCACTCCACCAGCCCTTTTTAGGTTTGGGTATTTTTGAAATAGGGTTTCTTGAGCTATTTGTCTGGGCTGACTTCAAATTGCAATCATTCTGATTTCTGTCTCCCAAGAAGCTAGGAGTATAGACATGAACCACCAGTCCTTTTTTTTAGTTGTTATTTCTTTCCTTCCTCTTACCTCACTTCATTAAAGCACATCAGTATTGTAGATGTTTGTTAGATTTTTCTTGATTTCCGTGTAACCTGAGGCAATCTAGTTGAGGGGCTAAGGGATTAGTATGCAGTTCTGGAGTTCTAGAAGCTCCTGCATTGCCTTTTTTTTTTTTAAGTCCAGAACTGGTTGGTTATTACTGTAGTCACTGATGGTGGTCAGTGCTGTTTGCAGTGCTGGGGACAGATCATAACCCACAGGGGTTGGGCTTGGCTCTTAAGAAACACCAGTGTGTCTTAATGGGTGATGGGCCCAGATCTGGAAGTTCAGGACATTGAGTTTACCCTTTAGGGAGAAGGCTAGGGTAAGTCTAGAGTTATAGAAGGATACGAGCATTTCCCTGGCTTGATTTTTCTTTCTGATTTGAGTTATATCTTTTGTTCCCTTGGACTCTTGTCTGATGTCAGGATTAATTTATACAAAATTTGTAACTTCAGTTTCACTTATAGTTACAGCACTTTGTTTGAATCTTGGTATAACTATGGCTCTTAGTTTAAGGACCATAGAAAGCTTGCTTGTGTCTGGCCCCTGGGAAATGCTTTCTTTTAACAACTTACAAGTGAACTACAGGGCCTGTTGGCCTACCCTGTAACAAGAGGCCATGTTATTCTTTTGGTTTTGTTGAAGTGAATACTGCCAGCCATTCAGGACGACCTCTTTTCTACCTGGGTCAAGTTGTTGCTTCCCACTCCTAGGACCAGTGTCTGCTCTGGAGAGCAGACAGGCAACGTGTAAACACATGCTTTGTGTGTGCTAAGTGATGTGGAGGTTAATGCCTTCAGCAGTTTCCCTTCCATCCTCTACTCAGCTGATTGGTAGATATAAAAATTTCATTAAATAATATTTATTACCAGAGGTAGGTAGATGATCTGTCAATCTGTCAGCTTTTAGCCAGGGAACCCCAAACTTTGGCCTCTGAAGGCTCTTCAGAATTCATCTCCACTGCATAGGAAGGACCAGTGTGACTGACTGCTGTTCACACAGCAGTATCATCTCTTATACAATCCCCCTCAGTTCGTATGTGCTCAGTCTCTACCGTATAGGGAGCATATTCTCTTCCCCTTGGTTGCTTGAAGTATAGTAGGGAAGCAGCCCGAACATGAGAAGACGGTATAATTATATCTTCAATTATATGGTACACACTACAGCATTGAAGAATTTAAGAGAATAAAGAGATCAGAGATGGTTTACTTATTTAGGGAAGACTCCAAGGAGTCAGAACAGGCTATAAAAGGGCTGTGCTTCTGTGTGTGTGTGTGTGTGTGTGTGTGTGTGATGTGTAGATAGGTAAGAGGCAGGAAAGGGAGGCCTTCCAAAAGGAGGATGTTTACAAGGGTAGTAACTGGATGAGCATGGCTGAAGAAGCAGCTTGGGCACCAGGCGCAGAACCTGGAGGATCTCAAGTTTGAGGCCAGCCTGGACTACATAGTGAGACTGTGTTCTGAAAAACCAAGGACTGGGGATGTAGCTTAGTGGTGAGCACTTGCCTAGGATGTATAAGGCCCTGGGTTTGACCCCAACATATCACACATCTCACACACTCACACATACTCACACACACACACACACACACACACACACACACACACACACAGAGGCAGCTCACACAGGGGAGACAGGAAAGGTTCATTGCAGATCTGCAAAACTAGGCTGAGGAGATTACATTTGATTGACTCAGATTATATTGCCTTCTGTCTTCCTAGTGAAAACAGGGAAAATGACCTACTCTTTGAATTTAAGAAATAGGTAGTTAGACATCTGATTGCAACAGTGTACTTGTGTCTGTGGTCCTGGGAATTTGTAGAATTTTTCATCTTGAAATTCTGATTATTGAAGTTTACTCTTCTCTGTTCTATGTCCTTCACCAGATTGCCACAGCAGTGAAGTTTCTACAGAATTCCCGGGTCCGCCAGAGCCCACTTGCAACCAGGAGAGCGTTTCTTAAGAAGAAAGGTACGGGTTCCTATCCTACGGCCAGTGCAGAGTAGCCTGTGAAATCATAGTGCAGGAGGCAGGTTCTCAGTATGTCAAGGATCCCCTATAGGCTGTCCACTTTTGTAGGTATGGGAAACGGGACTGAGGTGATTCCTCGAGGGGAATGCAGGTTGCTTTCCTAACAATGGAGCCAAAGGATTACACAGTTGGGCTAATTAAGCTCTACATATAAGGTGAAGGGCATCATGGCAAAGGCAGTGTTCAGTAGCAAAAGTGGCCCATTGAATAGGACTGTGGAGGACTTCTGCTTTCTCATCTGTTCTGTCACTGACCCTGGCTGCAGAATGACCTGCTTTAGGTGAGGAGACTGGCTGCTTCAGTAAAGAATGAGGAAGAAAGGAGTGAAAGGCAAGGGAAATGAGATAAATAAACAAGGTCAGGTTAGGTCAAGCGTGGGGTAAGTCTGATTTAGGGATAGAAGTGGTAAATTATTGGCTTTATGGTATTTCTGTAAGCAAGGATAAAGTGGATCCTGACAAATTCAGTATTTTCTGAAGCAGACAGAATATATTCTGGTTCTGTTGGAATTTAGGATGTTTTTCTTCTTTTTTGAAATGAAAACAACCAGTTAAACCAAAAAAGAAACTGGACCTTTTATTTTTTGAGCATTTAATTTTCTAGAAATCTAGGAATGTGTTTAAAGGCTTTTATGTAACATGAAGGGAGAAAAGTGTCTCCTTCTCCCAAAAGCACAGCTCTTTTTTTTTTTCTTTAAAAGCTGGAATGTTGGCCTCAGAATTCTGGTGTCTCAGTCAGTTTTGGCTAAAGTAGACAATAGAATGTTTTGGTGGCATTTCCTAGGGCTGCTTTGTGATATCCCATGGAAGTGGTGCTGCAGGACCATTTTCTGGTCTCTCGCCCAGTCATTCCCAGGGTCACACTCACAGTGTTTGGGCACAGTAAGCCCAAACATTTCATTCACAGGCAGCTGCTTCGCCACCCCAAGACCAGGCTCCCACGTCAGAGTTGGTGAGGGGCGCTGCGTGCCTGCTGGCTGCATCATGCACACCCCATCATTAGAAGACTATTAAAATTTGGAGTGTGTTGGCTGGCCTCTCCACTCTGCAAGCACCATGCCATAAAAGAGTTTTTCCTTGAAATATGTGTACCTATGGGGAGTAATTAATCATAAAAGCTTGGGGATTTCAGCTCTCTCATCAAAGTATTGAAGCTGGGGAAAGCTGAGCCTAAAAGCTGAGCTGATTACCCGGGGTAACCTGAGACAAAATCTATGGTTGCCGAGAGATCCTTAGCCCAGTATATTGTGCAATATTATAACTGTCTGATCTTCTCTTCCACCGACAATGACCAGTTAGTCCTCATTTTCTCTCAAACGCAGCTGGGTTAGAATTTCATTTGCAGAAGGTATTTAGAGCAATTTAGAGACAAATGTCTCTGGTGTTTGCTCGGCACTTCCCTACCGCAGGCTTTGCTGAGCAGTTTTAGTATCAGGAGCTCTATCTAATCTGTTTAATTTTAATAAATCCCTGAGTAGGGGAGAGAGAGAAAGAGGAGAGACACACACACACACACACATGGACCAAGTAATACTTCTTTTGAGAGGAAACTGTTTTGTGCAGTTACTATATTTTTGCCTTTTTTTATTAAGAAAAGGCTCAACTGATTAATCAGTTCACCCAAGAATAAGTATCCTCCTTGTGCTATACCCTGTTCTCCCCCTGGGGGATTTGCTGAGAACAGAACAGACAAAATCCTGACCTCACAGAGCTTTAGTTCCAATGAGGGGAGTCAGGCAGTGAACACGTGGAAAAGTGAAGTATGTGGAAAGGTGAAGTACATGGTATGTCAGGTGGCAAGGACCAAGGGAGAAATAAAGCAGGGAACATGTGGATGAAGCTCACCAGGGCTGGTATGGAATGGATTCAGTTTTAAACAGATGTCAGATGTCAGATGTCAGATGCCTCTGATAGGGTGGTATGTGGACAGGGGCATGAAGAAGATGAATATCTGTTGGCATAATGCACCCCTAATTTAGGTTACAGTTTTAAGAATTTTGGACGTTCAGAACTATGAGAGGCTATCCTACCCTTCTTTCTCTAAAGTGAACCACAAAAGTTTACCCTGTACTTAAGCCTGGAATCACTAAAGCTAATCACCCATCTCCATTATCCTCTAAAATGCTGCTTCAGTTGGTAATTATCCATTTCCGAGTTGAATCCCAGTAGGGTAAGTTCTGGCAGGACCTTTTCTGGGCAGAGACTTGCAAGGTTTGAATGGTGTCTGGGGAAGAGAAGCCCCTTTGTGGATTTAAACTTCGCTTTTTTAATTTCCGCTGTTCTTGTGTCAGGCTTACATGATCAGCATGGCTTGGCCCCATCTCTGATGAGGATGAGGGAGGAGCATCTTCCCTGTTCCTAACAGTAGTTGCTGAAGGAGAGAGAGTTGGCTTGCTGGTCACTGGGACGAGGAGGGACAGAGGTTTTGGCATCCACTCTCCCTTCTCCCTGCAGGGTCATTGTACTGGTAGGTTTAGGGCGCTTGGTTTGGAAACACTCTCAGCTATAGTAGCCTTGGCTTTCCCTAGCAAATGTCACTTCAGGGAATTGTAGTGGAGCACTGACTTGAATTATAATCTTGACTTTCTTTTTTTTTTTTTTAATAAACATCTCTTTCCTGAAAAGGCAAATCCAATTTTGTTTTTTCTTTTAATATTATTTAATATTTAATATAGAAATTGAGGTCCCTGTAGTACATGTCAGTTCAGTGGAAAATGAGGGTTACTTTAAGCATATCAGCTGAGTTTGTTTTATTGTGAAACCGCAGCCCTGAGCAGGGGCTGCACACTGCCTGTTACTGACAGGTTAAGCTCTCTGATGGGAGAGTAGGGAGTGAGTGGCTAGGGATGGAAGAAGATTGGTTTGCAAAAGTCTGTCTTGTTTGGGTTTTTGGTTTTTTGTTTTGAGATCTCTTTTGGATGCTTTAAGGTCTGAATGTGGAGTCATTAATGAGAAACATGAAGTTATTAGAATCATTTATCACTTTCTTTGAAGTTTCTATTGCCATTTTGTGTGATTTACAGCATTTCTTCCTTTTGTCAGGAATTTTTTTTTTTTTTGGATGAAAGAGAAAAGCAGCTGTTTACCTTCGGAATATTAGAATGAATGTTTCTGTTTTCTTTCCAACTACTCAATTCTGCAGATGACATGTCCACTGCAGTCAGCCACAGATGACGATAATTGTACTGTGTGGGGCTTGAGCCCTCATAGAACTAGTCTATATATAGAAACATTTCTTGCCAGGCAGGCAGCATATCTGAGGCCTTAAGTAGGCTGCAGTCCGGGAGGCCAAAGTAACTTAAAAACAGCAGTAGAGTCAGCCCAGAAAGTTAAAGGCTTGGAAGTTGTCAGTAGGCTTATGTTGATTTGACACTCTCTCCAACCACAAAATGTAGAGATAATCTGCTTCCAAGTAGTATTCAGCTTAGTAGGCTCAATACAAGCTGGGCAAAAGTGATGCCTGTTTGTGGGGGACCAGAGGGAAGAAGAGGTAGGGGAGGGGATGGAGTTGTCTGTTAACTACCTAAACATATGTGTCACAAACCAAGCTTCTAGAAAAAGATGAATATAATCCTGCATAGTGGGGCCAGGGTGCTATTGGCTGGCATTTTTACTTATTGTGTCCTTTTGAAGTGTATAAGTAAAGGGCTTTTTTTCCTCTTTCATCTAATAGCGCTGAGGTGGAGGAGGAAAACTAAAAACATGTACCACCATACTTTTTTACTCTAAAAGGTGAAACTAGATCTTACCTTATGTTTCTTGTGTTCCTGGAAGCCAAACCCCCGTAGCAAAACTGCCTTCTTGTTGGATATGAACTTGAGGAAGAAACCTGATGGTCTCAACCTTGGTCATGGGGTAGAGGTGAAGAGCTTCTCTCACTGGAGTATTTTGAGGAGTAAAATCTTACACTGATTTCAATTTAACTCTCTTTTATTACTTTTCTTTCTTTCTTTCTTTTTTTAATCATTTATGTCCATTTCATGAGGTAGTTTGCATGTCCTTGAATGGAATCTCGTTACCATGAAAGCTTTTTTAGCATTGATTTCATAACAGTCTTAATTTAATAGCTCCGTCATTACTGAGAAGCTCTGGGAGTAGGGCCCTAGCTTTCCAGGTCACTGACCTTTTAATTACAAACCTTGTTCTGATGGCCAGGTTATCGACTGGACAGCTCCCAGCTTGTGCCCCCAGGATGAAAATGAAAATAACTGTTTCCTCCCCCATCTCTAGGAAAAAAAAAGTAACCTCTTGTGTTTCTAAAATTAATTTTCTCCTTCAGCTTTACTTTATAATTAATTCTTTAATGTGTCTTAGTGAAGCCAGAAGTCTTTTACAAAGCTTTTGTTCCTAAAGCTGGGGTCCAGCAGATAGCTTGGGGGGCAGGGAGCAGAAATCTTGCCAGCACCACCCCTTGCTTGACTGCAGTCGGTTCCTCCTCCCTGGAACTCCTATGGCTGAGCTGGAAGGAGTAGCATTGGCTCTGTGAGCGGCAGTCTGGCCCTTCTGAGTCTTTGTTCATGAGACATGGATTATGGCACCAAGAATTAGGTTCATTTCTGTTTGCTGAGTAATTGAGCTCAGTATATCATGGACATTTTAAAAGACATCCCTGTTCTGAGAAAAGACAAGTGTTGAGTGGTTTTTCTTTCTTTTTTCTTTTTCTTTTTTTGAGGGGGCAAGGCAGTAGGGAGGGTGCAGGGGATTAAATCTGTGGCCTTACACATGTGAGGCAAACTCTGCCACCGAGTCACCTCCTGACCTGAGTTGAGTTGTTTTTCTTACTGTTCTTACCTCTCCTCTCCTCTTAGATGACTGGAAAAAGCAAGTACCCCTACCCCCAGAGTTCCACTCCATTACAAACTTGACATGAACAGATTGATCTAGGTTCTGTGTCATGGACTGTGACAATGAAGAAAAAACAGAGAGGACAATGGGTAAGAAGTAGGGTGGCCAGTGGTTCCAGTTTGCCTAGGATTGTCTGGATTTACACTATACTTCCCATAAGTGGCTGCTCAGTCCTTAGCAAACAGATCACGTTAGCAGTAAAAGCCATCCTCAGGAATATGAGCCTTTGAAAGAGACAAAATGGGTCTATCTTTGGAAGCTGGAAGAAGAGGGCAAAGTCAGAAAAGACCACTAGCAGTTGGCCCCCAAGTCTACCTTGCAGTAGGGTGGCATCTTTCTCCATGTACTGCTCTTCCTACCCTGGACCCTACCCTGTGTGGGCCCCACACACAGAGCTTCTGGGAGTGGGGACTGCACCCTGCAGGTGTGTAAGGAGCTAGGGCTGGAGCAGACAGGGCTGTGTGGCAGCCGTGTGCTTGTTCCTGAGGATGATTGAGCATCTCCATCCATCTGTTGTGCACGGACCATCTTCCTTCCCTGCCAGTCTTGCATCTGCATATCTGTCACCCGCTGCTCTGGACCAGCCTATTCATCACACTGACTGGTCGTCCCCCCGCCCCACCCCCAATCGATTTCCTTGCTCCCCTTGTTATCCAAACTTGTCTTGAACTCACAGATTTTTCTCAGCATCCAGAATGAGAACTGCAGCAGCTAGACCAGCAGAATGCTGCAAATGGACGCGCCATGGCTTCCCCACCGATAGCACTCGCTGCCCCAAAAGGCCGAGTCTGTGGTCGCCTACACTTTGCCCTAAGATGGGTCAAACGGCACAGGGGAGCTTGAAGTGGGGAGTACTTTGGGATTTATCCAATTACTTTGCTCTTTTCTCTGAAAATGAAGAATGATTCTTAAACTTGTGTGCCTGTGTAAAGAAAAACAAAGTGAGAAAAGTGATGCTGTTATGTGTCGTAGTGTTATAAATTATTGTTATTTTTTTATTTTTTGGAAAAGTAAGATAATGTTTTTAGAAATTCAGATAGTCAAGAAGGATATACAATGAAATGTAAATTTTCCCTTCTCTTTCCTGTTGCCTGTTCCAGAGGTTGCTGCTGTCTAGTTTCTTATATATCATTCCAGGAGATAATCTAGCCATATAAAAGCATGTTTTTCCTCTCCTCACAGAAGCACTAACACTTTAATACAGTCATAGTGTATTTTATTCTTTACCTTTATACTTGGCATTAGACCTTGGCAGTGATTCTACATTGACGTACAGATTTGCTTCATTCTTTTCTTTGGCTACAATAGTATTCCTTTATGTACATGCATTGTATTTTTTTAATCAGTCCTAAGTTTGTGGTCTTTTATCCCATCTTTTGCTGTTTCAAAAAATTCCCCAGTGGATATTCTTATATGTACATGTGTAATTTGAGCACCATGCTAAAATAAGAACATTTTTGCATATGGTAAGCAGGCTAAGGGATATTTTTATTTATTTTTTTTGGCAATACTGGGGCTTGAACTCAGGGCTTTGTACTTGCTAGGCAGGAGCTCTACCCCTTGAGCCATGTCTCCAACTTTTTTTTTGCTTTGGTTATTTTGAAGATAGGGTCGTGCTTTTTGTCCAGGCTATCCTGGATTGCAATCCTCATATTTTATGCTAATTGCCATAGTGGGAATGATAGGCATACACCACTGCTCCCAGCTGTTGGTTTAGATGGGGTCTTCCAAACATTTTTTGCTCAGGCTGGGTTCGAATCGTGATCCTTCTGATCTCAGTCTCCCAAGTAGCTATGATTACAGACTTAGGCCACTATGCCTAATTTTTTTAATTGTCTTTTTTTTGAAACAGTCTTGCTATGTAGTCCAGGCTAACCTTGAACTTACAGTCCTCCTACCTTTGCCTGTGAGTGCTGGGATTCTCCTCATGGACTGCCACTCTGGCTAATGACAGCATCTTCATAGTTCATGAAACACTCCCATGTGGTGGTTAACTTTTCACTGTAATTTTAGTATGTAGTAGGCAGGTTAATAGAGATGTGTTAAATGAACAAGTACCTGATTTAATGGATCTCAGAGCAGCTCTTTTTTCCATTTTCCTAACGAGGAAACTGAGGCTTTGAGAGGTTGAGTAGAGCTAACATGGCAAAAGTAGGACTAGGACCTCTGTCTTCTGACCAGGGTTCTTTGAACTGTACCATGTACTTTCTGAAAAGGAAGGACAGAACTACAGGCATGTAGAAGACAGAATAAGCTGGCTTACTCCTGGACAGGTGTGTGAGGTGCAGGGGCAGACTGCACCATGACTGTCGGCAGCGGGGGGAAGCAGTTTTATTGGACATATACGTGTACTTGTGAAACTGTCATCACAATTAAGATGACAAATATATCCTGTACCCCACTAGTTTCCTCATACTCTCCCCATCCCATACCCTACAAACCCCAGTTCTCAGGCAAGCATGGATGTGCCTTCTGTCACTATAGGTTAGTTTACATTGTCTAGAATTTTTTATAAGTAGAATCACACAGTGTGTACTTTTTTTTGAGGCATTGGCTTTTTAATTCAGCATAATTATTTTGAGAGTCATCCATGTTATATGTGTCACTAGTTCATTCCTTTTTAATGGTAAATAGTATTCCATTATATGGTTATACTATAAACTTATTTATTCATTTGCCTGTTGATATTTGGACTGTGTCCAGTTTTTGGATATTAAAAGTAAACTATAAATATTCATAGATAAATCTTTGTAGGGATATATAATTCCTTTTCTCTTGGGTAGATACCTAGAGGTAGAATGGCTGAGTCATGTGGTAGGAATGTTTTTAACTTTTTCGGGAGTTTCCAAACTACTTTCGAAAGTGGTTAGGCCATTTTCTATTCTCACCAGTCATGAGTGAACACATTCTAGCACTTTGAGCCTGGAAAATAGGAAGATGCAGGTGTCAAATTTTCCACTAGTAAAATCACATGGAGGCGTGCTTTAAGAGTGACCAAACAAGCCAGATGCTGGTGGCTCACGCTTGTAATCCCAGCTTCTCAGGAGGCAGAGATCAAGAGGATGGAGGTTCAAAGCCAGCCTGGTCAAATAGTTCATGAGACCCTATATCAAAATCATCACAAAAAAAATATTGATGGAGTGGCTCAAGGTGTAGGCCCTGAGTTCAAACCCCAGTACTATTTAAGAAAAAAAAAAAGAATGACCAATAATAGGTCATGTTTGGAATACCTCAGTTTGGGAGACAATAGTGCATAGACTTCCTGTGTTCAAGTCCCAGCTTTATTACTTTGTAGCTGTGTGGTATTGCATAAAATATTTAATCTCACAGGGTCTTGGTTCCTTTATCTGTAATGTAGGGTTAATGATAGTATCTACTGCAAAAGGTTTTTTTTTTTTTCAGCACTGGGGTTTGAACTCAGGGCCTCACACTTGCTAGGTGCTCTACCACTTGAGCCACTCCACCAGCCCTGCAAAAGATTCGTGTCAGAATTAAGTGAAGATAGTATGAAAAGTGCTTAGCAGAGATGCCTAGCACAAAAATGAGAGCTTAATTGATGACAGCAGTGATGAATAGTGTGTATCCTTTCAGAAGATGCTTTTTTTTGACGGCAGTGCGGTTTGAACTCAGGGCCTCACGGTTGCTAGGCAGCCACTCTACCACCTGTGAGACTCCTCCAGCCCTTTTTTGTGTTGGGTGTTTTTGAGATAGGGTCTCAAGAACTATTTGCCTGGGCTGACTTCGAACCGAAATCCTTCTGATCTCTGCCTCCTGAGTAGCTGGGAGTATAGGTGTGAGTCACTGGTGCCCTACCCAGAAGATTAATTCTTAATGGACTATACAGTAGTCCCCATTTACCTGCTTTTTTTTCTCTCTGGTTTCAGTTATGTGTAGTCAATACCAATCTGAAAATAATAAATGGGAAATTTCTAGAAATAGGTTTTTTATAAGTTTTAAATTGTGTGCCATTCTGAGTAGTGCAATGAAATCATGAGCTGTTCCACTTGGTCATTCCTGGTATATGAACTGTCCCTTTGTTCAGTGAATTTACTCTGTATATCCTATCCATCTGTTTGTCACTTCACAGCTGCCACAGTTATTAGTTTGACTGTCACAGTATCACAGTTCTTGTGTTCAGATAACCCTTATATCATAACCTAGGGCGTATCCCCACATCATTCACCTCATTTCATCTCATCTGTAGATTTTGTATCATCTCACATCATCACAAGAGTGGGGAAGCACAGTATGATAAGATTTTGAAGGGGGGGCAGAGTGGGAAATGCCACAATTTACTTAACTTTTATTATGGTATATTGTTATAATTGTTCTTCCTTATTATTGGGTATTGTTAATCTCTTACTGTCTGTAATTTACAAATTAAGCTTGATCACGGGTATATACTATGTAGGAAAAAAATAGTAAAAATAGAGTTCATTACTATCTACTGGGGCTCAGGGATCCAGTGGGGGTCTTGGAACTGATTTCCCCACAGAGAAGAGGAACTACTGTACTCAGTTTGCGGTACTGTTGTACAAAAAGGCAAACTTGAAGCCAGGCATGGTGGTTCACACCTATAATCAGGAGGTTGAGGCAGGAGATCTTGAGTTTGAGGCCAGTCTTGATTATATAATGAGATCCTGTCTCAAAGCAAAATAAGACAACAATAACAACAGCAGAAATAATAATGATAACCTTCCCAAAAAGGTAAAGTTGTTGGAATCATAACAATTCCTGTAACAAAAACTTCTAGGAATTTTGAATGGATGGGGATTTAGTACAGGCAGTTAGAGCTTATGTATTTGTTGACATGGATGAAGAAGCAGACTCAAGGCCAGGCGTGCAGGAATGCAGAACTTCCAGAACATTGAAGAACTTGCCAGGAGAACTGCTGCACTACTGTTTCAATCAGGCAGTGGGGTCAGGAGGTTGCCACTGGATCTGTGGAGTTCAAGAGCACACCCTCCTGGCTTTGATCCAGAGAACAGGAAGTTGCTGCTGCTACCAGTACAAGTGTTTTCTGGTACTTATAAAAACAATTTCAGAACCTTGGAATATGAACTTGGCTTCCCCCGTCAGAATTGCCTCGACTCCCCCTCCCCCTCAGTCTGGCCTCACTTAGGGACAGGAGTCTTGGAAGGAGACTTACCTGCTAAGGGTAGACAATGGAGTTTGGACTACATGACGTGTCAGTTTGTTGGAACTATTGAAAAATATGGAAGCAAAGATTTTTGAAACTTAACATAGGGTGTACCATAAGGCATTCTCCATTAAAAAAATTTTATGTTGATTAGACTATAGTGAGAAAGATTTAAAAATAACTTTGGATAGTATTCATTAATTTACCAAGTCATTGTTATAGTCAACATTTTTGTGTCTTTGCCTTATAAAAATAAGTTTATCTGCTGGAGTGTGAGTGTGTATTTTATTTATTTATTTATTTTTCCTTTTTTCTTTTATTCATATATGCATACAATGTTTGGGTCATTTCTCCTCCCTTCCCCCACCCCCTCCCTTCTCCCCGCCCCCCCCCCCCCCCCGCCCCTCCCTCTCCTCCCACCCTCTCCATACTCGGCAGAAACTATTTTGCCCTTATCTTTAATTTTATTGAAGAGAGAGTATAAGCAATAATAGTAAGGACCAAGGGTTTTTGCTAGTTGAGATAAGGATAGCTATACAGGGAGTTGACTTGCATTGCTTTCCTGTGCATGTGTGTTACCTTCTAAATTAATTCTTCTTGATCTAACCTTTTCTCTAGTTCCTGGTTCCCTTTTCCTATTGGCCTCTGTCACTTTAAAGTATCTGCATTAGTTTCTCTGCATTGAGGGCAACAAATGCTATCAAGTTTTTTGGGTGTCTTACCTATCCTCACACCTCCCTTGTGTGCTCTCACTTTATCATGTGATCAAAGTCTAATCCCCTTGTTGTGTGAGTATGTATTTTATTGTTTATTTTTTGCTGTGAGTTTGCTAGGATGGTCAGTCACCAGCTTTATCTTAATTTTTTTGGGGGGGTAGTACTGAGATTTGAATTCAGGGTCTCACACTTGCAAGGTAGGCACTATACCATTTGAGCCTCTCCACTGCCACCTCAGCCCTTTTTTATTTTATTTTAAGATTGGGTCTCTCTAAGCTGACCATGTTGACCTTGAACTCACAGTGTAGTCTAAGTAGGCCTTGAACTTTGGTCTTTCTTGCTGTAGCCTTCCAAGTAGCTAGGATTAGAGGTGTGTGCCACCACTCCTGTTCTCAGGTTATCTTTCCATTTTTGAGGCAAGTAAAGGTAATTTACTAGAGGTCCTAAGTGAATGGAATGACGGAGCACATTGGCTTACATTTACATTGTATTGGGAATTGAATCACCTCTGGTGATTTTTTTCCCTCCCCACTTTAAACTAATCAGCTTCAAAGTGTATTTGGTTTCTAAATCATTCTGATAGGAGCCCATCTTCTTAGAGCTCTCTCCTGTCATCAGACATAGGACTTGGGAATGCTTTCATCTCTTACTGTTAGTTGTTTGTTTGTTTAGTTTTTAAAGCCCCTTTAAAGTAATCGTTCTGTAATTTGATTGTTGAGTATATTGTCTTTAGTAAGATGGTGGTCTTTAAATTTTGTGAAGTTTTTAGTTTGTTAAGTGATTATAAAGGATTTTATTCACAAAGTTGAAGTTTACCATATCATGATATTTCGGGAAAAAAAATCATGACCTTCTGTGATAAATTAAATATCACAACCATGGAAATGTCATCTTTTCAGTGAAACCTAAAGTGCATAGGAATGGGGCTCTCTACTACTGTGCTTTTGGCTTTAGGCTGTATAAGTACTTTTGACCGTCAAGAAAAATATTTTACCATTGACCATGTATGAAGCCAAAGAAAAACAAAGTCATACCCTCCCCAGCTTTGTAAGACACAAAAGAATTGTGAATTAAATTATTCTAATTGCAAAATTTGGGGTCTTGGCCCAAAGAACACAGGTTGAGTTTGAAGAAGAGGCAGTTAGGAAATCGGTTTAACTTACACATGGAGATGATTTGCACAGGATGTAATTGGAAGAGAATAAATATAGCTCCATGATTTCTGATATTTACTTTTTCCCCCAATCAAAGGCCCTCCTTTAAACAGTCCTGAAAAGAGAAGAGCACATACTAAAATAGAAGTAACAAAAATATCACGATTCTTTAGAATCGTAATTCTAAAGATTTTCCAAAATCGTGATTTTGAAAGATTTTTACAGTTCATCCATCTATTACCCAACAAGTATTTATTACGTGTGTATATTTCACAAGGCATTGTTCTGGCTTTGGTGAATCAAACAGACAAAGGTCTGGGGTAGACACAGGCTCCTTCAGAATTGTGAATAATAAGCAAAAGTAATTGGAGATTTAGCAAGGTATTCTATTTGAGAATAATGGGGAAGGTGGGACTGGCTTGCACTGGGAACTTGCTGAAGTCAGGAGAGTGCAAAGTGTATACAAGAACACGAGTGTCTAGGCAGTGGGACAATAGGCTCAAAGACTCCAAGGCAGGAAAGAAGCTTGATTTGATCCCAGAACCCATGGTGAGATTGTAGCAGTGAGTGAAATTGAGAGTGATAGTTTACAGCCTCCATCTGGAAACAGAAGTTCTATTAAAGTTTCATATTCCCCAGTCTAGAATTTTTCATGTCATCCCTATCTAAGCTCAATTCTATTCACCAACCATTCCTAGTCTCCTGTCTGCCTACCACTATGCTGAGTGTCAAATTTCAAAGCATAGTCCACTCATGTGGACTAAAGTTCTCTCCTTGAAGAGTCACATTGTTAGGAATTAAATCTAGAATGCCCATAGAGGTTATTTGTTTTAGGCATACCTTTTCTTATACATGTCATTTAGTATTACTGATAGAAGATTAATTTAACTGTGGTTTGTATTTAGTTCTGGAGGTTTTCTTGACACTTTCTGTATGGGCTCTAACCTGGAGCCCTGTTTGTAGGTTTGAGAAGAGGCAGTCTTGGACCTGAAGAGCATTTACTCTTAAGTAAATGCTGTTGACCTTGTTGTTCTGTATGATGCTTTCATCAGGACAATGAAGGGTGAATAGAGTGATCTCTGCTCTGTGGAAAGGTCGAATGGTTACATTACACAGTCTTCTAGAGCATCTTGCAGCAAATACATGGGTTATATTAAAAATTGCAATCATATCATTTTTTATAGTAAATTGCTGACCTTATGCAGTAGAATCAGCTTTATTGAATTTCGCCAAAAATGCGTTTATAATTCTGCCATACACACATGATATTCATGTCCTTGCTGTCCATGTGGAAATGTCCCTTTTTATGATGTTAAACAAATTGGATCAACATTCTCCTGAGCTGCCTCACCTTTAAGTTCTGTCCTCAAAAGTCGAGCCTCCACAAAGCAGAGCTCGTTAGCTCTGGTGCCATTATGCAGAGTGCCAAGGCTGGTGCATTAGGAAGCCTTGCCCTACCAGCTCATTGGGCTCAGGATTAGTTAGATAGAGGTGGTTCCAGGGCAGCATCACGTATACTGCCTGAACGCTAACAAGGCTTTCCCATAATTGCTCTATTTGTTTGGGGGAAATGGTAGGTATTTGCTTAAAAGGATTTCACAGTGAGCCAAGAGTACCCTGGTGTAGTCAGTTTTCTGCTACTTACTTGTGAATGATTCATTGCAAAACTCTTATCTTAAGCCAGATTTTATTTCTCTGTAGCTCTGCTCCCCTGCTGACCAATGTGGTAGTACCCGGATGCAAACTAATTTTAATGTTAGTCTAACAAAAAAGTCTGAAAGTTGCACTGCATATATAAATGAAACATAAATGTTTTAAAATTTTCTGCTTTTTAGAATCATTTGCTCTGTGTCTGCTCCCCTTTCCCTCTGTCTGTTATCTATTTATCTGTATAAATTTGCTAGTTCCCACAGTTTAGCACACAGAGGCAATGTGATTCAGTGGAAAGATTATCTGTTCATTCATTCACTGATCATTTATCAAATGTCCATTTCTTCCTGTCCCAACACTTGTGCTAAGTACCAAGAACGCAAAAATAAAATGAGACTTTTCAGTAGGGTGGGTTTCCATGATATGTAAATAGGTATAGTTATAGAAGGTATCATGGGCTTATATAAATGGAGTCTCAGAGCAGGGAGTGACTAGTTTTGTGGTGGGTAAGGAAAACTAGTGGGGAAGAGTTTTAAAAGGTGCCTTCATGGGAGGTCGCTGTATCGAAGCCCTTCAGGAGGACTAATTGTCTGTAAGGTTTGGGACAGGGTAGTGATTGTAGTCCATGCAGAGTGTGCCATGGGAATAGAGTCTCTGAGGCAAAAGATTTAGAAAACACGTTGTCCATGGGAAAGATGGGCAGGGGTTGGATTATGGAAGATCTTGTATGTCAACTCAAGAGTTTGCTGTTATGCGGACAGTGGGGGATCCATTGCGGTAATATGTCGTATTCATGTTTCAGAGCTCTTCTGAAGGCAGGGGGCAGTTAGGAGTGCGGATGAGGGCAGTCGTGGGAACAGAGAAGATGGATCAGAGAGTGAGGAGGGAAGAGGGAACTTCTGTTACCTGTCACATGCTGAGTGATGGTGGAGAGGCTTCTGTTTCTCAGTTGCTTCCCAGGGTGAGTGTTAGCCTTGCTCTCACAACACGGGGAATGTTGAGTGGTTTTCCTGAAATTTGAGGCTCTCAGAACAAAGAAAGATGGAATTTGTGAAGCAGGTATTATTTTATCTGGAAATGATTTCTCTTGCCAAGAGAGGGTCCTACTATGTCAGATCATGACCCTAGAAGGCTGCTACTCCCCCTTCCACCAAAAACTCATCTTCCAGAAAGCTCCTCTCTCCCCCTTTTTTGTTCTTTCCTGAATCTTTCCTTCTGTGTCATGTCTATATGTGTTACCACTGATTTTCTTGTGCCTGTCAGTTGGTTTGCTGATCTGGCTTTAACAGTTTTCAGGTCCTCCCTGCACAGTGGACAGTGTGTCAGTTAGTTATCTGATCTTCATGTGCTTTGGTTTTCTGGAAGCAGATGGGCTTTGGGGTACCTTGCTTTTAAATTGACACTGTCAAAAGTGTGAAAATGTGTAGTGCTGAGGCATAGAGCCTATGGGTCTAAAAAGAGTGAGGATGAAAAAACCATCAGTCCGTTAGCTGACTTCCTGGGAGTTCCCAGAGAACGGTGCAGTCAGTGAACTTCATGATACTAACTCCCCTGTATGCTCTTGCAGAGGCATAGAGAGGGGCATTTTTTTATCCTTGAAGCTCTTCCTTTTTTTCCTGGTCCAGCTCAGTTGTAGAGTACTCTCGGTCCTGAGGCTGCACTAAGATTTTCCTTTCCTGCAGCTACCCATGCAGCTTCATCCAGATTTGAAGCCTGGACCAGAAGGAGGGACTGTTTTGGTTGTGAATTATATCCTGGAGTATTGAAAAGCATGTAGGTTGTACACTTTTCAAATATAGTATAGATGAAAACAAGTTTCTTCTTTGTAGGCATCCTGCTCAGTCTGCTTTATCCAGCCTCTGTGGATTGGGGCTACTTTAAAAGATGCATGGGTGGAACTCTCCCCTCCCCTTCCCAAACCACCTGCAGGGCTGACTCTGGTGTGTGTTGTCCCTACTCCCCTTCCCCTTCCCCCACCCCCCAGCAGCAGCTGTAAGTGGGTGGTGGACTCTTAACTGAAAATTTAGTATTTAAAAATTTTAAACAAATGGTTTGGACATCTAGTGTTCTATCCACTCACTTCTGGTAACTGGGACATTGACCTGAAAAGCCATCTTCCTTTTCCCTGCATACAGAGTAGGGGAAGGATAGGAGAAGTTATGGAGAAACTCTTGTTAAAAATGATTTTCAGTGTGAAATAAGAGAGGGAAAAATTAATGTTTGTAGAAAACCCAAAAAAGCACCTCTCATTACAGTAATTAAATGGCAGCATTTAACCTATCAGAGTGTTCTGCATATGTGAGAGATAAGCCAAGGAGCTGCTTGTTGGAAATTAGAGCTCTAACCCTTGGGGAAAGAAAATGGCTCAATAATTTGTTTTTGAGGTGCGAGAGAGAGAGAGAGAGAGAGAGAGAGAGAGAGAGAGAGAGAGAGAGAGAGAGAGAGAGAGCACGCGCTCGCGAGAGAGAGCGCATGTGCTTGCATGTGCGCATGTGCTTGTGAGGGTGAGGGCTGGGCTGGGTGCTTGTGTTTACCTGGAATACCCAGGGGGGTATCTGTCAGCATCTGTGTGCTGTCAGAAGCATACAAGCTTCTCTTGCCTGTTCATTAGGTTTTCCGAAGAGTCTGGGCCTCACCTGTGGCCGGGCGTTGCATCATATATGGAGAACTTGCTTCACTCTGGCCCTCTGGGACACACAGAGATAGATTTTGAGAGACAAGATGACACATACGGGGAGAGAAAGGAATTGGGGGAGAAAGAAAGCAGAGTAATTCGGAAGGAGGTGCTTGGCCCAGGACAAATTATTGCTTCTTACTGGGCTGGCACCCATGAGCCAGAGTTGACATTCCACAGAGAGCTGGGCAAAAGGGACAGCTTGGAGGCTGCTGCTGAGGGACTTCTGCTCGCAGCTTCCCTCCCTGCCCGCTGTGCCTTCGCCCGCTGTGCCATGAAGGCATGTTCAGACTTACATGGAATGACAGGGATTAGCATTGTCCTGTCTAACTTTTAGTGGCCTCACTTTTGTCTTTTTGTGCTCCTGGCTGGAGTTTGTGGTATTGCTTATACACTACGTCTCTGGAAGCTGCTCCATTTCTCCCTAGACATTCCCAGAGCATGGCAGCTGCAATCAGAATTCCATAAGATGGTCTGACATGTGGCAAAGGGAGCTATGTGCATTGGTACCTATCCCCTTCATTAGGGACCTGGTGTGGGGTGTGCCTATACATACATGTTCATTTTAGGCTCATAGTCTCTTGGTCTCTGTGTGAGTGCAAAGGGATTCTATTATACTAATAAGGAGCCCCAGAGACCCTGTGACAGTGTGATAATTGTCCCCAGGAGGGATAGAGGCAGGCAGTATGAGATGACCTCATCCTGGGGGAGTGCTGATGAAATTCTGGCTTGGCCTTGCCACCAGCACTGCACCTGATGTGAGAGGTCAGAGGAGAGGGTTGCTGGGATGTTTCTCCTGTAGCCTCATTATTACCAGGCTTGCTTGTCTTTGGGGCATTTCAGCAAAACTTGTTTAGTTTTGCTTAAGAACTTTAAAGATCTGATGAGCTTGATGGAAAACTTCCTACAATAACTCAGTGCAACAACACTCTTTAAACAACAACCAGTTAATTAATCCTTGGAGCACCCTGGGGACAAAAGAGGGTGTGATAATGGCACTGGTGTTTTTATCCCCATTTTATGGACTGAGAGACTGAGGTGCCAGGAAGAATTTGACTTATGTCAGAGGGAGGGAACTAATCTGGAAATGGTTAGAACTCTTATTTTTTTGTTATATTGAATCCTGTCTTAGTCACTTGGTAAATCACCTTGGGTTTTGACTCTTCTCCTGTCTTTTTTCTCTGCTTGATATTATGCCTTGGACATAACTCATGTCCACAAATATAGGTCTCTAGCATCAGATTTTCCCCAATTATTAGAATATATTAATTGAACAAAATAATGGGTTTCATTATGATATTTTCATACATGTAATACATGGTTTGATCATATTCACCCCCCAATTACTCTCTCTTGTCACTCCTCCCCCTTTTGATCCTGCCATCAATTTTAATAAGTACTTGTTCTGCTGAGAATATGCACCGTAATTTATTTTAATCAGCCCCCTTGATGGACATCTTGATTATTTTTATTTTTCACCATTACAACAATCCTTCTTTAATGTCCTTGAGAAATAGGTATTACTTTTGCGATTGCCTTTTTTGGGTAAAAACTTTAGAGTTGCTGATCCTGGGTTAAAGAAAGTGGATTTGTTTCCATTTTGATATGCATTGTTGAACTGCCCTTTGAAGAGATTATGCTAACATACACCCCCACACTGGTGTGCAGTGCTCTCCACCACAGGCTTTCAACTTCTGCATCTTGGAGCGCGTGCTTTCTTCCTCCATTCAAAGCATGGAAGACCCTCCCACACCAACAAGAATATAGAAATATTGTATCCTTTTTTCCTTTTATGATTTTAGTTTTTCGCTCATGGAATTTGTTTTATTGTTAGCTGAGCAAAAGGGAATATAACTTTTCTTTTCCCTGGTGACCAACCTGATTGTTCTAGCACCATTTTTTTTTTTTCTTTTTTTTTTTTTCTCCTTCTAAGTTTTATTTTTTTATTTTTTCATTTTTCTTTTATTATTCATATGTGCATACAAGGCTTGGTTTATTTCTCCCCCCTGCCCCCACCCCCTCCCTTACCACCCGCTCCGCCCCCTCCCACTCCCCCCCCTCAATACCCAGCAGAAACTATTTTGCCCTTATCTCTAATTTTGTTGTAGAGAGAGTATAAGCAATAATAGGAAGGAACAAGGGGTTTTGCTGGTTGAGATAAGGATAGCTATACAGGGCATTGACTCACATTGATTTCCTGTGTGTGGGTGTTACCTTCTAGGTTAATTCTTTTTGATCTAACCTTTTCTCTAGTACCTGTTCCCCTTTTCCTATTGGCCTCAGTTGCTTTAAGGTATCTGCTTTAGTTTCTCTGCGTTAAGGGCAACAAATGCTAGCTAGTTTTTTAGGTGTCTTACCTATCCTCACCCCTCCCTTGTGTGCTCTCGCTTTTATCATGTGCTCATAGTCCAATCCCCTTGTTGTGTTTGCCCTTGATCTAATGTCCACATATGAGGGAGAACATACGAATTTTGGTTTTTTGAGCCAGGCTAACCTCACTCAGAATGATGTTCTCCAATTCCATCCATTTACCAGCGAATGATAACATTTCGTTCTTCTTCATGTCTGCATAAAATTCCATTGTGTATAGATACCACATTTTCTTAATCCATTCGTCAGTGGTGGGGCATCTTGGCTGTTTCCATAACTTGGCTATTGTGAATAGTGCCGCAATAAACATGGATGTGCAGGTGCCTCTGGAGTAACAGTCTTTTGGGTATATCCCCAAGAGTGGTATTGCTGGATCAAATGGTAGATCGATGTCCAGCTTTTTAAGTAGCCTCCAAATTTTTTTCCAGAGTGGTTGTACTAGTCTACATTCCCACCAACAGTGTAAGAGGGTTCCTTTTTCCCCGCATCCTCGCCAACACCTGTTGTTGGTGGTGTTGCTGATGATGGCTGTTCTAACAGGGGTGAGGTGGAATCTTAGTGTGGTTTTAATTTGCATTTCCTTTATTGCTAGAGATGGTGAGCATTTTTTCATGTGTTTTCTGGCCATTTGAATTTCTTCTTTTGAGAAAGTTCTGTTTAGTTCACATGCCCATTTCTTTATTGGTTCATTAGTTTTGGGAGAATTTAGTTTTTTAAGTTCCCTGTATATTCTGGTTATCAGTCCTTTGTCTGATGTATAATTGGCAAATATTTTCTCCCACTCTGTGGGTGTTCTCTTCAGTTTAGAGACCATTTCTTTTGATGAACAGAAGCTTTTTAGTTTTATGAGGTCCCATTTATCTATGCTTTCTCTTAGTTGCTGTGCTGCTGGGGTTTCATTGAGAAAGTTCTTACCTATACCTACTAACTCCAGAGTATTTCCTACTCTTTCTTGTATCAACTTAAGAGTTTGGGGTCTGATATTAAGATCCTTGATCCATTTTGAGTTAATCTTGGTATAGGGTGATATACATGGATCTAGTTTCAGTTTTTTGCAGACTGCTAACCAGTTTTCCCAGCAGTTTTTGTTGAAGAGGCTGCTATTTCTCCATCGTATATTTTTAGCTCCTTTGTCAAAGATAAGTTGCTCATAGTTGTGTGGCTTCATATCTGGATCCTCTATTCTGTTCCACTGGTCTTCATGTCTGTTTTTGTGCCAGTACCATGCTGTTTTTATTGTTATTGCTTTGTAATATAGTTTGAAGTCAGGTATTGTGATACCTCCTGCATTGTTCTTTTGACTGAGTATTGCCTTGGCTATTCGTGGCCTCTTGTGTTTCCATATAAATTTAACAGTAGATTTTTCAATCGCTTTCATGAATGTCATTGGAATTTTGATGGGAATTGCATTAAACATGTAGATTACTTTGGGGAGTATCGACATTTTTACTATGTTGATTCTACCAATCCATGAGCATGGGAGATCTCTCCACTTTCTATAGTCTTCCTCAATCTCTTTCTTCAGAAGTGTATAGTTTTCCTTGTGGAGGTCTTTCACATCTTTTGTTAGGTTTACACCTAGGTATTTGATTTTGTTTGAGGCTATTGTAAATGGAATTGTTTTCATACATTCTTTTTCCGTTTGCTCATTGTTAGTGTATAGAAATGCTAATGATTTTTCTATGTTGATTTTATATCCTGCTACCTTGCTATAGCTATTGATGATGTCTAGAAGCTTCTGAGTAGAGTTTTTTGGGTCTTTAAGGTATAGGATCATGTCGTCTGCAAATAGGGATATTTTGACAGTTTCTTTACCTATTTGTATTCCTTTTATTCCTTCTTCTTGCCTAATTGCTCTGGCTAGGAATTCCAGTACTATGTTGAATAGGAGTGGAGATAGTGGGCATCCTTGTCTGGTTCCTGATTTTAGAGGGAATGGTTTTAATTTTTCTCCGTTAAGTATAATGCTGGCTGTAGGTTTGTCATATATAGCTTTTATAATGTTGAGGAACTTTCCTTCTATTCCTAGTTTTCTTAGAGCTTTTATCATGAAATGATGTTGGATCTTATCAAAGGCTTTTTCTGCATCTATTGAGATGATCAAGTGGTTTTTGTCTTTGCTTCTGTTAATGTGGTTTATTATGTTTATTGATTTTCGTATGTTGAACCACCCCTGCATCCCTGGGATGAAGCCTACCTGGTTGTGGTGAATAATCTTTTTGATGTGTTGCTGAATTCGATCAGTTGTTTTATTGAATGTTCTGGATCTGTCTCATTTCCTCTTTGTAAGATTGAGATGAAACATTTTCGGCAAGGATACTTAGTAAGTAATGTATGTACTTATTTTTGTTTCACATCACAAAGGAAGAAATGTCAGCTTTTTCTACCATAAGTATTACTAGTTTGATCATTTGGTTCATGAAGTGACTATGAGATCTTTCCATTGTAAAGGTGCATTTTCCCCTTTGTAATTGACAAGTAATCTAAGAAGTGCTTCTTTGAGATCATGCCATCCTGTTATTCAACAAAGTTTTATTCAGTGACTTTAACATCCATTGGAGATCCTTGCTTTAATTGACTGTTCTTTGAGATTTAAAAAATTGTGACTTTCCAACTGAGGCCAATAGGAGAAGGGGACCAGGAACTAGAGAAAAGATTAGATCAAGAAGAATTAACCTAGAAGGTAACACCCATGCACAGGAAATCAATGTGAGTCAACTCCCTGTATAGCTATCCTTATCTCAACCAGCAAAAACCCTTGTTCCTTCCTATTATTGCTTATACTCTCTCTTCAACAAAATTAGAGATAAGGGCAAAATAGTTTCTGCCGGGTATCAAGGGGGTCGGGGGAAGAGAAAGGGGGCGGAGTGGGTGGTAAGAGAGGGGGTGGGGGCAGGGAGGAGAAATGACCCAAGTGTTGTATGCACATATGAATAATAATAAAAAAAAGTTCTAACTAAAAAAAAAATTGTGACTTTCTAATTATGTTATTTCTCATGCATTAATTATCCAATATTCTTGTATAAGGAATTTTCTCTTCTTTCCTCGCTTTCATTTGAGTATCATTTATACTCTGTAGTCTGGAGCATTAAAAATCCATTATTATCATACATATTTTTATTATGTTACATTGTTCCAAGTTTGGCCAGTGGGCACCTGTTCAGCTCCTTTGCTTTTTGGCACAGTTGTCTCAGGTGCACCTTGTATTGCCTGTGCCCCAAGCCCAGAATCAGGCGTCTTTCAAAGATTTCTTTTCATAGAAAGATACAGAGAAGCCAAGATCTAGACAGTGATTATAGACACTGCTTTTGGACTGTTGCTGCCTCTTCTCTGAGTAGTGCACAGAACCAGACATACCCACACAAATTCTTGTTTATATTTATCCACACAGTATGTCTGTATATGTGTATACATAAAATTCAAATTTAAAATGACAGATTTTACTTAAATTTCTTATATTACATTTTTATCCCTTGTGTCTTACAATGAAAAACTTGGTTCTGAAATTTTTTGGTTTTTTTTTTTTTTTTTGTGACTGGGGTTTGAACTCGGCTTTGCATTTGCTTCAAGCTTGCAAAACAGGTGCTCTGCTTCTCGAGCCATGCCTCTAGTCCATTTTGCTCTGGTTATCTTGGAGATGAAGTCTCTTGAACTATTTACCTAGGCTGGGCTTGAGCCTTGATCCTCCTGATCCCAGCCTCCCAAGTAGCTAGGATTACAGGCCTGGCTTGATTCTGAAGTTTGATATGCTTATCATTTGTATATGGTAATATAAAATAGTTTTAAAACTATAAACAAATATTCTTGTTTTTTTCAGTGCTGGATACTTGGGAAGTGCTTTGCCACTGAGCCCAGTTTATTAACATTTATCTTACTAAGTAAAATTTAAGGTTTCTTTGCAGTTCTTTTTGACCTTAGATTAGAGGAGCAGTTCCCATAGTATGCTCTGTGGAGGCATGAAGGGTCCCCATAACCCTCTCAGGATCTGCAAGGTCAAATCATTTTCATAACAAGGAGTAAGACATTATCTGCCTTTTCTGCTGTGTTGATATTTGCAATGACACCGTGAAAGCAGTGGCAGGTAAAACTGCTGGCCCTTTTCTGTGTTTACTGCTATGTACTTGCCAGTTGAACAGTAAAGGCCCATTTTGCTTAAAATTGTCCTTGGTGGAAGAGTAAAAATTAGTTATTAAATCTTGTCACTTGAATCCACCTCTTTTCAATATTATGAGTGACAAACTAGGAAGTGTGCAGGAAGCTATACTGCTGTATAACAAAGCACAGTAATTGCCGTGAGAAAAAGCATGAGTGAGTGGTTGGAGTTCTGCACTGAACCAGCCGCCTTTTTCTTGGGGTACCATCTGTACTTGAATGAGTGGCTTAGAAACTGTGATAATTTAGATTTCAGCATTTGGTGCACATATTCTTAATAATGAACTAAGTGAGTTTGTCATTTCAAGGAAACCAGTTGACATATTTGCTGTCAATAATAAAATTTGAAACTGGGTACAGTAGTGTGAGCCTGTAGCCCCAGCTACTTGGGAAGCTGAAACTCCTTGAGTCCAGGAGTTTAAATCCAGCCTAGGCTACATAGTGAGATGCCATTCTCTCAGTCAATGAATAAATGTATTTGTGCATACGTTCATATATACATACAGTTTCAAATGAATCTTGAATTTTGGAAAATATATATCTACAACTGTGAGCTAGGTAACTCCCAGCTGCTTAAAGACTCCTGGCAAGAATATCAGTGGTGATAAACACTGCTTTCTAAATACTGTTCAAGAAGATGCCAACATTTGGGAGATCTGCTTACCTTAGTGAATCCTGATAGCATCTTAATGATCAATACATGATTTTACAAAATTACATGACTTAAATATTCATTCAGAGTAAACCAATGGATTTGAATGTAATAGGATGTGAAAGTTTTTTGATAAGGTTTCAGGTTCCACAGTTAATCATTGGACGCTTCTCAGGTTCCACAGCTTATCGTTGGACGCTACCATTTGTGGAGTTTTGGTGTAGTATTATAGAATATCCACAATGTCTGAAAAAGCTATGAAAAGATCCTCCTTTCTACTTCATGTTTGTTCTAGACTGTATTGTCGTCACTTGTTTAGCCAAAGCATTGTATCTCATCAGATTAAATATAGCAGTAGAGATCGGTGAGGATTCAGTGTCTCATATTAAGCCAAACATGAAAATTTGCAGAAAAGTTAAATTGTACCACTCTTCTCACTAATTATTTTTTGTTTTAGGAATAAGTCCTGGGTGGGTTTTGGTTTTTTTTTCCCCCTTTGGTGAGACTGAGATTTGAACTCACAGCTTCACACTTGCAAAGCCACAGGTGTCCAGCTAAGAATAAGTTCTTTTGTTAACAATGTTATTTATATTAACATGTAATAAGTTTGTTGTTAATTTTAAATAGGTAAAATATTTTAAGATTTGAAATATTTTTAAATTAGAAAGTGTCATTATGTATAATACTCACTAACAAAAGTTCTTTAGAATCCTTAATACTTTCTTAGAGCACAAAGGGGTCTAGAGACCAAAATGCTGGAGAATCACTGCCCTTGAGAGAACAGCACACCTGTGACTGACTCCCTCTGGTCGTGTGTAAATGAGGATCACAGTTTGCCACAGTACTAGCACCTAGAGTTTCATTTGCTTTGTCCTGCCTTTGTGTTTTTGTAGAGATTTTTTTGCAGTTCAGTACTAGATTTTAAACCTTAAAAGACATTATTTTATAGCCAATATTTGTTTCTATTTGCTCTTTCCATTCTCTTATACCTTGCATTTTTGTGCTTCCATCTAGGACCATTTTCCTTCTGTCTGAAGAATTCCTTTAGGATTTCATTTAATGGAAGGATGCCTGCTAGTGACAATATCTCTCATTTATTTGTCTGAAAGGAAAATTTCTCTTCATTTTTTAAACACCTTTTTATTACAAAATGGTCTTTCAGCCCTTAATATTTTTAAATAAGGTAAAAGAATAGTGCAAAGAATCCCCATTTATCTTTTACCTAGATTCCTAAAATGTTAACATTTACTTCATTTTCTTGTATCTTCTTTTTCTCACATATATGTACAAAGCCAGGAAAATAACTTGATCAAATCTTATTATCTAAGCGTAGATCTTGTTTAAATTTAGTCAGTTGTTCTAATAATGTCCTTTGTAGCAAAACAAAAAAATTCTTTACAGTCCATGGCCATGAGTCATATGGTTTTTGTATCTCTTGGTTGCCTCCTTTAACTTTGAACTGAGCATCTCAGTCTTCCTTTGTCTTTTATGACCTTTTTTGTAGGATATAATTTGTGCATTGTACCTCAATTTGCATTGGATGTTTTCTTGTGACTAGATTTGCTGTGGGCATGTTTGGTAAGAATGCCAAAGAGGCAATGCTGTGTCTTTCTCAGCACCATAACAGGAGGCACATGACATTGGTTTTTTTCCACTGCTGCTGATTTCACCTTGGTCTGTTAGTTGAGTGGGTATTTGACAGGTTTTTCTACTGTAAAGTCATATTTTCCTCTTTGTAATTAATAAGAATCTTTTGAGGGCATACTTGGAGACTATGTGAAATTTTTTTATCAATTCTTACCCACTAATTTTAGTATCTGTTAATGATTCTTAACAAAATCAACTATGAGAAGGATTGCCAAATGGTGTTTTTCCAATCCTGTCACTTTTGAAATATATTCTTGCTGATAGAGAATTCTAAATTGGCAGTTATTTTCCTTCAGCACTTTAAAGATGTTGTTTGTTATTTTCTGGTGTCCATTGTCATCCGTCAGTCTTGTTATTGCTCCTGTAAAGGTAATATGTCTTTATCTTCTCTGGCTGCTCTTTAGATTTTTCTCTCAGGTTTTTTTAAGGCAGTTTTGCTATGTGATGTTCCTAAAGTGATTGTCTTTGTAGTAAACTGCTTGTGTTCCTGGAACCTTTGACTGCCTGGCTCAGTTGACCTTTGTTAGTTTTATAAAATTGTCATTATAAAATTGCTTTTATTCCCTTCCCTTTCTTGGACTCCAATTATAACTATGTTAGATCTTTTTCAAGTTCCCTGTCTTTTATGCTCTATTCTGCATTGTCCATCCTTTCTTCTTTCTCTTTACTGACCTCTCTTCCAGTTTAGTAATCCCTTTCCTCTGCTGGGTCTATTCGCTGTTAAATCCATTGGTCAAGCTCTTTCTCTCTGTCCGTCACTGCATTTTGCAGAGTCGGAGTTTACATTTGATTCCTTTTTAAAAAAATTAGGTTGCTAGTAAACTTCTCTGTTTTGTTTTAAACTTCTTAATGAGTAAATTTATTTACTCATTTATTTAGAGATGGGGTTTTGCTGTGTAGGCCTGCTGGCCTTGAGCTCAAGATCTTCCTGCCTCTGTCTCCCCAGTGCTGGGATTATAGGCGTGAACCACCACTCCTGGTTTCATGAACATATTTAGTTCTTTTAAAGTCCTTGATAGCTTTAACAAATGGGTTATCAATGAATTTGCTTTCATTGCCCTTTTTTCCTTTTGACTCTATTTCTTTGTATATTTTGTAATTTTTTTATTATAATGACACACGCTGTATGTGAATAATTGAGAAGCTATGAGAGATATTTTCCTCTGAAGTTTATTTTATGCTTGGGTAAGTGGGGCCATATGTCTTGGTCCAGTCAAGGTCTCAACTGAATCAGATTGCAGAGCTGTTTTGTTTTTGTTTTGCAGTATGGAGGTTTAAACTCAAAGCCTTATGCTCTACCCATTGAGCCATGCCCCCAGTCCTTTTTTGCTTTAGTTATTTTTCGGGTAGGTCTCAAGTTTTTGCCCTGGGCAAAATTCTCCTACCTATGGTATCCATAGTAGCTGGGGTTACAGGTCATCATGTTTCACTTATTGATTGAGATGAGATCTCACTAACTTTTTGTCCATGCTGGCCTCAAGCCTCAATCTCTGATGCAGTTATTTCTGTAAGTGATGAAGGACATCTGATGTAATGCAATATCCACTCTTAATGAATAATATGAGTATGTCCTTAATATGACTTGAGAGTGGGAGGATACCTGTACATATGTGTTAGTGTCACTATCCAAATCCAGTATCCAGTATCGTGTTTCACTAAAAAGATGTGAAAGCATACTGTTGAAAGTCAAGAACAGTACTAATATCCTTACAGCCATCAGTTTTGTTTACTATGTTCTGGAGGTACTAGCTGATGCAACTGGACAAGAAAAGAAGTAACAGAACAATGGGAAAGGTGAACGAACTATCTCCAGTTTGATATGGATTAACCTGCTACAAACAATGTAAACATTTGACAAGGTGTCTACATTCAAAATTAGTACGTAAAACTTGCCTTCAAATTAAAAACAAACTAGTTGGAAAGCATGAAAGTGTAGATTCCATTCAAAGTAGCAACAGGGGTTGAGGTGTAGCTCTGTGGTAGGGAGAGCTCAGCACTGAAAAAAAACCAAAGTAGCAACTAAAAAGATATACTATTAAGACATAAATTTTAAAATGTGCAAGGTTTTAAGATACTGAGGGCCATTAAAGAAAATTAAGTGAAAACAACTGCCTTTCTTCTTTAGGAAGTGTCAATATTATAAGTATGTCCTCTTTCCTAAATTAATCTACAGAGTAATTAATGTGAATCTAATCTTCCAAGTAGCTGGGATTACAGACAGGAGCAACTATGCCCAGCTTAGGTTGCATAGTTTTTAAGTACATGTTGGTCTTCCTCTGGTAGATCCCTGTTCTTTGGTTATAAACCTCCATAGGGTCAACTGATCATGTGAAGTGTTAAGTAAGACTTCTTTTCTTTGGTGGCGTGAACCCTACTTTTTGTCTACCTAGTACTCTAAAGTAAGCAAAAACTCTCTTACTTTTTCATTTTACTTTTTGCTTGTTTGTTTATTTATTTTTGGTGAGACTGGGGTTTGAACTCAAGGCTTCATGCTTATAAAGCCATCTATGGCCTGAGCCACACCTCCTCATTTTTGTTCTCGAGACAGGATCTTACTACATAGTCCAGGCTGGCCTTGGAATCAACAGTCGTGCTTCAGCTGCGTGAATGCTGAATGTCACTACACCCAACCCAACTTTCCTTTTCTTTTTTCAGAGTTACTTTCTAGTTTGCTGCTTAGCCTCTTTTTCTGAATTTAAGCATTCTGCTATTGGGCTAGGGGTATAGCTCAAGTGGCAAAGCTTGCTCCAAGTCCTGGGTACCACCTTGTTACTTCTTTGCCTCCTTCTTCTGAGGATCTTGAGTCCTTCAAGTCCTGTCTGCTATGAGAACTCCACTTGTCTATTTGTTTATATGTCCGTCTACTTGTTTATAAAGGCTGAGCATACCTTACTGAAAATACATGGAACCAGGAGTACTTCAAATTTCTGACTTTTCGCAGATTTTGAAATATTTGCATATACAAAGTGAGATATTGTGAGGATGGAAACCAAGACTAACCAGGAAATGTATCTTTGTTTCATATACACCTTGTACATCACCTGCAGGTATTTTTATGAAATATTTGCAGTACACCTGTGTTTTGAGTGCAACCCATCATGAGAGATTGGCTGTTCGGTTTTCTACTTGTATCATAGTTGAGAAAGTCAGATTTTGGAACATTTTGAATTTGGAACTTTTAGATCAGGGATGCTCAACCTGTATATCTCTATCTGTAGTCCATCCCAAAATGGACAAAAGCTTGGCCTCTGAGCACCTTGTAGGAAATTTACTCACCTCTGCAGTTCCCATCTTTCTGGGGTCTTAGACTCTCAAGTCTTTGTTGCCTTGGCAGCGCCCCAGTGCCTTTAAATAATTTGTTTTTCAGTTCTCAGCAATTATCATTAGACTTTTACAAGCTACTTCGTTCAGTTTTATTTTCACTTGAATTTCTCTTTTGAAATTAAGAGCCATTTTTATTTCCATTTTTGTCTATTGGTTATTCACGTGTTTTCCCCCTTCTTGGACAGATAGTTAGTGTTTTTAAATTGATTTATAAGTTTACATGCTAAGGAAATTAGTTCCATGTCTGGGATAATGTGTTACAAATATACGTTGTTAGTTTGAAATCTGTGTCAACTTTTTTATGATGCTTTTATCAAGCAGAATTTTTTATCTATCATTTCTTTAGTGACTTGAATTTGGTATCATAGTTAGGATTCAATGATTAGGAATTTATTTTGGTGTATGGAATGTAAAGATTCAACCTCCTTTTTTTCCCAGTGAATAACAATAGTCTAGCATCAGTTATTGCAAAGATGAACAAATGCTTTCTATAACGCGTTGTATAGTGAGGACGGTAGGCTTTGCAGTCCACGTGGTCTCTGTGGAAACTACTCAGGGCAACTGGGTGTGGCAAAGAAGCATCCTTACACAATACATAAACCCATGAAAAGAAAGCCACAAACAATGAAATTTGAATTTCATATAAATAAGTGTCACAGGGTCATTCCCTGTCCCATCCCCTCCCCCCACTCCTGCCCCATTAAAAAATGTAAAAGCCCTTCTTTGCTTTAAAAGTCTCCCAAAAGAGACAAGGGGGCTGGATTTGGCCGCTGGCTGTAGTTTTACTTCATTGACTTGTAATGAAACTTTATCAAGTGCTAACTTTCTCTCATATTTGGAGAAAAATCTGTTCAGTGGGTACATCTCTGTGTTCAACTGTCACACTGTCTTATATGTTCTATTATTTATTAGAATTAATATGTCCTTATGTTCTTTTTAATTATTCATGATTTTCTTGGCATTTTATGTTTATTACTTTCTATATAATTTATGAAATTACCTTGCTTAGTTTTAAAAGAAGAAAATAAAGACTGTTCATGTCTTGAAAATTAGATTCACATTAATTACTCTGTAGATTAATTTAGGAAAGAGGACATACTTATAATATTGACACTTCCTAAAGAAGAAAGGCAGTTGTTTTCACTTAATTTTCTTTAATGGCCCTCAGTATCTTAAAACCTTGCACATTTTAAAATTTATGTCTTAATAGTATATCTTTTTAGTTGCTACTTTGGTTTTTTTTCAGTGCTGAGCTCTCCCTACCACAGAGCTACACCTCAACCCCTGTTGCTACTTTGAATGGAATCTACACTTTCATGCTTTCCAACTAGTTTGTTTTTAATTTGAAGGCAAGTTTTACGTACTAATTTTGAATGTAGACACCTTGTCAAATGTTTACATTGTTTGTAGCAGGTTAATCCATATCAAACTGGAGATAGTTCGTTCACCTTTCCCATTGTTCTGTTACTTCTTTTCTTGTCCAGTTGCATCAGCTAGTACCTCCAGAACATAGTAAACAAAACTGATGGCTGTAAGGATATTAGTACTGTTCTTGACTTTCAACAGTATGCTTTCACATCTTTTTAGTGAAACACGATACTGGATACTGGATTTGGATAGTGACACTAACACATATGTACAGGTATCCTCCCACTCTCAAGTCATATTAAGGACATACTCATATTATTCATTAAGAGTGGATATTGCATTACATCAAATGTCCTTCATCACTTACAGAAATAACTGCATCATTGTTGTCTCTTGAATACTAGGTAATAGTGAATTATTACTATATTGTTAGCATGAGTTCCTGTCAATCATGTTGGGGGTTTTTTTAGGGGGGAGGAGGGGGGTGCTGGGGGTTGAATTCAGGTCCTCTCACTTGCTAGACGAGTACACTACCACCTGAACCATTCCTTGTGGCACATCTCTTAAGTATGCTAGATTCTTTGTGTCGTTGTTGTGTGCAGCAGTTAGCAGAAGTAGCCGTTAAGTGTGTTTCTTACGTTCTCGCTCCGCGTGTTCACTTGAGAGCGTTTGGAAGCTTCGCACTAAATCAGAGGGGACTGTGATCTGCTTTACCAGCGTCAGATTCATTAAATGCTAAACATTGCCAATATTATGACTACCAAATTCTAAACATTATGCTAAGAAAATAATATTCATATTTTATTAAAATCAATACTAATTATAATAAATATGAAAAGTATGTTAATATTTTTCACAAAATGAGCCAGGTAGTATGGGATAATTGTATTTACTCTTTTAAAATATTTTATTTTTCATAGAGATAATGGGCTCTCTTTGGGAGTCGGCAGGGGGCAGATTGCTTAGCTGTGTTCTTATCACTAAGTGATCCTCCACCTCTCTGGTGGGTCTGTAAAATCCCCCTCGTACCATCAAAGACATTGTGTAACTCCCTAGTCTTGTGGTGCCGTTCCCTGTGTCCCCAGATCCAGTATGGACTGCTTGTCTTCTAGAGCTGCTGTTTCACTGTCAGCCTGTCCCCACAACTGTAGGAATCCCTTTATCTCTCTCCTGTGGCCCATTCCCAATTTTTTGTTCCTTTTTGGTTTGTGTCTTTGGGCTGGTAGAACAGATCCTTCAGAAGCTTCCTGAAAAGGTGTGCATGGGAGGTAAACTTTTTTTAGATCCAGTGTGTCTGAAAATGTCTATAATCTACCTTCAAATTCCTTTTGCTGATGGGTTTAGAATTCTACATCAGAAATATTTTTTAGGACTGGAGGACTACTCAAGTGACAGAGTACCTGCCTAGCAAGCGAGAGGCCCTGAGTTCAAACCCTAGTGCCGCCAAAAAAAAAAGAAAGAAAGAAATATCTTTTAAAAGAATTCTGAAAGCATAGTCTGTTACTTTTTACCTTGTAGTGTTACTGCCAAGAAATCTGAAGTCATTCTTATTTCTGATCCTTTCTATGTAAACTATTTTCTTTTGAAAGCTTTTCTTCTCATCTTTATTCTACATATCCTGAGATCTCATGATGATGTGTATCCGTATTTTTTGCATTTTCTGTGCTGGGTACGTGAACCCTTCAGATTCTTCAGTTTTGTGACATGGTCTTGGGTTTTTGTTGTTATTGTATTGGGATTTGAACTCAGGGCCTCCTGTTTGCTAGTCAGGTGCTCTACCACTTGAGTCAACCTCAACTCTTTTTTCTTTAGCTATTTTTGAAATAGGATCTTCCATTTTTGCCTGGGCCATCCTGGACCTGGGTCTTTCTACTTATGCTTCCTATATAGCTGGTATTACAGGCACATACCACCATGCCCAGCTTTTTTTGTTGTTGTGATGATATCTCCCTAACTTTTTGCCCAGGTTGGCCCTGAACCTTGATCCTCCTGAATAGGTGGGGTTTTTAGGTGTGAGCCATTTATGCCCAGTCTTGCCTACATGGTCTTATATCATTTAATAATATCCTTTCCTAGGACTGGGGGCATGGCTCAAGTGGTGAGCACCTGCCTAGTAAGCATAAGGCTCTGAGTTCAAATCCCTTTACCACCAAAAAAAAAAAAAAAAGAACCAACAGCAACAAAAAAAACAAACCAGTATGCTCTCTTCTGTGTTCTATGTTCTGTTTTCCTAAAAACCCCTGTAACTGGATGATATGTCTTGGCTTGACTCTGAACTACTTAAGACAGTTTTTCTTTACCATTTTCCATCTTTTTTAAATTCTACTTTATGTATAATTTCTTCCAATAGTTTATCTCCTAGTATCTTTATCTTTCAGTATTTCTCCTAGAAATTTTTCTGCTCTTAGTTTTTTTCTTGCTGTGTAGCCCAGGCTGGTCTGGAACTTGCTAGGTAGGCCAGGCTGGTCTTGAGCTTTTGATTCTCTTCCTCTGCCTCCTGAGTGCTGGGATTACAGGTGTGCCATACTGTCTGATTTTTAGTTTATAAGAGTATTTCTTTTCTCGGAGGGTCGTTTTGTTCATCATTCTGCTTTTGTTTTATTCATGTCACATCTCTTTTTTTTCCCTCTGAGCATATTATTATTTTAAGCTTTCTTTTGTTCTTATATGATTTCTGTTTGTTCTAAGTTCCCTTTTGTTTTTTAGGGGGTGGTTCTGTTTTTAATTTTTAAGGTTTCCCTCAAAAGTCTGGTGATTCTTGGCTGTCCCTCACCTCCCAACAGCTCCACAGGCAGACCACCAAGTGTAGAGCCCTTACTTAGCATGCCCTGTTTTTTATAAAAATCCTAGCACCTTAAAAAAAAAAAAGTAATTTTGACTCTACCCAGTTTTCACTTTGTACACAACTTTAGAATCTAACTTCCAGCTAATATGTGATTGACTCCATTTTATATTCCAACTATTAACAGTAATTGCTTCTGGGTGGTGGGAGTGTAGTGATTTTTTTTTCTCTTTTGACTCCTTTAAACTTTTCTGTACTGAAAAAAAAGTGTTTTCAAAGAAAGTAATGTGGTGTTTGCCAGGGGCAGGGAGGAATGGAGGTTGTTGAGTTGAGGCAGAGTTCCAGTTTTTCGAGATGAATAATAGTGTTCTGGAGCTGCACAACACTGTGAGTGCATTTAACACTCTGAACTGACACTTGAAATGGTGCACATGGTAAAGTGCTAGGTGTATTTCCCACAGTTTAAGCATTAGTTTTAGTTTTTGGATATTCATAATCAGAAAAGTTTGTGGGATACCTGGAAAAGTAGGTGAGAAGCACAGGACTTTCAGTTAATTTAGGGCAGACAGATGCCAAGTACTGAGTACAGGACAGACAGACTTTACTCAGTCATCGTCTCAGATTAGGAATTAAGAACTGACAGATCTAACTCATTTTAAACCACTCACTAGATTCCATGAGGGCAAAAGTGAGGTCTGTTTTGTTTGCTGATATCTCCTATATAAGTTAGGCTTAGTAAGCTCTTAGTGATACATTGATGGGTAACTAAATTAACAGGATGTATCTGTGCTCTGAAAAATGGTAATAGAATAATTAGATACCCTTATTTTAAAAAATGAGCCTTGACCCTTATCTTATCACGTACCCAAATGAGGAAGGTAAATCTGGAAAGTTTCTAGTTAAAAAGAGGGGACTTACCTTCATGAGCTTGGGCTCAACAGAGATTTCTTAATTAGGTCCCAAAACTCAGTAACCTAAAAGAAAGAAAATTTGCTACATCAAAATTACAATTTTCTGTTGATGAAAAGGTAAAAGGTACTTGGGAGACTGAAATCGGTGGTGTGGGGGATCATGGGTGGAGACCAGCTTGGGCAAAAAGTTAATAAGACCCCATCCCAATCAGTAGCTGGGCACAATGGCACATGGCTGGTATTTCTAAGCTCCAAAGGAGGCTGAGATCTGTAGGATCATGGTTCCAGGCCAGCCCTGGCAAACAGTTCATGACACCCAATCTCAATGAAAAAGAGCTAGGCATAGTGTCATGTGTCTGTTGTTCCAGTGACAATAGGAAGTGTAAAATAGGCCCTATATTTAAAATAACCAGAGCAAGCTGGGTGCCAGTGGCTCACGCCTGTAATCCCTAGCTACTTGGGAGGCAGAGACCAGTAGGATTGTGGTTTGAAGCCAACCTGGGAAAATAATTGGTGAAACCTTATCTTGAAAATACTCAACACAAAACAGGGCTGGTAGAGTGACTTAAGTGGTAGAGTGCCTGCCTAGCGAGCATGAGCCCTGTTCAAATTCCAGTACCACTAATCAATCAATCAGTAAAATAACAAGAGCAAAAAGGGCTGAGGGCTTGGCTCAAGTGGTAGAGTACCTTTCTAGCAAGCTTAAAGCCCTGAGTTCAACTCCAGTAATGCAAACAAAAGTAAATAAATAAAAATGACAAAAGGACAAGCTGTATACACTGGAAGAAGATATTTATAAAATGTTTATCTGACAGAAGTCTTGTGTCTAGAATAGAGAACTACCATAAGTTAGCCAGAAAAATAATTTTTAAAGGCATGCAGAAGACTTGAAGAAGTATTTTTAAAAGAGCATTTCAAAATTAATAAGCACATAAGCATATGCCCAATGTCATCCCCAGCAGGAAGATGTAATTAAATCACACCTGGTCATCATTATGACCTGAATGACTGAAATTAAGAAGGCCAGGAATACCAAGTGTCTCACAGACCTGGACCTGTAATCCTGATGTGTTGCTGGCGGGGGTGGGGGGGGTACTTGGAAAAACTGGCACTTTCCACTCCTTAAGTGCTTGTTCTGTGACTTAGTAATTTCACCACTAGGTACAAACCCAAGAAAAATGAGCCTATCTCTCCATAAAAAGACATGTACAAGAATGTTGGCTGGCAGAGTGGCCTCAGTGGTAGAGTGCCTGCCTAGCAAGCATTAAGGCCCTGAGTTCAAACCCTAGTGCTGCCCCCCCCCCCAAAAAGTGAAGAATGTGAGTAGCAGCTTTTTAAAAAATAGACACTAACCTGGGGGAAAATGTCCCATCAAAAGAAGAGTGGGTACCTTGTAGAACATGCACATCAGGAAAATTACATAGCAAGAAAAAAGAGTACATTACTGATCTATACAACAACGTGGTTAACTCTTAAAGAATTCTACCAATAAGACAGATAGAAGAGAAGCCATATATTTTTATGAAGTTTAAGGACAGATCCAATAAATATTGATCACTAAATCATAATGGTTACTTTGGAGGCAGATATCATACTGTTCCCTTTCTTTACCTTGAGGCAGTAAAACCAAAACTTACACAATCAGAAATCTCATGAGAGCCGGGCATCCAGGCTCACACCTGTAATCCTAGCTACCTAGGAGGCAGAGATCAGGAGGATCGTGGTTCAAAGCCAGTCTTGGCAAAGAGTTAGTGAGACCCTGTCTCGAAAAAAACCTTTCTCAAGGGAAAAAAAAGCTGGTGGGGGGAGACTGGTGGAGTGGTTCAAGGTGTAGTCCCTGAGTTCAAGCCCCAATACCACACACACAAGAAAAACAAGGCTAGGAAATTTAAAACACTCTTCTTCAGAAATCCTTTCATCTACCTAGTTTGGATTTTTCTAATGTTCCTCTCAGTGCAGCCTGGACTCCTGAGTGATGCTCTGGATCTCTTGTGCTGTTATACAAGGGTGTGCACACGCACAAATTCTCCAAGCTCTGTGCTTAACATTGTTGTGCTTGCACATTTAGCTGTGGATGTTGTCTCAACTTTTAAAAATTAGGGCTAACATTACTAGATTTGAAGAAAATAGAATTTAAAATTTATAAACCATATTTAAAGGGGAAAAATGATGACCTGATCAACAAAGATCAGGAAAGAAAAAAAACAAGAAGCAGCAAACACAATATATATTCATGGGATTTAAGAAATCCCCTAGTAAAGGACAGGTCCCTAACCCAGTAAATCTTTTTTTTTTGTGGGCGGGGGGTAGGAAGAGAGGGTGTGGGGACAGTACTGAGGTTTGAACCCAGAGCTTTGTGCTTGCTAGGCAGACGTTCTACCTCTTGAGCCACTCCTCCAACCCCTGATCCAGTAAATCTTGAAGAAAAAACAAAGGTCAGTTTTTTGCATAAGCAGGAGACATACCTAAAATAAAAGTGTGTTAGACAGATTGAAAATTGGATGGGCAGGATATAGCGGCAAATAAATGCAAACCAAAAGAAACAGGAATGCCAACACTAACATCAGGTAGATTAAAAAATCAAGGTTAAAATAACTAAAAAGAACAAAGGGTCAATTTATTTTATTTGAAAGTTCAGTCTACTCAGAAGCTAATAATAATGAAATTTTATGTACTTTAAAATATTGTATCAAAGTATATTAGGCAAAACTTTTAAAATACAGAAGAATTTAAAGTCACATGGTTGATATTAACATACTTCATAATAAATTAACAGGAAAAAGTTAATATAAAATAATCAAATAGACTTTCTTTTTTTATAAATAGGATTTTGTAAACACAAGACAGACTATTCAGTTTTTCAGTGCTCACGATCATTTATAAAAAGCTATGTCAATTGGCCACCAAAAAAAGTTTCAGAGTCCAAAAGACAGAGGTCATATATATCATAGGTCCCCCTTTTTACCAGAAAGCAATAAAAGCAGAACAATGGGAAACAGTGAGAAAATCGGGCTGCTTAGGAAACGTAACAACGCTCTTCCGCAGAAATCCTTTCACTTGCCTTGTGTGGATTTTTCTCATGTCACTGCTCAGCTCCTGAGATGAGCTCGCAGTTTACTTTCTTTCTCTTTCTTTCTTTCTTTTTTTGGTGGGACTGGGGTTTGAATTCAGGGCTTCCTGCTTGCAAAGCATGTGAGCATGTCCTCTACCACTTGACTATCTTGCTGGACTGACCTCCAGCCACAATCCTCCAAATTCCAAATTGCTAGGATTGCAGGTGTGAGGCACCAGGGCCCAGCTTCTTTCTTGTTTTTTATTAAAGGGAATTAGAAAAGAATGATGAATGGCAAGTACTGTCTGATATTCTCTCAAATAGACTCCTGAAATGAGGCGATATTGGCTCAGAGGGTTTCATCATACACAGCGATAGCTTTCCAAATATGGCATACCGGTTCTTCACCAGGGAGTGAGTGTGGGTCTCAATTTACTGCGTGTGCATGGTCACTGAAAACAACGCATGGCAGCAGACCCACTTTCTCAGATTAAGAATAGTTAAACTTTTAAATATGTTTATTTCTTCTTAGAACTGTTTACTCAATCCTTTTCCCCCCTAGTTTCTGCTGGGATATTAATGTTTTACTTGTTGATTTTTAAATGACTTTTATATATTAAGAATATTAATTCTTTGTCATGTTTGCAAACATTTTTCCTTTGTTGCTTGCCTTTTATGTTTTTAATATATAAAATTGATTATTTTCACATAATCATATTTCCTCTATTATTTTTATAGTAAGAGACTCCTTCCCCATAATTATTAAATAGTAATAATTAGAATAACAGCTAACATTTACTGAGGACTGATTATGTGTTAGGCAATGAGCTAAGTGCCCTTATTTTACTTAATCACAAAATCCCTTTGAGGTAGGTTTTTTTTTTTAATCATCTTACAATCAGAAAGAAACTAAGATTAAAGAATTAGTGATAAGTTAAATACTCACTGAATCTTATTTTAGTTTTTATAGTTTATGTTTTTATATTTAACTCTTTAATCATAAAATTTATAAAGTGGTATGAAGTGAAGCTCCTTTCTAACATTCCTTTTTTCAGGACTGTCCTTCAATGAATAAATCATTTCTTTCACCATTTGTTTGTTATGCTTCCTTTATTACATATTAAATTTTAATGTATAACAAGGTCTCTTTCAGGGATATCTGTTCTGTTTTTATTGACCTATACACTCTTACACAAGAGCCACTGTATTTTAATTGCTGTATCTTTATTATCAATTTTAACATGTACAAGAACAGAGCTCACTTATCATTCTTTCAGAAGCATTCAGTGTTAAGAGTTCTGGCTTTCAATGGTAGAGTAGCTTGTATCAGAATAACATTCCTACCAGTAACAAATATAAATTTGGGGAAAAATATTTTTAAAAATTGTTTGAAGGTACTGGAGAGACACCAAAAGCAAGCAGTATTTGGAGTGGATTTGATGGGAGAGCCATGTTTATATGGCTTTTTTCTTGAGATACTCCCTAGTCCATCAGGTGCTTAGCAAATGGAACTGAAGCAGAAAGCTATGTCATTGGTTTGACGTTGGAACACTGGTTTTGAGTTCAGAGTGGCTGGAACTTGAGGATGGGAATTCCAGAAAGGAGAGAACAATGCATAAGAGGTAACCCCAAGTTCTGCCCCTGAACACCCTTCAAATGCTAGGCTAAGTCCTGAACTTCCCAGGCATGGAGGAAGGGCCGCAGATCCCAGCAGAGATCTCAGGAGTTGTACTATAGGAGAGGCAGAACTTGGAGTCTGAGCCTTGTCAATTAGAGTAGGCTTGGAAAACATCTTGAACTCTGAAATCTAAGAAGGGCAAAGCCTGTCTCTAGGACTATGGTATTTTCCTTAGGAATAAGGGCAACAGAGATATATAAAGCATAAAACTGAGCCTGAACCAGATTAAGGTGATCTGCAAGTGATTTAACTGTCTGCTAGAATAAAGCTCAGTTCTTTAGAAGAAGACAGAATCCAGAGACTCTGCAAAGTATCATACATAATGTCAGGTATAAAATTAAGAATGACTAGACATGTGAGGAAACAAACCTGTGGTCCTTATTGAAGTAAAAGTTATTGCATATTAACAGACTCACAGACTAACAAGAACTTTTAAGTTAACTATGGAAAAATATGTTAAAGGATTTTACACAATAAAGTGGATGAAAAGGTGAAGAGGTGGGGAGTTGCAGTGAAGATACGGAAATTGTAAAAAAGAATCAAATGGAAATCGTAGAACTGAAAAACAAGACCTGACACTGATGAAACTGACAGCAGCTTGAACATAACAGAACAAAAGAACCAGTGATCTTAAAGGCAAACCAGTAGAAATCATCCAAACTAAAGTAAATAGAAGAAAAGAAGGTTGAAAAAAAGAAAAAATAAGACCAGAGCCTCCATGACCACTGGGGCAAAATCACACACATAGGGTAATCACAGTCCCCAAAAGGAGAGAAGAGTAAGGCAGAAAAAAGAAAGAAAGAAAGAGAGAAATCTTGGCTAAAAATTTTCAATTTTGATTAAAAAACAAAATAAAAATGCACAAACAGCAATCCAGGAAGCATACCAACCACAAGTAGGATATGTATACATATACATAACTAAAATTGGGGGAGGGCATGCTAGGGATTGAACTCAGGGCCTGTAGACCCTTGGTGTCTATGGGCATAAGGTTCCCAGAAGACTGCCATTGAGGAAAAATCGTGACTGTTCAGGATGTATATTGTTCAGTACCCTAAGGTCATTCAATTTTACCTCTACCCTACATGCAGTGGGTCTGAGCATCCATGATTGCAACCATTGGAGAAGGCTACATTGCTGTCACAGAAATTGCTGTTGTACGCATTAATGCCACTCACCATGACTAGCTATGATTTCTTGCTCTGCATTTTGAGTAGTGTGGCTCCTTGATTAACTTTTCCCATAACACAGCCCAACTTCCACTAAAGACATGCCGCCTTTCAGCAAAAAGTAAAAATTTTACTTTATCATGTAAATTAAGCATGTTATGTGCCTTCTTTGGCTTAGGAAGATTATCATAACTTTTACCTACCTTTTTGGGCACTGTTTGCTTTTTGGGAGGCATATTTTCACAAAATTAAGGAGAGGGAGATCAGCAGATCACACAATGATTTAAACATAACTGCTGATAACACGGGACTGACTGAAGAGCTGCTTCATGTCAGCCGAGCTGTGTAATGCATGCATGGGAATTTAAAATTCTTGCTTTTGCAATTTCAGTTTATTTTTTGACTACACTTGGTAAAAACAATGTGTGATAAATCCTCAAATAAAGTAGGCTAATTGTATATCATAGTCAAACTACAGAATACTAGAGACAAAAAAGAAATAATGGTCAGAATTGTGGCTAATTTACGGTCAGAAACCATGTAGCCCACTAAACAACAGAATGATGCCTTCAAAATGCTGACAGATGGGCTGAGGGTGTTGTTTAAGTAGTAGAGTGCTTACCTAACAAGTGCAAGGCCCTAAGTTCAATCTCCAGTACCACCAAAATAATAATAATAATAATAATAATAATAATAATAATAAACAAAGAAAAAAAAGAGTCAACTTCAAATTCTGCATGAGGTATGAAAAAAATGCCCCCCCCTTTTTTTGGTGGTACTGCAATTTGAACTCAGGACCTCATGCTTCCTAGGCAGGCACTCTACCACTTGAGCCACTTTGCCAGCCCTAAAGACATTTTTTAAGATAAAAGCCGAGAGAAGTTGTCTTCAGCAATCATGCATTTTTATATCTTCGTATGGAAGAAAAAAAATGCCAGGTGGAAATTTGGGTCCTCAGGAAGAAATAAAGAACACTGGGGATTTTAAATCATGGATAAAGATAAAATACTGTTTTAATTTTTATTCTTAAATTCTGTAAAAGTCAGTTGACTAAAACAATAGCAACATTGTCCTGTTAGATTTATAACACATATGCATATATTTAATGAACATGACAGTAGCACAAAGAACAGAAGGGCAAGTAAGTGGAATGATGCAATCTGGTAATATATCATATTAAAGTTATTAATGTGTAACATGGTTAATGCTAATTCAGATTAGACTGATAATATAAGGATGCACATTACATTCAGGAACCGCTTTAAAAATGCAAAGAAATCCACGTATTTGCGCAATGAAGGATATAGAATGGGTTACCAAACATTCCTGGTTATTTTTACTTGTATATTCTTTCATATAAGCTTGAGGAACATTTCAGAAAATTTAAAATAATTGGTATTTTTGTTGAAATTGTATTAAGCCTGGTAATTAATCTGAAAAATCTGTTCCATTAATTTTGGTCTCTTTATTTCTTTGTGAGGTATCTTTATATAGAAGTAACATTCTTTAAATTATCTAATAATTTTAATTCTCATGGCTACTGTTAGAGGAATTTTGTTTATTTTTACATTGTTTTTGGTGCTCAGACACTACTGATTTTTTAAAATGTATGACCATTCCATTGAAGTTACTTTTTTATTATAATTTTTTATTAGGAGATATTCATTATATGGGGGGGTATTTGTAGTGACAATTATGATTACACTTATATTGTACATTAGTTACATTGCCCCCATCGTCTCTCCCTCTCAGCCCCCTCCCCACCCCACTTAAAGCAATTGCAAGGGGTTTTTTAGTTCCTTTTCGTATAGATATATGAAGTCCATCAACCATATACTGTCATCTTAATCTCCTTCCTTCACCCTCCCCCTCCCAGTAGTACCCCTCCCCTGTACACATTGTACCTATTTTTCAGTCCTAATTTTTGTTATTAATGTTTAAGTTCCATTGAACTTCCTTATATATAATTAAATGGATTTTTCTAGATATATGATTACCTTTCTATAATAAAAAAATGATTATTTTGTGAAATTATTTCCAGTTCATAAACATTTTAATTTTATTTCCTGCCTTATTACATAGGCTGAAATGTCAAGAATTAGAAGAGGTGCTACAAATATATCTTAGTTATTAAAAATCTGTAATTTGTCAAACACCTGTATATTTTATTTACATAGTAAACAAATATTCAGTGAATACCCACTACAAGTTGATTAGTGTTTTCAGGATACAGTGATAAGTAAGACAGACTGCAAAAGTTTAACAGCATTAAAACCCATATAAAACAAAAGAAAGGTTGCAAAGCTATCTAAGTTTGACACCAGTGTGATATTCTATAGATAGCAATTGTTACAGAAAGCGCTTCCTTTTATCTAGAACCATTAGACAAAGCTTTGGTGGTGAAAGAGGTAACCAAGCTTTGAATAAGGCTGAAAAGAAGCTACTCTTGACCTGTGGGACATCAGGGAGGAAGTCTGATGTCTGAGTGGCTCCAGAGTACAAGGTATATTTGAAGCTGAGGAATAAACTAGTTTGCCTTAGTACAAGGTGAATTTATGGTGATACTTTTTATCCTTATCTCTGGGGATCCTTGGAGATTCTGAAGAGGTGTTTGAGGGGCAAAGGGGCTCAAGAGGGTGAGACTGTGGTTTTTTTCCCCCATGTCCTCACTGACTGCCAAAATCTGAGCAGCAGCATTTTCTCTGTATATACTTTGGGTTTCCATTGATTTACTTTTTCTATGTATTTTTGTTGAACACCAACAAGGTGCCAGTAGAACTGAGGCGTTCTGGACAGGGAACATAGTAAAGAAGCCAAAAATCCCTGCCTTGAATGAGCATGTGTTCCAGTGGCAAAGGAGAAGTGAGACTGCAATAAATAGAATACAGTATAGACATAATGTAAGTAGAGTAAGAGCAATAGAGAGTTCTTGGGAGGTTGCAGCTATAAATGGAATGACCTGAAAAGACCCCTCTTAGGTGACGTTTTGAGCAAAAACTTGAAAATAAGGAAGCAAGTAATAAAGATTTTCAGACATAAAGAGTTCTAAGAAAAGGGAACGACTGGTGCCTGAAGAAGAATCATGTTGAGTAAATTCCAGGAATGGAAAGGAGCTGGTGTGTAAGACAAGGTGGGCATAGTAAGAGGGAGCCACAGACTAACAGGATTTGAGATTGTTTAGGCAATATTTATCCCTGTGAGGACCTTGAATTTACTTTGAATACATTGGTAAATCATCAGAGTTTGAGGCTGAGGAGTGATATATTCTGATTTAAACTTTAATAGGACCACCCTGACTACTGTGGTAAGAATAGAGCAAGACTGGAAGCTGGGAGACTCTAGTGATGAGAGGTCCTCAGATCTCTGAATATTTTTTGAAAGTAATTCCAACAGAATATCCTGACTTGCTGGGTCTGCAATGTGAAAGAGAAGAAATTAAGGATGATTCCAAGGTTTTTGGCCTTGTGTGAGAAGTTTGAAGTTGCCATTAATTAAGAATAGAGCAGCTGATTGGAGTAAGATTAGGAGTTCAGCTTTAGACAAATTTGAATTATCTGTTAGACATCTAAGTGTAGACATTGGGTGGGCAGATAGATATATGAACCAAGTTCAGGGGAGATGTATGAGGTATCTATACCTTCAATAGTGTTAACTTCTTGATTTTGATAATTAGATTGTGGTTATGTATGAGCATGAACTCCCTCTCCCCCGTCAGATCAAGAAATGCATACAGAAACATTTTAGGATGAAAGGGACATTGTGTCTGTAATTTAGTCTAAACAGTTCAGGAAAAATAATTATATAAACTGACAGAATAATAAAGCAAATATGATATATTTAACATTTAAAGAATCTGAGTGAAAGATATATGGGAATTTTACATCTGAAATTATTTCATAATAGTATATTTTTTAAAGTAAATTTTTTATGTATATGAGCCTATAATAAATCAAGGGCGTGTTGTGATGGACATGGCACTGGTGATCCCCCATTAGGCAGACACTCAGTAATTATTATAGCAGACAAGGTCCACTCTTGTGTTAAAATTAGAGATTATACTGCAAACTATCACCTCAAACTATTTAATAATTAGAAAAGGAAAGATAGTAGCTGTACAGTGAAGAAACCCATCAGAAACTACCTTAGAAGACAAGCTAATGTAGGAAAAAATAGATTTGAAAAAGATAAGAAGAGGGTGTCAAACAGGAAAAGAAGTTGGAAGATGAAAAATTTATACCCCAAATTTTCAATGTTTACATTAAATGTAAATGGGCTAAATCTTAAAAGCAAAGTTTGTCAAATTAAAAACAGACTAAAGTCTTTCAGTGTGTCTACTTATATCAGACGCATTACTAATGTAAAAGCACATTAAGGATTAAAAGTAAAATGATGTTAGAAGATATACCATGCAAGCAATAATCAAAAGAAACCTGCTACCAATATCAAATAAAGTGCTGTCAAGGATAAAGAAATTTCAAAGGGAAAAGAAAAAGTGGCTAATACCAGTAAGGTTAACATTTCTAAAGACTTACAGATCTAACAACATATCTTCAATATACATAGAGCACAAATAGAACTGAAAGGAGGATAATTCATAGTTCAAGCACAAATCAAGGTTCTAGCAACACCATTAACAAACTTACTATATCTATTTAGAACACTGGACCTGTTAAAGATGGCACAGACCCTATGAACAGGTGTTCAACCTCCTTAGTCACTAGAGAAATGCAGATTAAAATCCAAATGAGGTGCCACTTCATACCATCAGAGTGGCTCAAATTGAAAAGACTAATAGCTTTTACGGATGTGGAACAACTGGGGAAAGGGTTGTAAATTGGTAGAACTGCTTAGGAAAACTGCTGACAGCATCTGTCAAAGCTACTCATGTGCATACCCTATACTCCAGCACTTTCCTTCCAGAATATATGTATAGGAATGTTGACAGTAGCACTATTTGTAGATTGTCCAGAAATAAATTGTGATTCTTTTTGGAAGTACTGGGATTTAAACTCAGGGCCTCATGCTTGCTAGGCAGGCACTCTACCACTTGAGCCACTGTGCCAGCTCTTTTTTGTGTTGGGTGTTTTCAAAATAGTGTCTCTCAAACTATTTGCCTGGGCTGGCTTTGAACAGAGATCCTCCTGATCTCTGCCTCTGTAGTAGCTAGGGTTATATTGTGAGCCACTGACACCTGGCGGCAGTTTGTTCTTGTACTATACAAGAGTACTATGCAGTAGCTGGGATGAATGGACTGGCTGGCTACACACAGCAACACAGATGATGCTCACGAGCATAACGCTGAGCAAAGGAGTTCTTTTAAGAATACTTTGTTATTCTCTTCTGTAAAGTTCAAGAACAAGCAAACCCAGCCATGCTATTAGAAATGAGCTGGTGGCCGGGAGGAGGCAGAAGAGTTGCTCCTGGACAGCACCGTTCTATTTGTGGATCTGGGTGGTAGTTACATGGTTATTTTCACATTAAACTGCACACTGGAGATTTGCATACTTTTCTGTGTGTATTATTGAATGCCAATAAAAGTTTACTTAAAACTGCAATGAGTCTTTTGTTTCAACCTTTGAAATGGCAAGGAAACAAAGCTTGGTAGTCTTGAGTAGGTCAGGTTGTGGGAATGGGCAGACGACACACTGGTGGGACTGTGAAGAAGGGCAGTTTGTTGACGCTTATCCAGAACACTGCACAGGTCTGAGTCTGTTCCTAGGGATATACTTGTACATGTACACATTTTGGTTTTTTTTATGTGGTTTTTGTTTGTAAGAGCAAATGTTCAGTAGGAGACAAGTTACATCCATATAATGGAAACCAACCATATTGCCATTAAACAATGAAAGAGCTTGACAGATACTAATATGAACTATTCTCTAAGAACATTATTTTTAGTTAAAAACAAGGTTTAGAACAATGTACAGAACATTCTGTCATTTATGTAGATAGGAATATCTATCCATTCATATGTTCATGTGTACACACATGTGCTTTTTACCAGTAGCTGTGGTTACCTGTGGAAAATGTAACTAGGTGACCAGGTGGCAGGAGTGGGAAGGAAACTTGCATTTCACTATATACTCTGTATCTTTAGGATTTTGTGCTATGGGAATATGTCTATTAAATACTGATTTAAAAATAAATGTCAAAGTTTCTTAGAAGGGTTTAATGTAGGAGACTGATAAACTGTCTCTGCATAAATCCAGTATAGACACATTTTTCTTCATATGGAAGCAGATATTTGGTTTAACACCAGACAACATGGTGGGCTGTATATATGGGTGCCAAGAAGTATGAGGAGAGTGGCCTTGGGGAGGGTGCCCAGACTAATCCTACAAGGGCAGGATTAGGGGCCAGCAGATTCAAGCCCCATGTTCAATGGAAGATAGGGCTCTCTGGGATGAAATGATGGACCTTTCTCCACTGTTTAGTGTGTTAATCTCTCTCTCTCTCTCTCTCTCATTTCTCTCTGTCTCTTTTCTGGTGCTAGGGTCCAAACTCAGTAATTAAAAAGAGTGTGTGTGTGGTGCTGGAGATTGAACCCAGGGTCTGGGTGCTTGCTAGGCTAGTTGAAGGTGGCCATGACGGCTCATGCCTATAATCTCAGGCACTCCAGAGGTAGAGGTCAGGATTGTGGTATGAGGCCAGCCTGGGCACAAATGTAAGATTCTACCCAAAAAAATGACTAAAGCATACCAAATGGGAGGCCTGAGTTCAAACCACAGTACTACCAAAAAAAACCCAAAAAGCTGAGATTATGCTCTGAATATAACATCTGCTTTTTATTTCTTAATGTATTAAAAGCATTTCCCATCAGAAATTATTCATATGAATGTGGTTATTTGAATAATATTACATTATTGAAATGTATTATAATTTAATCATTAGACATTTCCATTTGATTTTTAAATTTTTGTTTATTTTGTTGTGTTTTGAGACAGGGTCTTGCTGTAAGTCATGGTTGGCCTGGAACTCACCATGTAACTTAGGCCATACTCGAACTCAAATTCTCCTGAGTACTTTTTTTTTGCTACTAAAAATATGGTGATGAACCATCTTTATCTATGTCTTAAGCTATAATATTTTATTATTTCTTAAAAACAAAATTGCTCAATCAAAGGGTATGAACATTTTTTAAGCCATTGAGATAGAGTGCCAAATTATTTTCCAGAAGTTTTTCAGTTTGCTCTTCCACTACACCCTCACCAGCACTGAGTATTTTAGTGGTCCTTGGGTTTGAACTCTGGACCTGTGCTTGCTATGCACAGGCACTCTACCACTTGAGCCACACTTCCAGCTCTTTTTGCTTTGGTTATTTTTGAAATAAAGTCTCGTATTTATGCTCAGGTCTGCCTGGACTATGATCCTCCTGTTGACACTTCCTGCATAGCTGGAATGACAGGTGCACACCACTACACCTAGCTTTTTATTGGTTGAGATGGGATCTTGTTAACTTTTCCCAGGCTGCCATTGAACTGTGATCCTCTGGTCTCCACCTCTTGAGTAAGTAGGATTACAGGCATAAGCCACTATACCCAATTCAGTCTTAGTAACTTTACCAGTGCTAGAAAAGTCAGGATGTCTGTGGTATTTTAGAAGTCAGGGATGTCTGTGTTCTCTTTCACCCTTGGCAAGATTTGGAATATTGTAGAGAGTAGTGATGAGGATCCTGGGCTCTCTAGTCATGCCCTCTGCCCACCAGTAAGAGTTACATCAGATAGGCTGGGTGATTATATGAGCCTTGGCTTCTCACCTGTAATTGAGAAGAATGACATGACCACTTGATGGAGTACCACTGCTGCCATAGGCTTAGGCACTGCACCATCCCACAAGGTGCCAACCACTGAGCACAGAGTTAGTGGTGAGATTCAAAGAGTCAAAAATGTAAAATGTTCCTAAACACTCTTCTGGCCCTTGGGTTTAATACACCCAATAGAGAGTGGTGACATGAATGATTGTTTTTGTTTTCTGTATGCCTTATTTTCTATAGGTAATGTGTTATTTTTATTATCAGTAGATAAATGTAGCCGTGAAAACAGATATATTTTATTTTTTGTCAGTGCTGGGGATTGAACCCAAGGCCTGAGGCATGCTAGGCAAGCCCTCTACCTCTGCACTACACCCACAGCTATGTCTTAGATGGTGTATCTGTATATTATGTGACAGATAGATAAAATACTCAATCAACATAAGAAGTTGAGGGGAAAGGGCCGAAGAGGGAGGTGCTCATGTAACAGGCAAGATGAGTGAAGTCTTAGCTCTCTCTCACTGCCTAGCAAAATAACCACTCAACATTTATGGATTTGATTAAGTACTACATATTCATACTAATAATGTTTATAGTAGCAACCAATACTACATACATTTCAGCTGCACAAATGGGTGTGACAAAATAATTTAGGTATTGACTTATTAGGACATAGCTTGTTTTAATATGTTACTATCAGATTAATGTGAGGACTTAAAAAAAATCCTGATAGTTGCCTGGCAGTTTAAAACTTTAGGAATTAAGTTGAATGCCAAATAATGAACCTTCTGATCATGGATTTAAGAGTCAAGATATAAAAGAAAACCCCAAAGGAACATTTGTAGCATTCAGCTGTGTGACTAAAGACTGTGCCTGGTGCACTGAAATACTGTGACAAGCTTTTCTTTAAGAAACAGAAATCTCCACCTTGATTTGTGTTCCATAGCAGAGTTGTTTCCCAAGTCAGGCCATTTCAAGGAACACAAGAAATAGCATATAGCCATCCCTCCCATCCCAAAGCAAATGTTTGTTTTGTTGCAGTGATGGAAACATTTCTATTGGTGAAGCAAATATTTAGAACTGAAGGAAACATTTGGGCAGCCAGGAGGTGTCAAAATAGAACAGATGTCTGCCTTTCAAAAGCACATTTAAAATAAGCCACCTTGTACTTGACTGCTGTAGTGCAGCCACAATGGGTTAAACGAGAAGTTAGAAATTGTGGGTGGCACTCTAATCTAGCTCCTGGACATGGCGTTACCTTTTTTCTGTCATAGCTTTTCTCTTCCAGAAAATAAGTGTAATCGCTGTAAACAATTTTGTGCAGGATCAAGGCTTTCCCCCAAACATTTTCTTAGTTGTTAAAAATGAATTTATCCATTTGATATGAACAGATACTACACTTGATCTCAGCCAAAAGACCGAGAAGTGATAATAATTTATCCATTTGAACTAAATTTATTGATGTGGAACAAAATTCACAAGTCTATGGAATGAAAAGTCTGCCTTCAATGACTGTCCCCTAACTATTATTCCTCTCTATATGTAACCTGTCTCAGTTTCTCATCTGTTCTCCTTTGTACTTTATACATATACACAAATATATGTGTTTGGGAATAGACATATCTAAAAAAAAATAAATTGTACCTTCATTTTATTTATTTTCATATACATAAAATTTGTGCATATTTAAAAAATTGGATGTGTTTAAAAAGGTGATGTTTTGAGACATGTATACTTTATGCAGTGTTCAAATCAGGGTAGCATGTCTGTCTCCTCAAACATTCATTTCTATATAGGGAAACCATTCAGCATCCTTTCTTCTTGCTTGTTGAAATATGCAGTATATAATAATTAGCTATAATCATTCTACTAGGCAGTCGGACCCCAGCACTTCTTACTCCATCTAACAGTAACTTAGTATCCATTGATCAATTCAGATGTCCTGTGTACTGTCACTTGGGTGCCCCCATGCTCCATCTATCCTTTTTTTTCTTCCCTTTAGGGAATTCATTCTAAGCCTTTGCTTACTAAAAATGTGCTGCTTAGGACTGGAAGAATAGCTCAAGTGGTAGAGCACCTGCCTAGCAAGCACAAACCCCTGAGTTCAAACCCTAGTACTGCCCCCCCGCCAAAAAAAAGTGCTGGTTGTGTCAGATGGCAGAGGGTGCAGGCTTGCCAGGGTACCCATACTCATCCTGGTTCAGAACATAGAGCCCCAGGTGGTGCATCCAATTCTGCTTCTGAGGTGTTCCTGGGCTGGGAACAAGTCTCTTCTCTGTGTGTCACTTCTCTCTTTTTTTCTTGATCTGTAAAAAAGAATAAAAAGAATAATAAAAAGGATAGAACAGATGAACTCCAAATCAGTTCTGAATTTGTAAAGATGAGTTGTTAAAACCCTCACTGTCTGTTCTGAAACAGGAACAAGGTTTAATTATTATTATTATTTTTTAATCAAAAAATCTAGTTTGGTGCTAGTGGTTTACTCTGATACGCCTAGCTACTTGGGAGGCTGAGATTAGGAGGATCGTGGTTCGGGGCCAGCCTGGCAGATAGTTTGTGAGTCCCATCTCCATATAACCAGAGCAAAATGGACTTGGAGCTATGTTCAAAGCGGTAGAGCACCTGCTCTGGAAGTTGGAAGCACTAAGTTCAAACTCCAGTGTCACCAAAAAAAAAAATCACCCCCTAAAAGTGTTTATTGCCAGGTGTGGTAGTACACATCTGTAATCCCTGCTATTCAGGAGGTGGAGGCAAGAGGATCTTGAGGCAAAAGTAGTAGCAAGTCATTCTCAAAAACAAAAATTAAAAACAAAAGGGTTGGGAGTGTAGCTTAAGTGGTAGAATGCTTGCCTAGCATGCCCAAGACCTGGTTTCAATCCGTAGAACTGCCCAAAAAAAAAAAAAAAGGGAGGGAGAGAGTGTTTTTGTTTCTTTCTACACATACACAAACATAGAGTTGGCTTACCTGGCATTTGACATGTAAGTAACATGCTCCCCTGACTGCTCCTCTTGGCAGAGGACACAATTGTTTCCCTAGGACCTGTCCACTGTGTTGTGGGAAGGGCTGGCTTCTCAGCCTGTTGATAAAGATCTGCTGGGTTAGAAACCACTCTTTGTGGTGGGCAGCAGTATTTAATCCTCTGGAATTGATGACCAAATATCAACAGTAAACCCTCTTTGTTTTTTATCTCTAATTTAGCAGAGAAGGATTGAAAGTGGTGTGGGGGGAATCCTTTAGACTGTATAGATCTAAAAATAGACACGGCAGATTCTGATTGGAACCCCTCCCAGTCTTTCATCTGAGAGATCTCAATTTGTGTTACTCAGAGGGGCAGCTCACTTCTGTCTTGTTCACCAGTTATACTACTCTCTAGAGAAGCTCAATAAATTTTATAGGAAAGTTTCCTCCTCATGTGAAGGAGCTAAGCTCAGTACATGCTGTGGCTGGTATAATTTAGGGCTCCAGGGGAGTATGTGTGCCTCATGAAATAACCTGTCAAAAGCACATGTACAGAAACTTTTGGTCTTTGTTGATTTGACTGTGTTACTGGTACTTCTGGCCACCAGGCCCTCTGACCCTAGCCTGTCTGCCTTGGAATTGAACTTTTTCCGAAACTTGTGTTTATTTCACTGCCAAAATGGTCCTGCTGTGCTCTTCTTTAGTAGTGACAGTGGAGCTTGCCTACTGATGTGGTTTTCACCACTCACAGTCTGAGAGCTCCCGCACCTCAGTATGGCTGACTTTTCACAGTCCTTCTGTCTGGCTGAGAGCAGAGACCCCCTTTTTGATGTGAGGAAGGCATCTATGCCTTGTCTTCAGACTTTGAGGGTGACATGCCTGCCAGGTCCTTCAGTCTTTAAGCTGGCAGTGAAATACATTGTGCACTGGCTTTTTACTTGGTGACTTATATTAGGAGACGTGGCTGGGTGATACCCAGTGTCCTTTTGTCTTTGTGTTTATTTTTCTTCCACATTTAATGTATTTAAAGGATATATTGTCTTTATGGTTCACTGGGATAAGGAAAGGATTGGTTCAAGTTTTAATGAGAGGTCCCTGTGCGCTGAGATGAGAATTATATTCGTGGTTAGATATCTTTCTTCCTTTCCTTAAGGTGGCAGGAGGCAGTGTTTTGCTGCTTTTTGAAATAGCATTTCTACCTAATGATTTTTAGAAGGATACCAAGAGGACATTTCGTTTCAGGGAATCATCAGCAACTTTTTCTCCCGTTGTTTAAACTTCCTTTATTTAAGGAGAAGGGAAGTCTCAAGTCCTGTTCTTAAATTTACATATCAATATCAAGATAGTGGGGGCCAGCATCCCCACTCAGTCAGCTCAGTTTGTATAAAAACTTTCATTCAGGCTAAGATATTTGGAACTAGTTTTCTCAAAAACTGTTTTCACTGCTTGGTAATAGTTAGTCAGTGGAGAAGAAAGTGTTTGGCTTATTTGCTTAATATTTTAACCAAGTGAATTGGACAGGTTAGTAGACTGGGGGAGGGGATAAGAAAGTGGGTGGGGGCGGCCCCATAAACAAGGTGATATATAATATTTTTTTTGTTCTCCTTTTAAATAAATACCGATCAGCTTTATGTTCAGAGACAATAGGAGCCGTTGGCTTAAATTTGCAGTTTACTGTATTTATGGCTGTAATATCAAGGTGCTGCCGTCGTAATTTCATGCCCCAATGAGAAGAGCAAGGTCGAAGCAAATGCTTCCATCGGCATCTGCGAGCACACTAACTCATAAACAAGGCCCGGCTGGATCAGGTGGCACGGAATAATACAGGCTAATGAAATACAGCACAGCTTTCCATTACTGTTAGTTTTTACAGTGTCGTCATTACGTGTAATTTATGTTTAAAAAATTCAATTTTATACAAGGCACTGGGAAATAGGGGTCTACAGGTCATCCAACGACTTTTAGAGGCTCCAAGAGTCCTTATTGTACTCCACTGTTCCAACAAAATGTTAATAAAATAAAATAAAAATACTTTTTCCCTTTCCACTCTCTGAACCTCTTCCGAGTGAGTTGATTTTTCTTTTAATTTGGGGAGTATCTTTAGCCAGCCATCTTCTGCCTCATCTCTTCTGGGAGTGTGCTGGAGCAGATAACTAGTGTGTTCTGAGAGAGGTGACCCCCACTCAGTCTCCAGGAGTCCCAGATGAATCACCCAAGTTCCCAGCCCTTCACTGCTGCTCTTCTCCATGACCCCAGGCCCTGTGCCCCTTGTCCCTGACGGGACTGAGCTGAAAGGTGCGGCCAGTGTTCATTGCCTTGTCTGTTCTGTCCTGGCTGTTGTTTGACCTGAAAGATGCAGAGAACATTGCTGTCTTCAGTCATCTAATTCTGCTTCACTTGCATAGGACTAGGCTGAGAGCAAAGCCCAGTGGTTGCTGGGGACATTGTTGAGGCTGCTTGCTTTGAAAGTCCTTTGAGCATCCAGGTCCCACAGAAAAAAGTCAGCCCTTCTGTGTGTCTAGTTTGGCCTCAGTCATGAGAAAGGATGGTGGGAGAATCTTGCTCACCTCACTGCCAGCTGGTTTGGTTTTGTTTGGTTTGTTATATTTTAACTGAAACCTTTAGAAAAAGAAAACAGATTTGTTTATCTGCTAGAGGATAAAAAAATAGGCAGGTGTGGCTGCCCTGAGGCATTCAGTTCAGATGGCAGTAAAAGCAGGCTTTATTGATCAATAGGATGTCGCTCACTTGTTCTGTTCTTTTGAAAGTAGCCCACCCTGGAGAAAGTGTTGGAGAAGAAATTCTTGGCCCAATGCTACAGGGGCAGCAGACATCTGGTAAAGGGAACTAATCGTTCCAGACATTTTGGAAGTAGCTTGCAGAGAACTGAGAGAACAAGAAGTCTGCCCAGATCCTGGGTGCACAGGGTCTTCATTCCGATAGTTTGAATTGAGAGCTCTCGGGTTTGCAGATCAGGCAGTGGCATTGGTAGATGAGTTGGTACTCTCTGCCTCTCAGAATCAGGACCCAGCATTCCTGCTCCTGCTGCTTTCCTGCCTTCTTTCTTCTCTTGGCTCAAGCTAGTTAGTGAGTGGAATAATCGAGCAGGACTTTCTTAAGAGTTCTTCTCTGTCGATAACATATTTTAGTTGTCATTGCTATAGACTGGGTAGAAGGATGAGAACTCTTCACAACCACCAAGTGGCAGAAGGGAAGTTACTAGAACATCTAAATGCTACTACTGGTGGTGTCAGGTAATGCAAATTGATACCCCCAACTAAAAGAAAATTTTAAGCTTTATGAAAATGGACTAATTCTTCCAAAGACAGAGCCAAAGGAAGTTGTAAGGCAGATAGGGGAGGGAGGAGGCTTGCATGCCACACACAGAATGGCAAAGCCCTTCGCTCCTGTCTCTCTGCTCTGCTCAGACATTGCTCAGTCCCTCTGCAGTTAGATTATTCCTTGCAGACAGCAATCAACTGGAAGGAAGTGTGTGTGTCTAATTTGCATGAGATTATTTAAAACAAAACAAAAAAAAGGTCTGCATTAGTCAGTGTGATGGTAAACAACGCAAAGAGATGCCTTTTATAATATAGACTGTGCCTCAGCTTTCAGAGCCAAATATAATTCACTTACAATTGACAGTTTCCTTTTTTATTCCTTTTAACCTTTTGGATTCTGCAAGGTCTCAGTCAGAGATCTGCATTGTTTATCTTGGTGGAATGGGTGGGAAAGATGGGACTAGGGCACTTGGATGTCTTATATATGGATCCTGTGACAGGACCTTAGCACAAGGCAGGATTGTCTCTGTACCAGGAGCCACTGGATGTGATCACCGCATAGCTTGTGATCTGGGGAAAGGCGGGTGACCTTAGTCTTTCTGAGTCCCAGGTGGCTCACCTGGGACTCACCTGTAAATAGAGAGCTAAAGATGGTCAGTCCTGACTAAGCTGGAGACATTCCAGAAGAAGAGTACACTCAAGGAAGTCTGGGCACAGCTGCCTAGATTTGATTTGGGGTTAGAATCTTAGAATAAGATGAGAATGATGACACTCTAAGTTAGTCACTCTGATGTTCAAAAAGTTTTCTAGTTTCATTTGCAGATAGGATGGAGGGCTAAGTTCCTGTACTGTTTCCAGGTAGCCCCAAACCAGTTATTGGCTCTTACCGATAGATGTGGATCTAGGGCGGCCATGGGGGAAGGAAATTGAATCCTTTTCAAAACCTCTTCAACAAGATTGAAGACTTAAAACAAAAGTCCTGAATCTGTAATCTGATGTTTTGTAACTCTGGCATGGTACAAGTCACCAGGCTGCAGATGGAGAGCCTCAGGTTGTCCCTGGTATCCCCATTCTCTAGGACAGGTATGATTTGGGGCAGAGTGTTCACCCTGCTTGGATCTTGGGTTTTTTAATCTGCTGAATGAAGGGAATGACTGGGATAATGTTCCAGTTCTAAGATTGTATTATCCAGTGAGATTGTTAAAATTCTTATTTTTAAAAAAGAAGAAACATGACTCATTAATTGTAACTAAATCAAAACCTTGACTCTCCCAGAGACCTAAAGATATCAGAATTCCAGCCAGCATAAATTTAGAGCATCAAATGATAAGGTCTCTGAAAAATAAGAGCTTGGAAGGAAGTGCTGATGCTCTTTAAACCGCGGCCTCACTGGTGGGCTCGGCTGCAGTAATGCAAGGAACATGTTTTATTAGGAAAGTAGGCTTCCTAAAAGCTTAGGGCCAGAGGGCAGAACAGCAGGCAGGGAGTCCTGTTCCTTTAACCAGCTCCAGCTCTCAGGGCCGCAGCACAGCCTGTAACTTACTGTATATTTCCCCAGTGTTAAACATTATCGTACTTGTTTATATTTGAAAGAGCCAAAAGGGAAAATGAGAATGCAACTGAATGCTCCTTTTGGGAAAATTATCTTCATTTGCAGCCAGCGGCTGACAAGGCGCACGATCCACTAGGTTTGTAGAATTCCATAGTGTCCTAGTGACCAGCAGCCTGTGCTGACGTCGCAGATGCTGCTTTCTTCTCTAGTGGCTGATTTTGAACTGGTAAAGCAATGTCTTCCCTCCCAGCACTCAGAGAGGGAAGCCCCTTTCTATTCAGGAAGAGTGATCTGCAGGAGCAGGCAAGAGTCCAGAGGCACAAGTTCTGGGGAAGTATGTTCTCTGTTTTTGCCTGACTTGTCCATCTGTCCTGTCCCTGTTCTGCTTGGGAGGAGAAATGATGGGAAAAGCAATCTTTTTGCAGCAAGCTGAGGAAGCAGAAAGGGGAACATCCTCTGTCCAGTCCTAGTCCACTCAGCTTCAGTTCTTGTATTTGGAAGGTGGGAAGTACCATCGCTGATGCACTTGGCAATTTTTCATCTGCCCCTCAACCTGGGGTGAACAAGTGCTGTCAGGAGCCCCCCCACAGCCTTCAGATTAACAAGTGTATGGCCTTGCCTGCCCCTGCCTAGTCCCACTTGCATGTATGAAGAGAGGAAAGAGGGGAAGAGCTACAGTTTTAAATGGGGACAGACCTTAGCCACTCAGTGTGGGAAGAGAAAAAAAAGGACCCAGGGTGGTTTTGAATATTGAGGCACTCCCTTGACCGTTTGTGGTAGGGCATGAAAAGTTTGAGGGATAGCTGCAGTCAACTCATGCCAATATGGTGCAGGGCAGAGCTGTGCTCTAAAGCATTAATGTGCACCATCTATTAGCCCCTAGGCAGAGAGTGCGAGGTACCATGCTTTGAAGATGCTGATCCTCAGAACCGTCTTGTACTTCATCTACCCCCAGGGGCAAGTGTACCATGCTGTGGGCCTCTAATGGAGAGCTGCTGACCAGATGTGGAAAAGCTCTCAGCTCTAGTTTAAAAGCTCTGTGTTGTGGCTTGACTGGATATTGGGATTCCCAGAACAGCACAGGCTGGCCAAGTAGTCTTCTGCAGGCCAGCAGTGACCTCCTGCTTTTTCTGTTCACCGTGGCAGAGCACTTTTATACATCCACTTACTTCCTGTGTGGGCCCCATGGGAAACTTTGTCTCATACCTGGATGCCACACTGTGTTTCTGTTCTGTGGATTTGTTGATGCCTTCATCCTCCACCTAAGAGTCACCATCCCCAGTCAGCCTCAGACCCACTGAAAATATCCGAACTGTGTACTCCCCAGAAATGGGGTTCTCACTTGCCTTGCGTCCCTCCATGGGTAAATCCTCTCCACATGTTAGATGCACTGTAGAGGGTGCCCTATGATGTCCTGATGTCCCCTGTGTGGTGTGGTTTAGAGTGTCAGGAGAATTTTAAAAAAAGGGAAAAGAAAAACTAGCCAAAGGCGATCCAGGCAGCCTGTGATAGGCTAGAGCAATAATCATCTGAAAGTTTGGGCCTAGCCTTGTTTTGATCAGTTTTCTTGTTTTATTTTCTTCTTTACATTCTATGTCCCATTCATACTAATCACAGTGAGTCCTGATTTTTCTTTTTATTTCTGCATTTGTCATAAAATAAAGCAAATTATTCCCGTCTTCGGAAACGATCTAGACTAATTAGTCGTCTCACCCAATAATTAGTTTTTTGTTTCCCTGTCTGTTTTCATGCATTATTGTTAGTTTTTTCCCCTCTTTTTTTTAACACCATTACAGATTAAAATGAGCCACATTTGCAGTTGATGGTATCTGTTTTCGGGGGAAGAATGGAGAATTGCAGTACTGAGCGACTTCAAAAGCAGCAATAAACTCAAGGATAAATTAAGGAAATTGAATGAGGCACATTTGGAAGCAGTGTTGAGGCTAATATTCTGTCGCTTAAGGTTAAATTGCAAGTGAGAGAGGTTCCAGAGAATCCAAAATTGGGGAGGCAACTTACTAGGGTGATACCAGGCACTTTGTGGCTGTAAGGGCCTTTCTCAAAGAAGACTTTGATGCAGTGTGGACACTGGTAAAGGTACTCACCTGTGTTCTGTGCTCTTCTCCCTAGGGCTGACAGAGGAAGAGATTGATCTGGCTTTCCAGCAGTCGGGTACTGCTGTCGATGAGCCTTCGTCCTTGGGCCCTGCCACTCAGGTGGTTCCTGTCCAATCCCCTCAGCTCAATGCTCAGCCATACAGTAAGTCACCCACTCCAACTCTTGTTTAACCATTACTGAGATTCAGGACTTCTGGCTGAAGAGCAGTGTTTTGAAGCTCCCAGATTCAGCAAACTGGGAGAAGAAACCAGGCTTTTCCCAGTTTGAGTAGAAAGTTCTTGGATTTTTCCAAAAGAATTTTCCAAAAGATCTGGCACGCCCAGATCTTCTAGATAGAGTTTTAAGTTTGTGACAAAAGTCGAAGAAGAGACAAGGAATCACAATGAATGCATTGATTGTGTTGTTTCAAGTATTTTGGATCTATACAAGAAACTAAAACTATTATCGGTTCTGTTTTCCATCCTCTTACACCAGGGGTTTTGAATGCTGCTGTTTCCTGAATGACAACAGGAATGTGTGATTTGTGAGCTCATTCTCCTTTGCTCACTGAAGTGACGTGTCATCTCATTTTATTTTTTACAGTTAATATTCGTAGATTTGTCAGCCTTCCCTCCCTTGTCCCAGCTATACTATATATATATATTCATGTAGTAGCAGTCTGTTAGAGAATTTCAGATTAAAAAGGTCCTTTTGGAATGTTGCTTTTAAATTTTTCATGACTGATGAGGGGTTTTTATTATTTTTAAATGAGAGCTGCTATAGTAATAAATACAGTTAACAGTTGTATACATCCAAATACAGCCAGAAGCCATCCTTACGTCACTTACAAAAAGTATAAAAAGATTAAAATTGACTCCAAAGCCATGGAAAAATAGCTCGATTCTGTTTCTTTAACAATGACTTTGTTATCTTTCAAAATGCCTTTTCTATAATTGTCTTCATTTTAATTGACTATTTCAAAAGTTTTATTTTTTCAAAACATGATTTAAAACATTGTTAGGTATTAGATTTCAAAGAGTGTATTTTAAAATGACAGATTCATTTTGATCCCTGAACACAGGGTCTGAAGTGACCTTTTTTTTAAACTGGGATTAAGGTTTGAAATCAGGGCTTCACTCTTGCAAAGCAGGTGCTGTACCACTTGAGCTACCCTCCAGTTCATTTTCCTGGTTACTTTAGAGATGTGATCTTGCAAACTATTTGCCAGGGCTGGCTTTGAACCATGATCCTCCCAATCTCAGCCTCCCAAAGTAGCTAGGATTACAGGCATGAGCCACCAGTTCCTGGCTTCCCCATTGCTTTCACTTGGCTGTACTGCAGCTGGGTAGGTGATCCACACAGTAGACACAGCTAGGAGGGTCTTCTCTCCTCCAGACTGGTGAGGGGTCAGGCAGTGGGTTAGACTCTCTCTTGTTCACAGATCTCATTTAGAGGTCTCTTTCTTTTGCTTTCCGAATAAGGCTGAGTGAGTGAGACCAGGTTGCATGCACCTACATATCTCATTCATCAGGGTGTAGCCCTTTGCAAACTGCTGGTATGCAGACCTCTGAGACTCCAGGAACAAAACGTCTGCCTTAAACTTTATGTTTAGGCTTTTGGATCACTTGGGTTCTGCCACTTGTGAATGGGAAACGCCTTTCTCCTTCCTGGCTGACATTCTTTCAGTCCATTGTGCTTGCTTTTGCCCTAAACCTACCTTGTGTGTTTCTTTTTAGCCAAAGGCTAAGTCTCCACACTTTTCTCTTAGTCGTGTTCCTGGGCCCGGCCATTTAATAGGATTTGTTGAGGATAGGCAGTGGCAGCTGGGGTGTACAGTTTTCTAAGATGCACATCTGTTCTGTTCCAGCTGTTTCCTCCCATGCTTAATACCAGACAGGTCTCTCGGCTGCTTGGAAACTTCTTGCTCAGAACAAATTGTTCTGGTTGGTCACAGAGTTGGCCTAGAATGGCATGTGTTTGCTTGCTTTCTGGAGGCACAAAGGGTTAACTATTAGTCTTCCCGAAAGAGGCAGAAGAATGGAATGGGGAAGAGCAGTTCAGTCATTGTCATGTTCTCATGTCCAGATCACTCTGAGAAAAAGCATTACACGTTTAGGTGTGTAGGTGGGAGTGTATTTGAGTCTCCTTGCCCTAAAAATAAAATTCACCGCCTAGAGTCAGACTTTTTCCTGCTTTGACACTAGTGTGAAAACAAGGGTAATGGCAATTTTAAATGCCTGAAGTTTGCAGTTGTCATCATTGAGCTTCACTCTTCTCCTACCATTACATCGCTCCTTTCAACTCCGGGGGTGACACTGCCTCTTCACTTCTGTACTTTTGCCAAGAGGTGTCAAAACTGCTCCAAAAAAAAAAAAAAGCTTGATTTTGATTAATATAGAGAAACAAGACTTTGCCTGACTGATAATAAAACTGATAAATGACATTTGAATTACTTGTAGCGGTAATTTATTACATAAAATATCTTTTATTTGACATGCGATTAGTTGCTGGAAGCATCAGTCAATCTGACTAGTTTAAACATGCTCTAAAATGAACCCCAGTAAAAACCAGGACTGTCTGCTGCTGGCATTATGAAATATACTAATCCTGGAGTGAGGGAAAAAAATCTGACTTTAAATATTTAAATGATTAATTGGGTTTATATATTTTTTTTACCTCTCTAACCCCCTTAATTACAAGCAAACTCAGGGGAGTTTCTGAACTAGGTGTGCAATCTGCATGCTTATCACTGAGGCATTGTCTGTGTCTGGGAGGGATTTATGGCCTCTGTTCATGTGTGTTCCTGCTGATTTTATGTTTCAATCCTTCCCTCCCATTTCTTGGCTTTTTAAGGACATTCATTTGTAAGCCCAAGCCTGGAAAGTGAGATTCTGGCCCTGAATGCTCATGTGTCAGGGGAGAGTAGCTTTTCCAAGACCACTTTAGGGAGCCAGTGCTTGGAGACGTTCATCTCTGACCTACTGGCTGGCCTGGGTGGTAG